>NC_073695.1:177219291-177590791 GCF_029784165.1 Wyeomyia smithii
AACGTCTCCGCCAACCACGCTCGACGCCTGGGTTCGAATCCCACCGCCGACATAGGTGTCGATGGTTGTGAGGTGGCGTGATCCACTCACAACCAACCCAACTGGTTTAGATTCAATCCTAGCCGACACCGGGAGATTTTCTGAGGCGAAAAATCTCTGGGATCACGCCTTCCATCGCATGAGGAAGTAAAGCCGTTGGCGCCGGTCCGTTAATAAACGGGTCGTGAGTTAGGGTCCTGGGTGTGGAGTTGCCTCCCTGGGCGTCGGTGATTGGCCACAACAGTGGCGGAACTAGACCGACGGAAAACAAGCGAGAAAAAAAAACTCTTCAACTGGTGCTTACAGATCAAAGTCATGTATGTAGTGATTTGATCACACATGCTGACTTTGATTCTGATCATCTTCCAATAACTTTTTCTTTATCACATGAATCAGTTTTAAACCCTATGAGCTCTGTTTTTAATTATAACAAGGCTAATTGGGAAAGATACAAAACTCATATTGAGAGAAATTTCAATAATGAGCTTGATTTGCAAAACGAAGTGAATATTGATTCCGCTTTGGAAGCATTAAAATGTGCAATTATTGATGCCAGGAATTATTCTGTTCCAAAGGCTCAAGTGAAATTTGATTCACCAATAATTGACGAAAATCTTCAATTCTAATTCGTTTGAAAAATGTCCGCAGACGTCAATATCACCGTTCCCGTGACCCTGTTTTTAAAACTATTCATAAAGATTTACAGAAAGAGATTAAACATAGATTTACTCTTCTGAGAAATCAAAATTTTGAGACTAAAGTTGAAAAATTGAAACCATATTCAAAACCATTTTGGAAGCTGTCGAAGATTCTTAAGAAACCTTCAAAGCCTATTCCAGTTTTAAAAGATGGTGAACGTTTTCTTGTATCCAATGAACAAAAGGCTCAAAGACTTGCTCAGCAGGTTGAGAGTGTTCATAACTCAAATTTGAATTTTGTGAGTCCAATTGAAAATGAAGTCACACGTCAATTTGATTTAATTTCTTCCCAGAATTTTTTACCTGCAGAAATAATTGAAACTTACTTGAATGAGATTAAATCAATTATTTAAAATTCCAAAAATATGAAAGCACCTGGTGACGATGGAATCTTTAATATACTAATCAAACATCTCCCTGAGAGCACAATGGGATTTTTAGTGAAAATTTTAGATTGCTGCTTCAAAATTGCATATTTTCCCAAATTATGGAAAATTGCAAAAATTACTCCAATTTTAAAACCGGAGAAGAACCCAGCTGAAGTTTCAAGTTATCGACCAATCAGTTTGCTTTCTTCAATAAGTAAACTGTTTGAGAGAATTATTCTCAACAGAATGATGTCAAACATCAACGAATATTCAATTTTTGCAAATGAACAGTTTGGATTTCGCCATGGGCACTCCACAACTCATCAATTGCTCAGAGTTACTAATATGATACGAGCTCACAAATCTGAAGGTTTTTACACTGGAGCTGCTCTTTTAGACATAGAAAAAGCCAGTGTTTGGAATAAAGGTTTGATTTCAAAATTGCAAACTTTTAATTTTCCAATTTTCCTAACCAAATTTTAAAAAATTATCTTACTGATCGAACTCTGCAGGTTGTCTATCAGAATTCAAAATCTGATAGATTTCCTGTCAGAGCAGGTGTACCTCAAGGTTCAGTCTTGGGTCCAGTCCTGTACAACATATTCACTTCAGATCTTCCTGATTTGCCTCCAGGATGCACAAAGTCATTGTTCTGCGATGACACAAGCATTTCCGTAAAAGGAAAAAGTCTTCGTGTCATATGCAGTCGATTGCAGAAAAGTTTAGATATTTTTTCTTCCTACTTGCAAGAGTGGAAAATCTCTCCCAATGCTTCTAAAACTCAAATGATAATTTTTCCGCATAAGCCTAGGGCTTCTTTCCTCAAGCCAAACAATAATCACGTTGTCAAGATGAATGGGGCTATTTTACGTTGGTCTGACAAGGTTAAGTACTTGGGACTAATTTATGATAAGAAACTTATTTTCAAAAAGCACATTGAGAGTAAACAAGCCAAGTGCATCAAATATACAAGATGTTTATATCCTCTCATTACCAGGAGTTCTAAACTTTGTTTAAAGAACAAACTTTTGATTTACAAACAAATTTTTAGACCAGCAATGCTTTATGCTGTACCGATCTGGTCAAGTTGCTGTTCAACAAGGAAGAAAACGCTCCAAAGGATTCAGAATAAAATTCTGAAAATGATTTTGAAGCGTCCTCCTTGGTTTGGTACACTCGAATTACATAGACTTAGGGGTAAGCGGGGTAAGACCGCTCCCTTAAGCATTTCCGTTTATAGCGAAAAAAATTGCGGCTGAAATTTCATTTATTCTATGGGAACAGATGCTTCTCTTTATTATCCGCATCTAAAAAATAAAAATCAAAATAAATGTATTTATTTTCAATTCTGTGTTACAATTTCGAAAATGTATTGAAAATTTGCAGATTTTTTTCAGGCGGGGTAAGCCCGCCCACCGGCGGGGTAAAAGCGCCCACCACGAGGTAAAACCGCCATAGGACACCAAATATTTGTTTTGTGTGAATTTTCATTGAAATTTTGGATTATACAAAGCAACGAGAAATAATAAGATGGAATTTAATTTTGGGATTAAGTTTTACTTGCATTTAAAGAACAGCTTCATACCTATTACGGGAAACAAATTTACAAAATAACATTTGGAAAGCAATATTGGCTCAAATGTGTAATCTTGACGCAACGGCTTAATTTTATTCAAAAAAGGCGAATGTGTTCGAAGTTTTCAATAGAGTTCATAGGTTGTTTTGCAGATTTTTCAGCACCCACAGTATCCTTCATCTCGCTGCGTAGTTTGAGCACAGTCTTCGTGAAACCGTTTGCCACATTTGTAACACATCATCCAGTCTAACCCGTCACAAGAATCTTGTGTGAATCTTGTTCCACCTCTGGTAGAGTCTTCAGAGACTTTGCTTTTCTTGTCTTTGGCTTTTGTGCTTTCTTGATTTCCTTGATACTTTTTCTGCTTCTGCTTTTTTTAGATTTTCTTTGTATTCATCGGTTGTAATACCAGCTGCTTTTTGTCTAACTCGTTTTCGTTTGTTATCTCTGGGACGTTCCACTTTTGGCAGCGATAAAACATCATTTGGCGAAATCGTGAATGAAGTAGAAAAACCTGATTCATTCTTTTCTGGAGTATCCAGCTCCAATTTTACAAGATTTTGTGGGTTTGCTTCATCAATGACACATGACTGGATCTGCGAACACTCAATTTCTTTGTCGAGCGTACTCGGGGAATTGTTACCATCAAACGTGAGTTCTTCTGGAGCTGGTGGGCGATCTGAAACCGTTGAAGGCGAAAATTCATTCTCGCTGAACACATTGCGATTTAATGGCACTAAGCCCGTCTTTTCGAAACCGTTAACTGCCACTCTCGTTGTAGCGACTTTACTAAATGCAATATTGACTAGTCCAGAAATATCATTATTAGTTATAGTTTCTCCTGGTCTCTCGCGCATGAGCTTTTCTGCGGCATCACTATAATACATTTTAAAAGGAGCCATAAAAGAAACGTCCAGTGGTTGCAGTCTATGATTGCAGTGCGGAGGGAGTACTACCACTGTGACGTTATTTGCTCGCGCCTTCTCTGTAAATGCAAGATTCTTCGTGTGAGACGAATGTCCATCAAGAATAAGGAGCGTTGGAGCATTTGCCGTGGGCCGAACGTGTTTCAAAAAATGATTGAACCACAATTTAAAAATGTCAATAGTCATGTATCCATTTTTTGAAGCTGCGAACTCAGAACCGGGCGGTGCTCCCTCTTTCCAATGATCACGCATACGCTGTCTCGGAAGGATTATGAAAGGCGGAATATGATGACCAGTTGCAGACATGCACATAGTAGCAGTGCTGGTCTCTCCGCGCTCGGCGGACGTTATTGCCCCGACTTGCTTCTTTCCTTTTTTTGCCGCAATCTTTTTTTTTTTCGGTGGAACCTAAAAACAAAATTTCCAAAATAATCATCAAAATCGATATATAGAACAGATACTTACTGTTGTTATCGATGTTTCATCAGCATTCCACACATTTGAAGGTTGGTACTGTTTTTGTTTCATCACGTTTTCCAACAAATCAAAAAATTTCGTAATTGTAGGCTTATTGAAAGCACTCGCTCTGGCAATTGAAGTTGGTTCTGGTTTTCGGAAAGAAATTACAGGATTGCGTTGCAAGAAACCTTTCAACCAATCCTGTCCAGCTTGTTTTTTGTAATGTTGAACGGGTGAGGGATGTGGTTTTTTACTACTAGCTCAAAAGCTAGCTCCCGTACGTCACGCATATTTATGCCATAGAATCGGCTTTCAAGCTCAAGCAGATGTTGTGCAATTTCCTGCTCCTGTATTGCAGAGAACACAGGGCGGATTGAGCCAAGTTTATTAATTGGCATTGATGAAGTACTAATGTGGAATTATCTTGTGAGAACCGTGTTTTTAGTCGGTCTCGGAGTGTACTTCTGGGTATATCATAAACAACGGAAGCTTTTCGCACCGGCATACCATTGTTAATAGCTGCTATCGCTACAGTCAAAATGTCCTGTGACCATTGCATCCTGTCTGTTTTTCTTTTGTAGTTTCGAGGCTTTTGAACCTGAAAATAAAATAACAAACAGATTTATACGTGGCGGTTTTACCCCTTATATATATGGCGGTTTTACCCCCAATGATAAATTTTCATATTTCATCGAAAAAGTAATAAAAGTTGTAAAATTACTCACGGCTTTTGTTGACTCCGAATGCATAATGATCCAGGTAAGCGATTCAACATGTATTCACAAACTAAACAATCGATTTTTGAACAGAAAATCACTAAATCCCGAAACTGCAAAACCACAGCGTACGGACCGGTTGCTAGTTGAAAGCATGTTTTTGTTTATATCTTTGACAGTTCGCGTACTACCGCAGGAGAGGGTGGTGCAAAATACTATGTAACAATTCTGTAACGTGTCTACTAAGAATTTTTTTCCATTATTGTCTAACTTTGGGGCGGTCTTACCCTGTTTACCCCTACTGGTGTTGAACCATTAGAAGCTATGTCAAATAAAATTATTAACAATTTTCGACAAAAATCGTTGCAATCCTCAATTGCTACGATAAGCTCTCTTTATAGCCAATAAGTTAGCAATTAAGTTAGTTGTAAGTTTACTTCCCCTTTTCTGATAAGTAGGTTTAAATCCCTACGAATGATAAGTCCTAATTGCGAAAGCAAACAAATCCTAACAATTAAAATTACAAATTTCTAACAGTGTTGAGAAGTCACCATTTGTGATTGGACACACATACTCATTATTTACTAATATTTATCATAAATACTTAAGCTACTAACAAATCCCCCCTTAAAAAAAATCGACTTCCGGTAAGTTTAGGGTTGTTTGGGGTCCCAAAAGGAACCAAAAAAACTTGGTTCTGGAAAATCGATCACTTTTCCCCACCCTATTGTATATATCTGATATAATTTCAAAAAGGCGAAAAAGCAAGTCAATGCATCATAATTGCTTATTTCATGAGATGTTACTTATCTGATATTTGCGTTAAAAAAACGGAAAAAAAAACAAGAAAAACATTCATTAGTTTGAAATTCAGAATTAAAGCAAATAAAAACCTTTAAACGTAATCCATATGGTTTATTTCATCCATTCGACCGCCGCTGAAGTACGTGAATGAGCAGAGAATACCTGTATTTTAAGAGTCACCGCTCGTTTGGCGTCGTACACAAATTACGTAACGCTAAAAACCTAGATTTCAGACCCCCTCCCCCCAATGTAACGATAAGTAACGTTCGATATGACTCCCCCCTAAAATTACGTAACGCTGGACAACTTTTCCCCCTCTCCAAGTTTGCAATTTTGAGCAAACATCACAGTTACGTAACGATCTCAACTGCCCCCCTCGCCCCTATGTAACAATAAGTAACGCAGACTTAACCCCCCTTCCCCCCTTCATGCGTTACGTAATTTGTGTACGACGCCTTTTAACCTTTTTTTTATGTACTCTGACAGGAAAATTTAAAAGCTTTTTCCAAATGCGTTCAAGTTACATCCTAGCATTCACGGTAGCACTATAAGCGCATATTTTGCTCTCAGTAATTCTAGTTTACTATAATGTTGTTGAACATAAGTAATGTTTATATAAAGATTATACGTATTAGGCTTTAAGCTTTTTTGTATTAGGAAGGCTGAATTAGTGCCAATAATCTTCTTATGCTTACGGTTACTTGGGTTATACTCTTAGAAGCAAATTTACATAATTTTCGAGGGTTCCACCTCCACCTGATTGATGAATAACCTCACGGATGTTATCCTTTTGGAGGTGCACGTATGAAAATTTTCCTACTGGGTGCCATCTCCTAAAGGGTACACCCGGGGCGGACCGCTAACAGTGGAGCCGTTTTGAAAAGAGACGGTCAAGAGTCTTTTTTCACTTTCGGTGTCTTCGGGAGAGATGTTCAGAATACTAATTAGAATTTTCTTACATTTTTATTTCATTGCTTATTAAGCTAGTATTACACTTAGAAAATCTTATCTCTCAGATGGTTTCGAGGTACGATGCTGGCCCAACAAGCCAGTCGTTGTAGGTTCGAGTCTCGGCTCGGGCAAGACTGTTAGTGTCAGTAGGATCGTAGCGCTAGTCCCGCAATTGTTCTGTACACTAAATAGTTGGCTGCGAAGTCTGTGTATAAATAAACATAAGGTCATGTTCCGAATCGGAATGTAGCACCAAGGCTTTGCTTTGCTTACACTAAGAAAAATTACTTTTTTATTTTATGAGATATTCAATTTTTGTTTTTGGCAAAGCTGTAGAGCTATCAATTTCATGAATCTTTGCCTTCGAAACGAAATTCCTAGATCTTATTTTTGAAGAGATATGACTGTTTTTCTTAAAAGACTACCTTAAAACTAATTTTTCACTTAAATTTTATTTTAACTACTTTTGATCAACTTGACATGTTCCAGAAAGTTTTGGATAATGACAAAATACAAATTTTTCTAAAAAAGTAAGTTAATTATGTTGAACCAATTTCGAGATAGAACGATTTCAAGGTAAATTATGTCATTTTTTGAAATAAAATAACAAAAACCTAAATTAATCCACCTAGCGGTCAGACCCAGCCTTTCTCATTCAAACTTTTATTTGTTTAAAAAGATTTACATGAACGCTTCAATCCAATAAATGTATATTCACTCTTTAGGTTCTAAAATATTGATGTTGTAATCTTATACATATAATTATACAGTCCGGTTTGTCTGTCTGTCTGATCCATATAGGCTCGAAAACTACCGAACCGATCGACGTGAAAATTTTATGTAGGGATTTTTGATGCCGATAAAGGTTCCTATGATAGTTTGAGACCCCTCCCTCTTCTGGAAGGGAGGGGTCCCATACAAATGAAACATAAATTTCTGCACAACTCAAAAACAAACCAAGCAAATGAAACCGAATTTGGCATGTGGATGTTTTAAGGGGTAATAAAAATGTCCATAATAGTTGGACGCCCCTCTGTTTTCTGGAAGGGAGGGGTTTCATACAAATGAAACACAATTTTCTGCACATCTCAAGAACTAATCAACTAAATGGAACCAAATTTGGCAGGTAAATGTTTTTAGTAGTAGAAAATATGTCGATAATATTTTGACACCCCTCCTTCTTTTGAAAGGAAGAGGTGTCATACAAATGAAACACAAATTTCTGCACATCTCGAGAACTAACCGAGTAAATGGAACCAAATTTGACATGTGAATGTTTTTAGGGGTAACAAGTTTGTTCCATAATCGATCTCAGGCAACATTTTGGATTGTAAGATGGCAACTTCCGGTTTCTGGGAAACAGCCAAAAATGGCCGATTTCCACCCAATATAATAATAATATCCGGATCTAGAATGATACACAGGAGCTAAAATCGATCGAAATTGTCTTCAAATGCCATTATGAAATTCAAAATGGCGACTTCCGGTTTCAGAAAAACAGCGGCAAACGACCAAATACCACCCAATATGGGTATTTCCGAAAAGCCACAAATCGACTTCAGACAACATTTTGAATTGTAAGATGGCAACTTCCGGTTTCTGGAAAACGGCCTGAAATGGACGATTCCCATTAAATATGAGTATCTCCGGAATCAGAAAGATGGACAGAAGCTAAAAATTGATCACAGACACAATCTTGAATTTTAACATGGTGACTTCCGGTGTCTGGCAAATAGCCGGAAATGACAAAATACCATTCAATATGAATGTTTTCGGAACCAGAATTACGCCCAGATGACAGAAATTGATTTCACAGGTAAAATGACGACTTTCGGTTTCTAAAAAACAGCCCAAAGTGACCAAATACCACCCAATATGAGAATCTCCGGAGCCAGAATGTTGCAAGAAGCTAAAAATTGACCTCAGACACCATTATCAATTGTAGGATGGCAACTTCTGATTTCTGGAAAACAACCAAAGATGGCCGATTCCCGTCTAACATGAGTATCTCCGGATCTAGAATGATACACAGCAGCTGAAACCGACCAAAGACCCCATTTTGGATTCTAGGTTAACGACTTCCGGTTCCTGGGAAACAGCCGGAAATGATCGAATAACACCCAATATGGGTGTTTCTTCAACCAGAATGACGCTCAGAGGCCAGAAATTATCTTAAATACCATTTTGAAATCCAAGATGGCGACTACCGGTTTGTGAAAAACAGCTTAAAATAAACAAATACTATCCAATATGAGTATCTCTGGAACGAGAATGATGCAAGGAGCTAACAATTGACCTCAGGCACCATTTTGAATTGCTAAATGGCAACTTCTAGGAAACAGTCGCAAATGACCGAAAAATACTCAATATGAATATTTCCGTTATCGAGATGATGTATAGAAACCAAACATTGACCCTGGATACCATTTTGAATTTAAAGACGACCACTTTTAGTTTCTGGAAAACAACCAAAATAACTAAATACCTCCCTATTAAACGATTTGTTAATCGACTTTGATTATATCCTATGACCGATTCGTCGTGCATTTGCAGATTTTAAACACATCACAAGGAATCAATGAATTTGGTAAGTTCAAATCGTATGATACCACATTTAAATTATGTTGAGGCCACATATACTGATCAAAGCAGGTATAGCTTTCAATAGTCTTTGAATTTCTTTTCTTTCCATAACTTTTGAGCCACATATCAAATTGTTATGAAGTTTGTTATTTGTAAGTTGGAGAGATGACTTGTTCGTATGGCACTAGTTATGTTCAAATAAGTCGCGTAATCTTTGAGATAATAGACTTTCGTTGTTTTATTGACAGTTTAATTCATAACGGTAGCTTAAGTTCGATTATAATCAAATGAAATGGGAACGTATAGGGCAGCCAAAATTTGAAACCACGTGTTCAATCATAATTCATCAGTTAACCCTTAACTAGCCCGCTCATCTGATAATAATATTGATCAAATCGGTTTTGTAGTTTCTGAGATAATGAAGTGTCGTGGTTTTCACATCTCGGTACATTACAGACGAAGTTACAGTTCGATTGAAGTAAAATTCAGTAGGGTGTTATGCGGCAGCTAGACTTATTATTTGACACTAATTTTGTGGAATTCGGTTCAACCGTCTCTGAGAAAAGTGAGTGAGTCCAAGTAGTCTTTGGAATATGTTCCTTCTCATAGCTGGATTTCAAATTTTTTAACATAACAGGAAAAGTAACAGTCCGATTGCAAAACAAATCAAAAGGGTCTGATGGGGCAACTAGACCTTCCATTTGACACTAATTTTTTGAAAATCGGTTCAGCCATCTCTGAGAAACATGAGTGAGATTAAACAGTCTTCAAAACACGTTTTTTTAAATAACTTTTGAACCACAAGTTCAATCTTTATGAAATTCAAAAGTTAAGGGTTTTTCAAGTAGCCCGTTCATTTGAAATCAATTTTGTTCAAATCGGTATTGTAGTTTTCGAGATAATGATGTTTGATGATTTTACATTTTGATACGTAACTAAAAATCCGATCACAATGAAATTTAATAGAGTCTTATGGGACATCAAGACCTTTCATTTGCAATTAATTTCATGAAAATCGGTCCAGCCATCTCTGAGAAAAGTGAGTGAGAATAAAAATCTGCACATACACACACACACACATACATACAGAAAATGCTCAGCTCGTCGAGCTGAGTCGAGTGATATATGCCATTCGACCCTTTGGAGCACTTTTATACTTTCGGTTTTGCAAGTGATTGCTATACCTTTCTAGGAGAAAGGCAAAAATTGTGAATATTTGTGAAGTATTACTCGACGTTGTTTGTTTTGGCATGTTTTGAGGTAAGAAACTTCGTATTTTCATAGTTTCAAAATATCGCGTTTTTAACTACTTTGTTCTTCTAAATACTGCCTAAAAACTAGTTTTTTCACTTAAACGGTATCTTAACCACTTCTGATCAAGTTAAGATGTATAAGACAGTTTTTTTTTATTTTCGCAAGCTAGCTCATCTCTTGTTCGTGAGCTTCTCAAGTCTTTACCTCTGCGTCTCCTATTCTGCTTATTAAGCGCAGTGGCTAACATTTAAGGTCGTCATTTAGCTTTTACTTGCGTGGGATTCGAAAACACGGTTTCCTTTAGTCCATCTGCGTTTGAATCTATAATCAGGTTACGGTGCTGTTGACCTTGGTCCAACGGTTTTCTAGGTCTGTGCAAAACCTAGCAAAAGCTTTTCTAACACTTTCGTTATTTTCTTTCGAAATGCCAAATAATTTTGATAGCACCAGTCTCGTACATGATTCGATTTCACGTCACGTAATTTACCTTTTTTTTTCCTTACCCCCTTCCATCTTTCAAACAATTCCTCTCTCACTGGTTGATATACACTCATTGTTACGATACGCATTATTATTCGTAACAAGCACTAACAAACGCTCATGTTGTGTTTGCAACAACACAACTTAAGCGTAAACAGCTTAGTAACAATGTTGACAGATTGCTCTAGCTTACGGCTCGAGGCTCAAGGCACCGCCTACTGCGAACTTTAGCTTTTGCAGGAGGATGAATGATGGCTTTGTTCGAGGTAAAGCGATAAGCACAGAGGTCTATTACCGATTATTGTTTTGGATATCTTCATGTAGAGATGCACCGAATAATAGGGCTGGGGAATAGTTACTTTTGAAAATTACCGAATATTGGGATTATCGGATAATGATTTAAACTAGACCTTGTTTAGGGTAATCCACTTTAATTCATGAGTAATTTGGTTTTTACAAATTTTTCTCATTAAATTATCATGTTCTGTTGAATAATCGGCCGTCGGTCCGGCCGAATATTCAGCCAAATATTTGGCTGAACAGGCGGCCAAATATTCAACAAAGCATGACGATAAGATGAAAAAAATTAAAAACCAAATTATTGTTGACTTAATGTGACTTACCCTAAACAAGCTCAAGTTAAAACCATTATTCTGTAAACTGAAAATTCGGTACTTTTCACAACAAAGCTTTTGTTCGGTGCTACGCTACATTCATGTTGATGTAATATCTAAGTAACAGCATGAGTTTTGCATTGAATTTTTATCTAAACTGTCTTACATCTTAAGTTGATCAGAAGTGGTTAATATAATTACGTAAGCTCATCACCAGCTCCCAGCTCTTCAACTATATTACCTGCTCATTGCCGGTTTATTGCACCTCCAGAATATAAACAGCCATATCTTCATCACCAACAATCTGGTTTATCCGTTCTTCAACCATTACCTGCTCACGGCCGGTTTATTTCATTTTCAGGATAGGACTCATCCTAGTTTACCCGCTCTTCAACTACTACCCGCTCGTCGCCCATCCAGGTAATCGATCCTTATCCCCGCGTCTTGCTGACGCACCAATACCAACATAATTGTATACCTAGGATTAAGCTACTTTTTGTAAAAGTTCACGAAAATAAATCAGTATCATATTCAACCTCAAAAAGAGTTGTTTGTAATTGGCGCAGCCGTCCGGAAACGGTTGAAGTGAATCTTGAGTGAAAAACAGTGGAAGTGTTACGGGTAAAATCGTATCCAACTGTTCCGCGTAAAGTATTCGCGACTACAGGAATAGATCCGTCGTTAGGAGTCGAGGACACCCCCGCTTGAGGTCATCTGGAATAACAGCAACGTTCAACCACGTGAACCTACGGACACGATTGCATAAGGGTAAGTTTTATCTTTATCGAAATTAATGAGTGATTAGTGATTTTTTGTGTGGTAAACAGAAGTCCACTCCATGAGAGAGACTCACCCGCGAATAAAATCTTATCATTCCGAGATTAGTGCACTACAAGATAGGCATTGAAATCTTAGTGAATCCCGCACTACTAGATAGACGGAATTCCAAAACTTGAAACCACTACAAGATAGAGTTTCAAGTAATTTAATATTTTTCTCACTTTTAAGTCAAATTTAATGCTTAAATTCAAAGCCAACGCTTTGAAGCTAGCAAATAAACTGTTCCAGGGAAAGCATATCGATCTCGATATAAGTTCTAAATCAGATTCGAGTGCGAAATCCGAAGAGTATTCCCACATTCCAATCAAAAACTTGGAATTAACATTAGAGGGCCTCAGTATGGAACCACAACCTCAAGTAAATACACTCGAGGCAATTAATCAACAAATAGCTCGTATGATGCAAGTCATCCAGAGCCTAGCAGCAAAGCAAGCGCAATACGGCGCTGCACTGTAAAATAATCGCGCTTCAACCAACCGTTCTAACGATGGCAACGCGCAAGAAACAATGGTGTCGGGTGATCCATTTGGCACATTAAGAGAGATGGGAATATACATAAAAACTATAAAAAAACCAAGCAACTGGTGTTTAGTATAAAGTCCCTAGCGAAACTAAAACCTAATAATTATTATTTGAAAGCACCATACAACAACGAACCAGACTCAAAACGACGGAAATCAGAAACACAAATTGAATCTATGGATGTCAGTTCAACTAAATCTAGACTAACATTGAACAGAAAGATTAATAACCACGAATTAATTAATTGTGAAAGCAACGACTATAACGAAAACGATGACAACATCGACGTAAATATTTTGAATAAATCCATCGACAAACTCAGCTGGATAGACCACAACTATTTACCCTACCTTAAGTTAACATACAATAACAAAAACATTAAACTTTTAATTGATTCGGGCGCTAATACAAACATAATTAAACCCGGAATTTTGAAAATCTCAATCAAAGTAGAACCAGTAGTGGTAAAATGCGTCAGAAAAGATAATATTATTGACTCAAGAGGGAGACCACAATTATTGGACGGATTACCACCTATTTTATTCTATGAGTCAAATTTTCACCCGTTCCAATTTTAACTACGAACAAGGAATACTAGAAATGAATAAAAAAAACTTTCAAGTTTTCGAAACATTACATTGCAAGCAACTATGAGGAATTTTACCATTTGATCACATTACCAAGCAATAAAAATGGAGATTGGTTCGTACCAAAACCATCCCAGCTTACAGACGACATCATTATAGAACCCGGGATTCACCAACCGCAAAATTTGAAAACTACCATCGTGGTCCAATCAAAAAATCACAGGAGGGTTGTGTGCAAAGCCACGACCGCAAGGTTGAAGTAGAATACTTTTACACAGCTCTACTTACGGCTGTACATTAACCTACGGCCGGCGAATCGGTTCGCGCCGCTTTTCGCGCTTAGCCTGGCAAAGGCCTAATGCGCACGGCCAACACAATAGAAAGGTGTTTTTTTTACATTGAAAATTAGACACGGCTTTACTGGAGTAAGTGTTGGCAAATGCATCTACCGCTAAGAGCAATCCCACCGGTGGCTAAATTGAAGTTTCTAAAGCTAGTTTGGCAATTCCCACGATAACGCGGCAACCACACCGGGCGTTGCTATGTTGGTTTGGGAAATAGCAATCCCCACCTCGGGTAGTAGCGAGTTATTTAATTTGGCAACGCGATAGCAACGAGCCGGATCGTTGCTATTTGATGAAATGTCAAACTGTTGTTTTTTTTTGTGCTCGATAGTGAATGTTCGTAATAATATTACGAAGATGATGAGTGTTTTGAATGCAGACTCAATTGGTTGGCCTCGAAAGACGAAGTGTTTTGCCTCGCTTGTTAAACACGTCGTAGGACGCAAGTGTCGGCGTGAACCACTACTCAATTTTATTTCCGATTGAGCTGAAATTATGCACAGGGTGTTTTTTCGGGCAGGTAAACATTTTGTATAGGTTTTTTATTGAGATGACCATTTTGGTTGGCATTTTGGTATGCAACCTAAACGATGCGGAAAGCTCAAATCCTCACAAGATTGGCCATTATTATTCAATAAACCTGGAAGGTTTAAGCAAATCTGCTCGGGAGTATTACCAACTATTTTCCCGTTTCGTTCGGTCGTTGTATAAAAAACCATTTTTCTCCTTTACCGCTGTTTCAATCTTCAAAAACAACCTAAGATGCGTTCGAAAGCGGCGTTGGAAATGGTCATCGCTATAGACCGTTGCTAAAACGCTGGATGGCACCTTCCTCCGTATGGCGGTCAATATTTGGCTATTTACTAGGCTGAAAGTCGCCCCGAATCTTTCCAAAAACCATTTTCTTAATCGCGTATAAGGAAATTTGTTTTGCGAAATCACTTTCTATTACTATTCTTAATCGCGTATAAGGAAATTTGTTTTGCGAAATCACTTTCTTCATCACTAGAATCAATCAAATAATCGAAAACAATTTACGCGTTCTATATTTAAGTTCTTTTTGCAGCAAATTTTCAAATAATAATAGCAAACTGTGGGAACCGAGACAGCATGAAATACAGAATACAAAATGACAGTTCGCCAGCTTTCAGTAGAATAGTCATTTAAGCCAACGTTGCGGGACGTGCCCAGTTTTACGGAATTACTTTAAATAAACATATAAGGATGAAAACATTTATGTACGCACAAGTAAAAATATCTGCAAAAGAATTATGTTATCGATAACTTGGGAGAACGGAAACAAAGTTAAAACAAAGTTAGGTGAAATGGAAGGAACATTTTATAAAGTAAACGTAGATCATTCCGGAAACGGTTGACTGACGGATAAGTTGGTTATTACTAGATCCGCAAAAAATATGCGAAATACATCGCAAACAAACATTTTGCCAACGCTGGCTAGTGACGGTCTTCAGAAATTGGCAACTGCCGGTGTGAAAAAGAAATAGTGGAATTGGTAATCCCCATTAGCAACGACCGGTGCGAAAATCGGTTGCTATCCAAAATAGCAACGTCCAGCGTTTTGAAAATAGCAACTCAAATGGCAACTCACCGGTGCGCTTGCTCTAATACCGCCGCTATCGTACGAAAGCGCGTCGTTTCATGTGGGGAATAATATCAACAACGAAAAATTACGCGCATCTAAGAACACCCGAATTGTTTCGCCGTGCCGCTTCCATTTACTTCCTTATAACATCGGCCTTAGGGAAGTACTGGCTGCACCTACCGCTGAGGCTGTTACCATACTGCTACTGGTACCCAAAGCTATTAACTCTTCAAATTAAGTGTTTTATTTGTCCTCAAAAGAACAATTGTTAAATTCCATATCGGAGTAACAATATTGGTTTTATCAGAGTTTTATAGCGCTTAATACAGCCAAAACAGCGCTATAAAACTTTGATAAAACCACTTTTGTTACTTGATGCAATCACATCTGTGTAATATTACCGACAGTAACATTCTTCGCTCGCGTTGGCGTTCAGCCTGGCAGAGGCCTGAGACGTGGTGACCAACCACAGGGCAAGTGATTTGTTTATTTTGAAGGCAGCCACAGGCGCAACCCGCTGCTATCCTCTGTTACTGCTGAGTGCTGATATCTGCTGCTACTGCTGTCAACGTTGTGAAGGTCCATCCAGCTCACCTTCCGACTAATGAATGTAGCTAGTTTTCCCAGAAACACTCTTTTATAGCCGAAGGGTGCTACGAAATAGGCCACGCCTTTCTTTTCAGTTGTACCATTTTCTCATGTTCTTTAGAGGAATTATTCTACAATTCGCATTTGATTTTTGTATCCAGCGAATAAACACCGATGGTGCTCTCACACACGCAACGGGTTTAGCCCGTATCTTATTGCGGTTTGTAACATCAAGCGATTTCGTTTGCTCGCTGTTGCGTGTTGCATCATGTTGCAACTTGGAAGCTGGGAGACGACGAAATTCTGTTAATGCTGATTGATTGAATCGACTTCATATTAGCTCTGCATAGTCGAGCTTACTGTCTTTGTGAATGCGTTCTAACAGGGCAGTTTGTTATTCAAAGTCGGTCATGCTGATCGCAGCCTTTGCGCTGCCCCTACAGTGGGGGGTTTACTAAATAAAGTGAAAATTAGACAACTACAACAGAATTGGATTGCATCCCGCACAGAATGTCTGCTTGTGTTGATGCCAGAAAATTATTAACCTTCAAACATTTGTTTATTTGCCTTGAAAAAGGCGTTTTGCGGTTCAAAATCGGTTGCTGATCACAACCTTTGAGCTGCCCGAACAGTGGGGGAATTAAGTTACACGGACAACATGCCCTGTGAAAGCTATTTCACATTCAGTGAATCAGGCGGGCGCGACAGATTTAAATTGCTAGGATCTAACACAGAATGCTTGCTTGCGTTGTCAAAAATTATCAACTTTCAATGATTGGATTTCCTGATGGCAATCTTCATGTTGCCCAAACAGTGTAGGAATAATGGCAGTCTGGCGACACACGCTGAGAAAAACCGCGCTGCTCCTGAGACGTGGTGACCAACCACAGGTCCAGGGCTGCTGCTAAGGAAGGACGAATGCTGTTGTCGCTGTCTAGAACTATTATGAGCGGCTTCGGCTGAAACAGGCTCTTATATAGGCCAAATAGCATGTTTTCAATTGCAAGGTATATGATTCTGTCGACCGTGCTTGGGAAGCAATCATATAACGACCAATCAGAGATCGAATTTTTCGTTTTGACAAGGCTTGACTATTTTCAATAGTACAATAGTGTGAATTATAAAATTACAGTTATTTTATTTTGGGAAGAATCTTAGAAGATTTTCTAATCTATTGCTGCAAGAACGAAGGAAATCCATCAGATACTAACCGATTTATTAGCATTTGAAATTGGACATATTTTTCACTTTTTTCGGTTTTAGATTTTCATTTCACATCCCTATGTAGCCGAGCTTCCTGAGAGAAGTATTCTACTTCAAAAAAAAACGAATACAACTAAAAAGATCACTTAAAGCGAGATTGACTCTCCAAACTAATGAGTTGAAAATCTCAACCACAGCCTCAACGCCTCTTTCAGCAAAGCAAAACAAAATGTTTTTATTCCATTGCTGCATTGTTCATTTTAATAACATTATATCATCGCCAAAACTTGTTTTATTTCGCTTTCGGATACAGGAGCTTTCAGATGTCGCAAAGAGCGCTCCCATTTCACACAAGGAATTTTTTGGCTCCCAAAATTTTCCACAGAATGGTTGTATTCAATATGCCGTATTGCATCAAGTTTTGAGCAAATAAGCTATAATGTAACTTCGTGCACTAAAAAATCAACGACAAATGAATTTTCTCATCAATCTTAAGGCCCAAATACACACACGACGCAATGACACCTTCTCCATACAAAATAGGAGGCGTGATCGCTATCCCGCCTTCCATTTTGTATGGAGAAGGCGTCATTACGCCGTGTGTGTATTTGGGCTTTTAAATGTTTATCATGTTGGTTATTTTATGTATGTTGCAATTAAGTGCTATTTATATAGATTCAAACATGTTTTGTATATGAAAATAACGAGAATTCAGAAAACGGCTTTGATTCAAGTTCCAAATACTAATCACTAAGAAATAGAAGGGCAAACCGTCTCAACACTGACTGTCCCCTTTTCAACGCCTGTTGATTCGCTGGAAGTGGTCCTACAGTAAAGAGCTACACATCATTGGGTAAAGAACAGTAAAGGAACAAAATGGTATATAATAATCATACTTTCGATTACACTAACTATAATAATTCGATTTTTGTTCTGAAGTGTTCGAAGTTTGAAACAAAACGGTATATCCATTTCAAACTTCTTCCCAAGGTGCGGAGAGAAGCTTTCCAGATTTTTTTTTATTTTTTTTTAATGAATTATTTAAAAGAAAAAAATGCAAGCAAACAATATTAAGGAGAGCTAGTCATGAGAATTGATCCTGCGTGCTGACCTTACTGAGCTCCGTTTTTTATCGCTGTATTGCTGATAACCTTATCTCCGCCCCTTGAGAAGATGTTTGAAATGGATATATATTGCGGTAATCTGTAGCGTTTCAGCGGAAGTCAAACCTCTTCCGGTTTGTCGTTTACACGTTCACGTTTCAAAATCTCAGACCATGAGAAAAATTGCGAATAATGTAAAGTGACCATAAGTCCCTCGTTTCGCGAAACAGTTCCGCGTTTGAACAAATTGTCCCGCCTAAAAATACGTCCCGCGAAACGTCCTACGTTCATCAAAAGTGTCCCGCACGCTTTTGAAATATCCCGCGGTTTCAAAACAATAAAACTAACGGGTGTTACATTTTTGTCACTGGGATAACGTTCGTCTCTGACAAGCATCATTCTACTCATTATTATGTCTCTTTACGTCTATAACCAATGAGTATAAAAGAGAGGTGAGGAGAAAACCTACTAACACTTGCACGCGCCCTTCTGCTTGCCCCCATCTGCCCAGAGATGATGCCAAATAGTGACGTAGCTATTTGAGTTTACCATTGAGTTCGTCTAGTTGTTTACATTTGAAGCATTTACTAATACTAGGAAAATGCACTCTCCTCCTCACCTCTCTTTTATGCTCATTGGTCTATAACCGGTAACCAGCGGTATTCGGCAGCTTCGAATGTTTTTATTGTACAGTCAGGTTTTTTACACGGTTGCTTTCTTCAAAAACTCAAAAATGGTACAAGATATCGACTTCGTTCCAATCACGTTTTCCGTTTTAGGACAAAGATTTCAATAAAAAAATCACAATTTTTGGTTTAAATACTGAAAATTTGTAATATTGCATTTTGGTCTTTAGACTGACCATCACCATATTCAATCAAAATTCGCACGTTTTGGGACGGGTTTCTATGTTATTTTTTTAACTCAATTTATTCTTTTTTTACGCGGTTCCATACAAATTTGAAACGTATCTCCGCGTAAAGAAACCTGACTGTGTTACTATACTTTAAATTTCAAACACAATATTGATGCGCATGAAATGGAACACCAACATTACAATGTTACTATTAATTTAGATAAATGTTACGTTACATTTTGATAACCTTGAAATGTGCATAATTAATAACAATCGCAACGTAACAATTACATTACCAAAAGAATATTTCATTACATTACAAGTAAAGCATTTTTGTTACATGGCATGTACGTTAAATACTGTTACATAACAATGTTACCATTTTTTTAGTAACAGTTATATTGCAATTGGATAACTTTGTAACGTAACAATGTTACTTCTGAGTTACAGAACAGCAACATTGTGTTACATTCAATGTTGACCGGGTAGTATCCGATCTTGTATCCGATTCCTGTTTGCTCACCCGTAACACGCATAAATTTGCACTAAGAAAAATGGCGGCAACTCGTTCATGAGAATGACAGCTGTATTGCCGAAACACGGCAACGAGTAAAATTTGTGCCGAGATACCAGTAATGTTTTTGCTGACCTCGGCATCAACAGTGTTTAACGATAAATTCGGCAAAAAATAGAGACGAGATTCGTCAAGCTTAGTTTTTTGGACGAAGTCTCGGCAAAATGATCTGACAACTGTCGGCAACCGGCATTTTTTTGCTGAAATACCGGTTTAATCCAAAGTTGCCGAGTGAACTCGGATGTTTTTTTGCCGAGCTCGAGATCCAGTTTTAAGTGTGCAGATCGTTACTTTTGGATACCCATGTTTCAGTTTGTGGTATCCTGGACCAAGGAAACAAGGCATGAACCATACTGATTTATGACTTCTGTAAATCGGAGTAAGATTGTGCCAGTGGGGTGAAAATGTGCCATACAAACCCATTGTTTGTTAGCCATCTCATGGCGATCACAAGAACAAACTTAATAAGTTTAATATTCAACCAAGATAGACTAGTCTTCTGACCAGGAAGAGATGGCTGAAAAGTCACGGGTTAGAAGTCACAACCTCACAATCTGATCCCGCCTGACGGTACTTGAAAAGCAACGGAGTGCTCATGAAACAACAAATCGAACCGCGCGGTAATTAAAAAAGAACATGCTAGTTTTAGTTTTAGGTTTAGTTCTAATTCGTTTAGCATTTATAAGACATCCTAGAAATAGGATTTATCTGATTTCTGTAGGAATTAGTAGAAAGAAATTTTAAAAAATTGTTTGAAATAAGTAGCAATTATAGGAATATTCACTATTGTTCTAGTGGATGAGCATCTAACCACGTGGACCATACGTTCTTATTCCTTCGTTACTCTCACAATATTTTTATTCATACCACAAGTTGTCACACTGACCTGAGAATTCAAGAAAAGGACATCTTGAACAAAATAAAAGAACTAGCAAAGAAAAGCTGTGATCGTTTGCAAAAGGCTGTGAAAAGCTGAAAAACTAGTGTGGCTAATTAAAGTTCAGTACCCATTTTTCAGATATACATTTATACATTTAGTTGCATTTGCGACCAACATGTTATGTCCAATGCGCTTTGGTCAGAAAATCTCTGGAGTCATTTTGCTACTGTCGGCTCGTCAGGCAGTAAAAATGCTTAGAATATTCATTTAAATGCTGGGAAAAATAACCTTGGCTTTTAAAATCAACCGCACTAGCCATGGCAATTATATGACGGACGCCGCGTGCCATCGTTCGGCTTTGCGGAGCAAAACTTCGGTTTTAGGTGTAAAACTTCGGCTTCCTCTTTTGCTGAAGTGTAAACGATTCGTTTTTCCCGTGCAGAATGCATAGGAGTGAGCAGTTGCTTGTCAGGTGCAGCGTAAATGAATCGCGCGCGCGGAGTCCTTTGATTCCCGCGTAGTGCAAGTGAAAAATACACCTTGCTCTTCGGTCGCCCGGAGGAAAAAACCAAGTCTGGTAGTGGGTATACATGCTCGCATGTAATTCCGGAGTGATTTGCGATAAGGGCGCAACTAACAAAAGATAAACATTGGGTAATATCAGTTTGAAAATTTGCAAGTACATTTTCAAATCGTAATTTCAAAGGAAGTGACTAACATTAACATCAATACCAAAAATCGACGTAAAATAAACCTGGCTTATAGTTTCCTAACAATACTACATTAAATTTGTGCATTTATGGCTTAAATCTGCGCTTTTCTTCTAACCTTTTTCTAATGAGCCTTTAAGCATTCTGATAACGAGATTCGCCTACCTCTATTTCGCCTTAAAGCATTCTGACAACGAGATACGCCCATCTTTCTTTCGCCTTGTTTTTCCTAATACAAGTCGTGACAGCTGGTCACCGTTACATTCAACCAATTTGAACCGGCTGCTGATTGGCTGAATTCGATAACGCATTCGTCACGTAGAAAATACAACGAGGTTACTTTTCACTGTAAAGCAGTGATGCTGGAGAGTCATAATTTAGCTATTATAATTGTTCATAAATAATGATGCAAAAGTATGCAAGGTACATGATATTACCGAGTAATGTATTTCACTGTTATAACTTTAAAAATGCATTGATTAATCGTTGATTACTATTTCGGTTTAAGTCCAAGAAACTTAGAAAGAAAAAATTTGGGTACCAAGAAACTTAGGAAGAAAAAATTTGATAATAGAAGTATGCTTCATTGAACATAGAATAATAAATAAGAATTGAGTATTATTCGCCTATATATTGCAATTTTAATTTGTTTTATTTTCATTGACCTGCAGAAGTTGTTAAAAATAATTCATCGTTCACACTTATGCGAAATTTTGCCGTTGTCTGTACGAGTTAAAGTGAGCGAAAATGATTATCTTTCAAGCGCGAATAAGCATCAAAGTGTCTTTCAACATTGGCAAGGTCAATTTATTGTTTTGTTTTCAGGTCTGGCATCATTGTGGAGTATGCATGCCACCGCGAGAGAATTATCAATAACTATCGATAACGCTGAAAGCTTAACGATGCTATCGATAGCCGGCAACTATCGATATTATCGATAGGTTTCCCATCCCATCCTACAGTACGGTCGCATTTTACCAACAGCTAGAGGCTAAGTCTTAGACTACCGAGAGATAATGAAATTTTGTTTTTCGCTTTCAACAGGCAATCTTCTTGAAAGACTACTTGTTGAAACGCAAAGTAATAAATTTGTTTTTAACGTTAACGAGTGTTTAGTGAGTAAACTTGGTTTGAGATATTTCTACTTAAATTCTATAGTGAAGTGAAAGTGTAGTGAAGTTTTCCAGTTATGCCTGGAAAAAATAAAAAAGCTCGCATTGATGCGGCTTCAAGGAAACGTGAGGCATCTCCTCCAAGTGACACTGAAATCTCGACTAACAGGTATGATATTCTTTCTTCTGTTGGGGATCTAGAATTCCAAACTTCTCATACTGAGCATAAAGCCGTTATGAAGAAGGTTAAAGTTCCACCTATTGTGGTATTTGTAGCAAGTTTTAAAGCATTTCGATCAGAGCTTTCATCGTTTCTGTCGGATGTAAAAGTTAATTTTCAAATTGGCCGCCATGGCGAAATTCGTATTTTGGCCGAATCTCTTGATGGCCATAAACATCTTTTACAGTATTTGACTGAAAAGATGTATAAATTTTATTCTTTTGATGCCAAAAACAAGAGACCGTTTAAGGCTGTGTTGAAAGGTCTTTCAAATGACCAAACTATTGAGGAATCAAAGATTGTTTGTCGGAATCACTTGGTTTTGCCCTCAACCAAGTAATTTTGATGAAACGAAAGGCAAATGCCAAAATTAATCAAACTGGAATACACCAGGAAAATTACTTAGTACATTTTGATCGTACCAAAGTAAATAATTTGAAATGTTTGGAAAAAGCACGTGTTTTATTTAACGTGCGAATAAAGTAGGAAAATTTCAAGAGACATGGAGAAATCCGTAATCTTACTCAATGTCGGAATTGTCAAGCCTATAGTCATGGAACTCGAAACTGTCATATGGCTGCAAAACGTATGATTTGTGGCGACACTGGTCACACGAAAGATATCTGCCCCGTGAAAGAGACCACTGATAGTTTCAAATGTGTAAATTGTGGGGGAAATCACAAATCTAATTTCTTTAATTGTCCTGTAAGGTCAAAAATTATTGCTTCCAGACAACGTAGGAATTCTAAGCAACCTGTTGTCAATGTGGGTATACAAAAGACTTTCAATACTTTTCAGGCCTCACCAGCACTTTCATTAGCAGGTGTGCCTGTAGGTAATACTTTAAATTCAGCTAACAAATTTCAGACAAAAAATCCTGTTCAGGCAACACCAGGCTGTTCATATGCCAGTGTCCTTACAGGTAATATTTCAAATTCAAACAGTAACAAACCATTCGTGTTTGGTGCTGAAAAGTCAGCTAGTATTGATATAGGCTGTCAAACTCCAGAAAAGATTGAATACCTACAACAATCCATGCTGCAACTAATGTCCGTTTTGTTGAACGGTAACTCGATTAATGAGGCTGTTCAAGAAGGTATAAAATTTACAACTAATATTGTTATGAAATTGAAATTCAGCAATGATTTTAAATAATGCTGTAATTTTCTAAATTGGAATGCTCGCTCTTTAAAAGCGAAAGAAGATGAATTTTTCAATTTTTTAACAGTCCACGATGTGCATATTGCAGTTGTGACTGAAACGCTTTTAAAGCCAAATATTAAACTGAAAAAGAACCCAAATTACATGGTTCATAGGTTTGATAGAATTGATGTTGCCGGTGGTGGAGTTGCAATAGTTATCCACCGTCGAATAAAACATCGTGTTTTACCCCATCTTGAAACCAAAGTTATCGAGAGTTTGGGAATTGAAATTGAAACAAGTTTTGGCATTTCATTTATAGCCGCAGTGTATTTGCCTTTTCAATGCACTGGTGAGCGAAAAAATTATTTCAAGGGAGATTTGCAAAAACTCACAAGAAATAAATCTAAATTTTTAATCATCGGTGATTTTAATGCAAAACATCGATCTTGGAATAATGCTCAAAGCAATTCCAATGGAAAAATATTGTTTAATGATTGCTCGGCTGGATTTTATTCAGTTTTATTTCCAAATGGTCCTACATGTTATTCTTCTATTAGGAATCCATCTACAATTGATTTGGTACTAACAAATCAAAGTCATTCATGCAGTGATTTATTAACTCATGCTGACTTTGATTCTGATCATCTTCCCATAACATTTTCTATTTCCCATGAAACTATTTTAAATCCCACTAGATCTGTGTTAAATTATCACAAGACTAATTGGGATAGATATCGTTCTACGATCGAAAAAAAATTGAATGATGATATTATTTTACAAAATAGTGCTGACATTGACAGAGCATTAGATAATTTTAGCAGCTTAATACTTAATGCCCGGAATTTATCAGTTCCTAAGACTCGAGTGAAATTCAATGCACCAATTATTGACAGTGAACTTCAACTTCTTATACGTTTGAAGAACATACGGAGACGTCAATACCAAAGATCTCGTGATCCTGCTTTGAAAATTATTTTTCAAGAATTACAAAAGGAAATTGAACATAGATTCTAAATGTTGCAAGAATCTATGATTTATTTAAGAGCACACCATTCATCTTAATAACGTGGTTATGGGTGGGTTTGAAAAATGGAACTCTTGGCTTATGAGGAAAAATAATTAACTGTGTTTTTGAAGCATTAGGGGAAATCTTCCATTTTTGTAAGTATGAAGAAAATATATCTAAACTTTTTTGAAGCCGACTGCATATAACACGAAGGCTTTTTCCTTTTGCGGAAATGCTTGTATCGTCACAAAACAGAGATTTCTCACAACCTGGTGGTAAATCAGGAAGATCAGAAGTAAAAATGTTATATAAGATTGGGCCCAAGATACTCCCCTGAGACACACCAGCTCTAACAGGCAATCTATTAGATATACCATTTAGATAGTTAACCTGGAGAGTGCGGTCAGTTAAATAACTTTGTATCATTTTTGTGAGGTAAAGCGGAAAACTGAAATTTGACATTTTAGCTATTAAACCTTTATGCCAAACACTGTCGAATGCCTTTTCTATATCTAGAAGAGCAGCTCCAGTCGAATAGTCTTCAGATTTATTAGTTCGAATCATATTTGTTACTCTAAGTAACTGATGAGTAGTGGAATGCCCATGGCGAAAACCAAACTGCTCATTTGCAAAAATTGAGTTCTCATTAATATGTGTTAACATTCTATTAAGAAATATTCTTTCAAAAAGTTTGCTAATAGAGGAAAGTACTAATTGGTCGATAACTTGATGCCTCAGCTGGATTCTTTTCGGGTTTTAAAATTGGAGTGACTGGCATTTTTCCATTTTGTAGGAAAATGTGCTAGTGCAAAGCATCTGTTAAAAATTTTTACCAAGAAATTTCGTTTCGAGTTTTCGGGAAGTCTTTTGATGAGGACATAGAAAATCCCATCATCTCCTGGTGCTTTCATGTTTTTGTATTTTTTGAGAGTAGTTCGCACCTCATTCAAGTTTGTTTCCAATACCTCTTCAGAAAGAAATTTTTGGATGGTGATTTGATCATATTTTTGGTTTACTTCATTTTCAATGGAACTTACTACGTTCAAATTGGAGTTATGAACACTCTCAAACTGCTGAGCAAGTTTTTGAGATTTATGTTCATTCGTTAGAAAAATGCAATCACCATCTTTAAGGACTGGGATTGGCTTCGAAGGTTTCTTAAGAACCTTCGAAAGCTTCCAGAAAGGTTTTGAATAAGGTTTTAGTTGTTCAACTTCTCTCATGAAATTCTCATTTCGCAAGAGAGTGAATCTATGTTTAATTTCCTTTTGTAATTCTTGAAAAATAATTTTCAAAGCAGGATCACGAGATCTTTGGTATTGACGTCTCCGTATGTTCTTCAAACGTATAAGAAGTTGAAGTTCACTGTCAATAATTGATGCATTAAATTTCACTCTTGCCTTAGGAACTGATAAATTCCGGGCATTGAGTATTAAGCTGCTAAAATTTTCTAATGCTCTGTCAATGTCAGCACTTTTTTGTAAAATAATATCATCCTTCAAATTTTCCTCGATCGTAGAACGATATCTATCCCAATTTGTCTTGTGATAATTTAACACATATCTAGTGGGATTTAAAATAGTTTCATGGGAAATAGAAAATGTTATGGGAAGATGATCAGAATCAAAGTCAGCATGAGTTAATAAATCACCGCATGAATGGCTTTGATTTGTTAGTACCAAATCAATTGTAGATGGATTCCTAATAGAAGAATAACATGTAGGACCATTTGGAAATAAAACTGAATAAAATCCAGCCGAGCAATCATTAAACAATATTTTTCCATTGGAATTGCTTTGAGCATTATTCCAAGATCGATGTTTCGCATTAAAATCACCGATGATAAAAAATTTAGATTTATTTCTTGTGAGTTTTTGCAAATCTCCCTTGAAATAATTTTTTCGCTCAGCAGTGCATTGAAAGGGCAAATACACTGCGGCTATAAATGAAATGCCAAAACTTGTTTCAATTTCAATTCCCAAACTCTCGATAACTTTGGTTTCAAGATGGGGTAAAACACGATGTTTTATTCGACGGTGGATAACTATTGCAACTCCACCACCGGCAACATCAATTCTATCAAACCTATGAACTATAAAATTTGGGTTCTTTTTTAGTTTAATATTTGGCTTTAAAAGCGTTTCAGTCACAACTGCAATATGCACATCGTGGACTGTTAAAAAATTGAAAAATTCATCCTCTTTCGCTTTTAAAGAGCGAGCATTCCAATTTAGAAAATTTACAGCATTATTTGAAATCATTGCTGAATTTCAATTTCATAACAATATTAGTTGTAAATTTTATACCTTCTTGAACAGCCTCGTACATCGAGTTACAGTTCAACAAAACGGACATTAGCTGCAGCATGGATTGTTGTAGGTATTTAATCTTTTCGGGAGTTGGATTACCTAAATCAATACTGGCTGACTTTTCAGCACCAAACACGAATGGTTTGTTACTGTTTGAATTTGAAATATTACCTGAAAGGACACTGGCATATGAACAGCCTGGTGTTGCCTGAACAGGATTATTTTTCGGAAATTTGTTATCTGAATTTAAATTATTACCTACAGACACACCTGCTAATGAAAGTGCTGGTGATGCCTGAACAGTACTGAAAGTCTTTTGATTACCCACATTGACAACAGGTTGTTTAGAATTCCTACGTTGTCTAGAAGCAATAATTTTTGACCTTACAGGACAATTAAAGAAATTAAATTTGTGATTGCCCCCACAATTTACACATTTGAAACTATTAGTGATCTCTTTCACGGGGCAGATATCTAGTGTCACCACAAATCATACATTTTGCAGCCATATGGCAGTTTCGAGTTCCATGACCATAGGCTTGACAATTCCGACATTGCGTAAGATTATGAATTCCTCCATGTCTCTTGAAATTTTCCCACTTTATTCGCACGTTGAATAAAACACGTGCTTTTTCTAAACATTTTAAATTATGTACTTTGGTACGATCAAAATGTACTAAGTAATTTTCCTGGTGTATTCCAGTTTGAAAATTTTTGGCATTTGCCTTTCGTTTCATCAAAATTACTTGGTTGGGGATAAAACCAAGTGATTCTGACAAACAATCTTTGATTTCATCAATACTTTGATCATTTTAGAGACCTTTCAACACAGCCTTAAACGGTCTCTTGTTTTTGGTATCAAAAGAGTAAAATTTATACATCTTTTCAGTCAAATACTGTAAAAGATGTTTATGGCCATCAAAAGATTCGGCCAAAATACGAATTTCGCCTTGGCGACCAATTTGAAAATTAACTTCCACATTCGATAGAAATGATGAAAATTCTGATCGAAATGCTTTAAAGTTTGCTACAAATACCACAATAGGTGGAATTTTTACCTTCTTCACAACGGCTTTATGCTCAGTATGAGAAGTTTGGAATTCTAGATCCCCAACAGAAGAAAGAATATCATACCTGTTAGTCGAAATTTCAGTGTCACTTGGAGGAGATGCCTCACGTTTCCTTGATGCCGCATCAAAGCGAGCTTTTTTGTTTTTTCCAGGCATAACTGGACAACTTCACTACAATTTCACTTCACTATAGAATTTAAGTAGAAATATGACATTTGCCAGTTTCATTTCCAATTTTACAGAATATACCCCAGTATAGAAAACCAAGACGCAGCCCCATTTTGAAACTAGCAATGGGCGATATTGTATCGGTATCGGAAATATCGATACTTTTCAGGCGATACTTCGATTTTTTGGATCGATACACAAGCGTCCGATACTCGACCGTATCGATACTGAAAACCGCGATTTTTGTATCGATATTCTTTTATGCATACGGACCAGCTAGCTGACATCGCGCCATGTTACAAGAGCTAACATCTCAATGTGTACACGAGATCACCGCCACTTTTCATACGCTATGTTATGCTGTCTATCAGTGTCAGTGGAGCCCACACATCGTAGAACCGCTGCGATGTTAGCTGCGATAAAGCAAAGCAAATCGGATAGAGATGCCAGCTAGTTGATACGAGCTGGAACAACTGAAAAGCTGCCACTGTCAGTATAAATATCGCACAAGTCTATTTGCACTAGCAAAACTTAGATGGAGAAATAGATAGAGAGAATGTTGTGAGCCAAACGAACTGTCAAAATCTAAGCCAAGCGCAGCATAGGGTCAAATTCGAAATTTGTTTTACTTAAGCCAAACATTTAAAGCCAAAAAGGAGTGCTCAATAATAACGTGTTCTCAAATACTTTCAAAAATAGGCATAGCTCTAGGTTGCATTATTAAGCCACAAAATTTATATTGTTTCTCTGACAATTGATTAAAATATTGTTTGTTTATATTTATACTCAGCTTCATTTGTTTTTATTTGAATCAATTCTACTTTCTGCGTTTAAATGCATCCACAAACCCCTCAAACGAAATTCAACGTTATCAGAAATGATGTTTGGCTTCGATTTAGTTGGGCTATAACCCAACGAGCGGGAGCCCAACTTAAACGTAGCCCAACTAAACATAGCCCAACGAGCGAAATTTGACTGTATTTCAAAAACAAATATAAGTTTTCTGGTTACACTGTTCAGATCGAATATTGGCAAGCGGAAACTAACTCATGCTTTCCGTCGACACAAGTTAGAGTTCAAGTGAAAAATAAAATTGCAATATTAATTAGTTAGAAAAATTCAGCGGTAGACTTCACTATCTTATTTTCGCTGACATATCTAACTTTTTTATGTCATCAACTTCCTCATCAATTAATATGGAAGTGTGTCAATAATTTATACAAATAAGACGGGAGCTTCACAGCCCATTGGGCCAGTGAATACAAATCTTGAAGATATAAGTTGTTTAATTCATTTGTTTGCCAAAGCTCACAATTTCTGCATTACCTGTATGTATTTGTTTGTGAAGTCATTTGATTCATGCTGCTCTAGAGAATGCGGATGGATACCAGAAAAACAACAAAAAGTCGGCACATCAAATTTTCATTGCTGGAAACCACCAAAATTTTGCTGATTTTTGGTGTGCTGTGCTTCCAGCAATCTGTTCAGCAAAATGAAATTTGCTAATTATTCAGTAATGCTCAATTGCATAGGTCGTTTGCTGCATGTTCAGTAAAACAAAATACAACTTGCTAGTTGTCAGCTATGACAATTTGTTCAAGGGAACCATGTTTCCGTCAGGCACTAGATTCCATCCGCCCATCGGATCATAGGCAAATTACTGTTGAACTAGAGATGTATGATTATCATTTCAACTTTTAAGTTCATCTAGCCCATCAAGGACTTAGCTATAATCCCATATTCGCTATCAGGAGCTTACGATGATCCCGTACCAGCTGCACAGCGATTTGGCGCGTTTTACTAATGACAGCTTGACGTAAATTTTTTGCCATATCAATTCTTTTGCTGGATTCCAGCAAACATTCATTTACTGTTTTCTGTTCAACAAATAGTTTTGCTGTATTTTCGCGAATCACTGAATCGATTACTGGTTTTCAGTAAATGTATTTATCAAAAATTCAAAAAATGATCTCGGCTATTGTATCGATACTTCTGGTATCGATACTTTTTGACCGATATTCTGAATATCTCGATACTTTCGATTCTTCGGGTATCGATACTGAAGTATCGATACTCTCCGTCGTATCGCCCAATGTTACTTTAAAACAAAACAAAGTGCCAAACATAAGTAAAATCATGATTGTCCCAAAACATATTTAACCCTCTCCCGCTCACAAGGTTTATCATTAAAATTTATAGCTTCACGAGAAAATTCAAGCTGAACACTTTGTAGACTAACTAAAATTACTGTCAACTGTAGTATTTTGAAGTATGCCCAGTGATGCTCTGAGGCAGCATATAAAAGTTTATGGAACAATCGTAAGCACAACAAACTATTTTATGTCAAGATATGATGATTAGAATTCTTGGTGCTCTAGAGTCACCATGAGCGGGAAAGGGTTAATGGATAATCTCAGCTGTTCTGCTTAAAACAACGTAAACGCAGCAAACGAGAAGACACTTCTACTACTGTTCAGCTTATGTAATACTACTGGTATGGGTGATGTTATGAACCGGCAGACCAAAAGGGATACGCAAAAAAGATAAACACTGCGTGCACAAACGTAGATTACATGCAAGCGCAGAGTTGCCAATAAAATTTTTATTTGAACTGGAAGAATGCTAAAGAAAAAACTGGAAAAACTGGATTTCAAAAAAATTTAATGAATAGCATAAAAAATGCAGTAGAGCTTCTCTGTGATGGTTACAAAATCCAATGCTAGTTTTAAATAAAGCAAAAAATCACTCATTTCAATCAGAACTAATCTGTTTCGGGTTTCCTTTTCTTTTAATTTTATTGTTATCTCCTATAAATTTGAAACTGCCTAATCAATTTATCTCAAAATCATGAAAATGAACTTCACTTCAACTTTCAACTAGAGTACTGATGCAACATTTTTTCACGTTACATCTGTGAAGTTTAAGTTCCAACTATCTTTGAGTTCGCTATCTTTTGGTATCTAATTATACGAACATATTTTAAACTGCTACGCAACAGAAATTATTTTGAAGAATGCCGCCTGTATATGACATTTTTGAGATCGATTGTTTTTATTTTTAAATAACATATTAAGCTACCATTGGAATTGATTTTTTCCACGATCTGGTAAAATCTATCCGTTAGTTTCTGAATAAAGCTTATCTTACTTTCCTTTTTCATCTCATCAATGCTATGTAGTTTATATTTTGGCCGTGTTTCGAGAAAATAGAATAGGCTGGAAACGTAGATAAGAACTGTTACAATGATTTAACACAACATTTACACTTTTAACACAACATTTACGTTCTAAAAAGATTTCCGAAAACCAATCGGAGCTTGAGTACATGAAAAATCTGGGTAAACTGGGAAATAAACAAAAAAAAACTGGAAAATTCTGGGATTAAACTGTTTGACTGGATCACTCAAAATAAACTGGAAGAATCCAGTTTAAACTGGAACATTGGCAACTCTGTGCAAGCGGAATGTTTCGTCGATGGTAGTTGTGTGTCAGCGATCGAGTTTTTCGGAAGTATTTTTCCATTGCTGCTTCATTCCATTGGTGGAACATTAAAAAGCAACACGAGAAGTGCATTTTCTTTTCGATACACTGTAGTTTTATTGCTATAGTCGATTGTTACTGACTTATTTTTAATATCATTTATGTTGAATATAGTGCTCATTAAACCAGTAAGAGTGAAATAAATGTACCTGCTCTGTATTTTGTACTTCATTTACAAAACAAAGGTAACGATTGTGTTTTCTGATGAAACCTTTGCAAATTGAACTAACGATCAGGTTATCAGTAAACCTATTTCATCACTTTCATATTTCGAGATTTTTCTATTACTAAAAACAATAATAATACATTTTTGCCGCTCTATCGTATTTCACATTACAGAATCGCTCGGTGCAACATGTCTCTCAACGTCTTTAACTCGCGTGTAACATACCTGAAGAAGCTATTATTAAGTCGCAACGACAACAGCTCGCTACCGTTCTGCAACTGTGAGTATCCAGCCGTGACAAGGTCGCGTCACACCGCACGAAAAGTCGAACGCTGCAGATGTGGTGAAGATACATCTACCCAGCTTGACTGGATTTGGGAAGATGAGGGCGAGCGACCGGAGAGAAAAATTATCAACGGGACCGAGATTCTGTTTCATCTTGTTTACAGCCAGGGAACCGCAGTCGTTCGTGGAACAGAACCGTTAGAGCCCGGAATGCATCACTATTGGGAAATTAAAGTACTTAGCAGCCTGGCTGGAACTGATATAGTAAGTGAACCACGATTCATTCAAGAGGAAATTGTTTAAAAAAATTATTACACCTTTCAGATGCTAGGAATTGGAACAGAAAAAGTCGATTTGCAAGCGAACCTCTTCAAATTCGCCAGCGTGCTTGGTTTGGATGATCAATCCTGGGGGTATTCCTACCGTGGACTTACTCAACACAACAGTCAGTTGAAACACTACGGGAAGAAGTTCAGTCAGGGTCGAATAATCGGCATCTACGTTGATATGTACCGAGGAATACTTGAGTTCTACCTGAACCGCCGATCACAAGGTCGCGCATACGTAAACATTCCGCACGACGGTAATACTCGCATTTACCCCATGGTCTGTTCAACATCTGCCAAATCATCGCTTAAGTTGATCAATGCATCCTCGTTTGCCGATAGCCTAGTTTTCAGCTGTATGAAGGTAATCTGCAAATACCCGAAGCTGCTGGAACAGGTCAACATGGTACCAGGATTACGCAAGTTGGCCGATGAACTGTGGTTTCTTCAGTTCAAAGAACCCAAAAAGACTGATGAGTTTCAACGTAATAATTTGCTGCTAGAAGACGAAGCCCTTTTGTGTGGCTTGAAGAAAAAGAAATTAAATGAAGCGCTTTCCCATGTTGAAGATATTTCAGAGGAAAAAATCTACGAGAATATGATAGCAGAGGAAAACACGAAAACGCACAACGTGAGCACAGGCAGCAGCAGCAGCAGTAGTGACGATGAAGAGCTAGCCAGTATGATTTCGAGAGAGTTTTTCTGCAATCACTGATGTGTTAAGTAGAGCATTTACACGCATTTTTTCTTCAATGTTTTATCATATATGTATATAAATCAATCGTCGGCGATTTTATTCTCGTCCTTGTTATAAAATTTTGTGTTGAGTATATGTAAAGTTTGTGCCATATTTAATAAGGTAAATGACTGCCGTACAGTCGAAATTTATCTTCCTATTCATTCTTTGGATCGAGTCTTATTAGCTAAGAATATTGTGACCATTGCCAGTACCTGCATTCGTCAGGGATACAAACATGAAATAATACGTTTGGTAGGCATCGGAGAATTAAGTTACTAAAATCCCACCGATTAGTCGAGGGAAAATTTAAAAAAATATTAGCTATATAGTTAAACTTGTTCACTATCCGAACCTACATATCTTTTTAATTGATTGCGTTATTCAGTAGGTACATAAACTCGAAAATAAACAGATACTTATTAAGGAAGAATTTTTATTGAAAATTCACTTCACTCATAGTGTCTTTAATAAAGCTGCTTTATACCCTAGCGCTAATAATACTAAACAACGGCATAACGTGATCCGATCAGAATTCTGACCAGATTGCTCTTAAATTTAAACGTAGAGTATAAGTGAATATTCGCTACTCTTATTAATGCGTATAGCCAGGGTTTTCAGTTCCTGTGCACTCGAAAGTTCAACTGCAATCAACAATTGGATTCAAATCCAATAAAAAATGGCGCATAAAAACCTCAGAATGATAAACTAAAACTGAACTACGCATGTCGACTTTTATGTATTATTCATACTAGTTACCATATGATTCAATAAAATTAAAAAAGACTGAAACAATTATGTTTAAGAATGTGTAGGACATGTTATCCGAATGCAACACTCAACCCAGTTTTAGTCTAGAGCTCGAGCTTTCTTCAAGTCTGGGTTTATCAGATTTCTTTGCCATAACGTTAAGGTGAATCGGGATTGTGGCCGTTTCCTATACAATTTTGAGGTTAGAGTTCTTTTTACTTTTGTATTTTGATCGTAAAAAATTCGGCTTCCACTAAATAAACAGCACTCAAATTGCTACTTCAGGCATGCAACAGTTGTGAAAACAATTGATCAAAGTTTCATGTACGTAGTCTTCATAAATCAAGAAAAAATTAGGTTGCAAAATTCGAGTTGATCGCGACCACGTCCCGTTTCACCTTAATAGTGTTAGATCTTGCTCTACAAGTCATCAAATTGGTCTTATAGAACTTAATCTTATTTACTCGTTGGTAGGCTTTACAATATTTCCGTGATATGTTTCACTTAAAGGAAAGACTATAAATTATCAGCAAAATAATATCTATTTTTAAATAACACATTCTAACTTGCCAGAATTGTTTGTTTGTTTCAAACATTATTCTACAGTACAGGATAGAGATACGATTCAAATGTTTCCTATAATGATCGGCACAAGAACTAGCCTTTTAACTCGCTAATGTATTTCACAGATATAAAAATCATCGTCAACACAAGAAAGGATCTCTTATCCAAGCTTCATATACAGTTCCAAGAAATGGAAGCAAATAATATCTACCACCGACACTTTGGCGGTGGTGGGGGCTGCGACGTAGGTTCGAAATTTCTGTGGTAACTGTTCAGCTGATAACTGCCGTTGTTATTGTTTCGTCCGTTACCACTATTGTTCACGTAATATGGTTGATTGCCGCGGTACGATCCCCGTGGTCTATTGTTTCCTCCAGTCGACTGTTGCTGCGGCTGTTTCGGTCCACTATGATGAGTGCTGTTGTTGCTGTTGATATTGTTGTTGCTGCTGCCGACGCCGATAGCGCCAAAGTTTTCGACGCTTTGCTCGCCGTCGGACTGCAGCTCGTTTCCCGACTTAGGTCCAACATTTTCCGGATTTTGCAACTCATCTATGATACACCGCAAAAAGGTGCCAGGAGAGGAAGAGAACACACAAAACAAATTAGCATTACACTAACTAACATGACATCGATAGCCAATAAACTGACTAAACAGTAATGTATATAAATCGATGCAATAAATTCATCGCTGCCCGGTTGATCTTCTTGGCGTGTCCTAAAGCGGGGAAATAAGCTGAATGAAGAGCATGTTGAAAATTTCAACTAAAATTTGCCTTAGATGAAATAAGTTTTTTTAGATCTCTTTATGAGAACGAGGTCCTAACATTGAAGCGGTGTTAATGGCACATAGAGATTGAACATTTTGGAAGAAATATGATTCATATAGGTTTGAGGAACTTTGCAACCACACAGTACAATCATTAATGTGTTGTGCCACAAATGACGTGTTTTTAATATTGTTCAAGCTAACAATGGTTTTTACCTAATGTAATATTTCTACTAGAAACTTAAGCTAAAATTGAAAATTTCGGGTTTGCTAATTGAAAATAAATATATATAGAAATAAAAGCGACGAAAGCGACTACTGACGTGCCAAATATACAGAGATTTGTGAGTACACCAGATGTGGACTTTCTATTACCTTAGAATATTGTATGTTTTAGTATAATTCTAAGAAATTAGGCAATATAATAAAAACTTCACATAAACTGAGATAATCAGAGGGTCCCAAATGTGCGTACAGGTGTTTGCATATCTTGCATTCCTGGGCAATTTGAATAGTATTTAAAATGGCAATAAAATTTTGAGCTTCCTGACACGGCATTTATGCACATTACTAATGAACGTGTGTGGTATTTCTTCGAAAAAAAAAAAACATGAAACAAGACTCCGCATTCGATGTAGCTAAATCGTTTGTTCCATCAGCAACCTGGAAATAGGAAAACCCTTACAAACTAGCATTTAATGTCAAGAAAACAGCTTCGCAAGTGTGGCAACCGTTGATCCGTTCCATCCAGTAATTGTGCCAGGGGTAGAGTAAATATGCAGAACCAGACACTCCGCGACTCATCGTCATATAGTGTGCATTTATGTAACAATCAATTTAGCATGTTTGACACTAAATACGGTACCTGTAGGGCTTGAAGAAATTTGCGATGTTATTAGACCGCCGGACGTCGACGACGTCGTAACCGTTGCCGTCGACGATGCAGACATCGTGCTTTTCGCCGTCACCGAGCCGCTGTTCAGATTCATCCTATTTGAATTTTCATGAATGTTTAGTCTTAAACTTAAGTGTTATTCGTATTTATATAGAGAGGATATAATTTATATAATGAGAAATAAACAGTCGGCTTAGAAAAGGCAACATTGCTCCGTCTGAAACCCTAGTAATTACTTACGATTTTTAAAGTTAAGTCACAAATAGTACTGAATCGATACAATAGATTTGAAGTAGATCGGGTGTGCAACACCTTGGTTGTAATATAAACATGGCTGATATGTGAAACCGATAATCATTGGAACCTATCTACATCCCTCCCAAAAAATTGCTGAAAGATTTATAGAACCTATCACAAATCGATTACTCCTACGTAAAAACAGGCTTTCGAATCAACACAGCTCAGTACAGTAATAAGTATTAAAAATCAATTAGAATATTTTAGAACAAATCTAAATTATTCATTACTGCTACTCTATCAAACTTTTCGTACAACACTTAATTTTTTTTTACTAGCTCCGCATTCAATGCAACAATTCGTACTACTGAAGCATGAATTAGTAAGAACTCGGTATTAATAAATCAGTTCTACACCGAAAGTGTTTCAAATTAAAAATAAGATTGTGCTTTCTGAAATAATATCGAGAGAAATCTTCTTCTTTTCAGTTTCAATTAATTCACGCACTTTTGCTCGGCTACACTCCATCATAGTTTAAACACACCGTTCGTCAATCTGAGCGCATCCCGCAGCATCCTGAGCATTGCTACTGTATGGCCATTCTGGCCAAAACTTTACATGATTTTTATAATCCCTAATAAACAGACAAATGCGTTTTGCAGGTTCTTTTTAGATTGGATTTGTGTTTTTGGGCTTATATCATATTCAGGAATTCGAGGCTGGTTCTAATAGTCAACTTCAAATTCAGCTTCTGATCGTGAGTTTCCTTGCAACGTATTTTTTCGAATAATACTTTTTTCGTATTTCTATTTTTGCTTCTGAAGAAGGCATCCTTTTCAAGAAAACTGGTGGGTAAAATATTCCATATGCTGCCACTAGGAGCGCTACTGCGAAATATGCAATAATTCAAGATTCTAACTGACTTGAGCCTTATAAAGCAATGTTTTAGTAGAAAGAAAGAAAAATTTTCATATGCTGCCACTAGGAGCGCTACTGCGAAATATGCAATAATTCAAGATTCTAACTGACTTGAGCCTTATAAAGCAATGTTTTAGTAGAAAGAAAGAAAAATTTTCAACATGACAAACAGATATTGTCGAACACATTTCACTGTTATTAAATATCTCAAATCATATTTGTTTCTGTTTACAAACATAATTCAAAGTAACACTTTCCAGATCGCGAATCTGGTGGTTTATGATCAATTATAGTTATAGTAGTATAGTTATAGTAGGTTTATGATCAGTTATCGTTATGTTAGTAGTAGTAAATAATGAAAAAAAAACACTACTAAATTCCCTATAAGCAGACAAATTCTCCGTAAATTGCCGACGATTTGACGATTTGCATTGGTTGCTTAAAAACACGTCCTCGAAAGTACTAATCATCATTATGTTGAGAATTCTAATTATTAAGTTGAACTTCAATAAATATCAAAATTATTATTGAAAGTTTATTCTACTCGAAAAAGGTCCTCATACAAAATTACAGCTCAATCGGGCTCTAGGAGGTGGTACCTGGAGGCAGTCAAAGTTATACTTTTTCGACTTGAATTGTCGATATCGTAATGTTTTTTTTATGTCAAATACCTGAACGATGTATAAAACGTTGAAATCTAGGGTTAGCACAAACAAAAGTTAAGAAAAAACTGCTTTCTGGGACTGTTGAGGGAAATTATTGAGCTGGGAAACTCCCTCATCCTATGCAACTATGGAAAAAGTGATCAGGATTAAAACGCTTACATTTCAGTCATTTCTCATCAGATTCTTGAGTTTTTGGCATTGGATTGGATTTGGATTTCAAATATGTTTTTGTATGGGTTTTGCTGCAACACTCGCTCATTCGATCGAGACTTCCATAGCAGACGAACCAACAGAGGAAACCGGAAATCGCCTTCTACCGCGCTAGATTTGGAATTGGAATCTCTGATGTATTTGTATTTGGTGTAAATCATCCGACAAATAAAAGCTTAATGAATAAAATTATTCTAAAGTATCACAGATCTTATCCTATTTACGTTTTTCCACAGCCGTAAACGCTCAAATACATGCTGAAATCGGTTTATTTTGACCAAACATAATCGAATGGAAAGTTGTCTGAAACGATGCGTTTCGAAGAGTCCTATTCGGTATGCGAAAGTTCAACCTTTTGAGCAGCCCAACATCAACTTCACCGTACAACATTTTCGCCACGAACAAAGTTTGTTGCAGTTTCCTACGTCGTTCCATTCTCGCATTCTCTAGAATTAAATGTACGAGGGCACAGTACAATAACTTCCAGCAGTAATGGTTCTAACCTAACTGCTGAGTCACCTCAGAAATTATTGCTGCTCGGTGTAAGTCAAAATTCATTCCAGAATCCAAGTTAACTTTTAGATCGGACACATCGTTAAAGAATATAATGAACAGTAGCGGGCCGAGGGTACTACCTTCGGACACTCTCGATTTGTTTGGAAACGGTCTAGATACAAAACCGTCAATGTTGACGCACAATCCAAGCTCCGGTAAATATAATTCTAACTAAGACGTTACTTGCGAAGAACGACACAGCTTGTTCAGAAGTATTTTATGGTGAATTTTATCAAACGCTGCCTTCGAAACCGTTTGGATCACGTCAATTTGCGCTTTCTTTTCTAGGATGGTGATGCATTCCGACGTGAAATTCAGCAGATTTGTTGTTACTGATCGGCCAGGCTGGAGGCCATGTTGGTCGACAGATATGTAGCATTTTATTGTATTAAAAATTGCACCGCAGTGGCGTCGACTAGAGTTCCTGCACCCGATGCGGAACTGACTGAGGTTGCACCTTTGAAAATGGATTCGAAATTCTATGTTATTTAAAAAGATACAAATATTTGTTTAAGATTCCGATATACTGCAGGATTAAAAAAATTAGTAAAATCAATAACAGTAACAATTTACTCTTCGAGCCTTGATTAAGGTAAAATTGAATAGCTGCAATGAGCCTCATGACCCCATTGATACCTTCTTTTTTCAAATTTGTCCGAACATTTGTACATCGCATCGTCCTGCTTTCTACTGCAGCCTTCGAGAAGCTGTACGACCGGTTTCGCTGGGTAATAATGTCATTGATTCTGATGTGTTTTTCGGCACATACTATGGATGACCCCTTGCGCGGTACCTCTCGTGTTAATAAAGCAAAGCCTTGGTGCTACATTCCGATTCGGAGCTCGACCTTCTGTTTTATTATACACAGACTTCGCAGCCAACTGTAACTGTACAGGACAATTGCGGGGCTAGCGCTACGATCCCATTGACATTAATACCGAATTTCTTTATTCAACTGCGTCAGGGCAAATCTGCCGAGCAATAAAATAACGACATCGCCATTTACGAAGCAAGTAAAAAAGAGATGCCAGATAATTGTTTACGAACTAAGCACGTGCGGTGGTGGGTTGAAGCTGACAAATTTTACAGTGCGCTTCGGGCAGCACGCCAGGTCAAAACTGGGTCATAATCGAGCGAATAGAGAAGGGTTTTGACAGCAGTTAGTGCGCTTCCTGGTCAAAACGAGGTGAGCTGGGGGAATAAAGAAATTCGCTATAACAGTCTCTCCTGAGCCGAGACTCGAACCTACGACGACTGGCTTGTTAGCACTGAACAGATATGCAACTTCGAACCAAACCCTGCAGCAAATCGGTGCCCAAGCTTTCGCATTTATTTTTTGCTGTTCCATCCTACATTGATTTTACAGTGCATCGTTCGAACAGTTCGCTCCAATAGTTTGAACATGCACCAAAAAACTATTTTTTTTTTGCTTTCATGACCAGGCAAAAAGGTGATCTTGAATAGTTGAATCTATCAAAATCAAGTTGAGACAGGATCGCATTCAAGAGATCTTTAAAGTGGAAATTCAGTAACAATTCACAATCAACGTCAATAAAACAAATTAAACTAAAAATCTTTCAACCATTCAAACATTGTCTGACAAATTTTCTTGGATCGTACACCTCACGACTGTTAAAACTATTCTAACCTGTTAGTTGATTTACTTGAATATTTTCGTTGGACTTGGAAACCGAATTTCTCGATCAGCGACAATATTTTTTTCTCGTACCGTTTTTTATACCTAACATTGCTAGAAATGCATATCAGACGCGCTGTGCCAGCACTGCTTACGACATTAGGTACAATGTAAAAAAATGATTGTCGTTAGTCAAGATATTCAGTTTTCAACTTGAGCAACAATGAAATTCATTAAAAATATATCTACAAAAAAACTGTTGCACGTATGCGGGTGGTATTGTACGTTTATCATGAAAAGGCACCTTCGCTATACCAGTACCGGGGGGAACAAAGGATTCTCTCGATGAAAAAGCGGCGAGAGCTCATACAGTCCTTTTGTTTAATGAATGGAATATAAGCGTAATGAAATTTCGAGTGTAAAATGCGTTCTCTCCACCGGTAAATGTCGATACTTAAAATAAAGAGATTTTGTCTCGTTTTTGGTTCTTCAGTTGAACAGATGTGCTTGTTAGGCCAGCATCGTAACTCTAGACCAGCGTGTTAATATTCCTTAATATATTGGATCACAAAGAAGCTGTAAAATTTCAATGATGTTATCAAAGTCACCTTCGATAGTATTGACTACAACTGACGCTTGCGTTACTCTACAGTATATCCCATCGTTGAGTCGAACCAGCAAAAAATACGTAACTGCTTCACGAGTTCCGAAAAACTTTACACATACCGTAATAATCGCAAAAGGATGTGCGACAAATCCGTAGAAAAATGCAAGCCTGTGTGGAACCATCAACAAAGATGGAGATAAATAAACTATCAGCGGGCTGATGAACGATAAGACCGCTAGGAAAGACGAAGCTTCAGCCGAACGCCAAAAAGTGACGCGTTTGCAGCTGCACAATGGGATCCACTGGGCTCATTTGAGGATCTGGGCGGATAAAGAAATGTCGGAGGACAGGTTGGTGGTCTCATTTAGCCTGTATACAAAGATTGCAATTTAATCGATGGTAGCAACCTGGGATGAAGAAACGAATACTACACTCAAAACAGAGAACACGGACATGCGTCGTTTTTTGATAGCGTGTAGCAATCTTCTTGCTGTAACGCATGCATGACTCAAACGAAGTTTTTATTAACATCAGGAATACTGAATGTGCAAATTTGTCTGTAAAACACAAATTTTTCGAGTCTGCGTTTTTTTTTAATTTTCCGTTGCATAAAAGTCTCTTCAGAGTTTTGAGTTTATATATCGGGAATACTTCGTGATAAGGGCGAAACTGTAAACAAATAGAGATTATACCGGAAACGTATGAGGTGAGCTACTACGTTCAAAATTCAAAATAATGTATCTCTTTTCTAACTATTAAAAAGTTCGATGTTTATAATTTATTATTTTACGTAAAAATAAACCAAAACATTTTGTAAAACGACAATGGATACAAAAACTGTTTGCAATGAAAATTTTTTTAAGCAACGCGATTCCGTTCAGTTATAACAATACTTTTTACAAAACAGGAGGGTTGTGTGCAAAGCCACGACCGCAAGGTTGAAGAAGAATACTTTTACCTTAACCCGGCTGCTTGCGTGTCAGTCATTTTTTCTAGTAAATAAACGTTGACTAATCAGATCAATCGAATTTTGCGCTTCAACAAGGATTGACCATTTTCAATTATATAGTAAGTTGCTTGTCAAGATTGGGGCTTATTTTTAAATTTTGATTATGCGAAAAATTGATTTTCCTGCAGATAATGAAAGTTTCGGCTGTCGTGGGCGGTCAATCATGCTCATGCTCATAATGAAAGTTTCGGCTGTCGTGTTCATGACTGACCGAAAAGATAATTCAGTACGTTCTGAGACACGGAGATAAAGTAAAATTCATAACTTTTACAAATTTAAAAATGTGAATTAACTCTTTAGAAAATATTAACTCTTAAATCAAGTTTTTTTCATCCTGAAAAGGAAAATTTCTTGTTCATTCCAGTATCGGATAAGATGCCTATCACATCTTTGCGTTATCACTGACAGTGTGAATAAAATATTCCTTGTGATAAAATAAACAGTGAAAAGCTGATTTAACACTCAAAACTAAACGGTTCATGTGTTGTCAAAATGAGTCAACTTTTCATTAAACGCCTTTACTAGTGCCCACTATCGCACAGAGACTGCATTTCACTAAAGTATCTCACTGCATCAGCCGCTATCGACGCTGAGATCCGCTGCAACTAGCGCGCTATCCATTGCTACGCCACAGCTGTGGCCGCTTTCCGCCATCGCTTGTATCCACTGCACTGCTAGTGCTGCTGCTAAGGGAGGAAGACTGCTGTTGTCGCTGTCTAGAACTATTAGCGGCTTCGGCTGAAACAGGCTCTTATATATGCCAAAAAGCATGTTTTGAATTGAAAGGTATATGATTCTGTCGACCGTGCTTGGGAAGCAATCATATAACGACCAATCAGAGAATTTTTCGTTTTGACAAGGCTTGACTATTTTTAAGAGTACAATAGTGTGGATAATAAAATTATAATTATCTTCTTTTGGAAAGAATCTTAGAAGATTTTCCAATCTATTGCTGCAAGAACGAAGGAAATCCATCGAAAACTAACCGATTTATTAGCATTTGAAATTGGACATATTTTTCAATTTTCTCGATTTTAGATTTTCATTTCACATCCCTATGTAGCAGAACTTCCTGAGAAGGATTCTACTTCAAAAACGCTCTTTTCTCTTGGTTCAAATTAAGTGACAGCTAATTCCCAAACAAACAAACAGATATTCTACTATTTGAAGCGGGTCAAGAATTCATATGTTTGATACGCTCGTTACATGTGACAACGAGTTGCAGTTGCCAGTAGGGTCTTCCACAGACTACTTAACAAACTGAAGTCCCGTTGTTTGCAAATTCGTGCAAAACTAGCGCTATACAGAGCGCTGATCATTCCTGTGGCCCTTCCAGACATCAATCTCGAACGCTACAGGAAACTGAGCGAAAAGTGCTTGAAGTTTTTAACCCTCTCTTTACCATGGTTACTCTAGAGCACCACAAGTTTGGATGTGTGTATCGTTGCGAATTATTTAGCAATCTCGCTCAAATTTCGAAAATATATTCATGCGCACCTTACTTATGTTCCGGCAAAAAAATATCCCAAAATGTACAGTCAATAATTTATTAGAGTATCAAACATTTGAAAAAGTACCGTTATTTTCTTCGAAAAATAATTCAATATTTTCTATTGTTCATGAGCTATCACCATTCTATTGTTGATTCGTGCAAAAAATATTTTCTTATTAATTAGGTGTCACAACACTCCTTAAAACAAATTGTAGCCATTTTTCTCATTTTAATCAAGTTTTATGAATGCTCAAACCTTGGTGCACCAGAGCACCACTGCACAGTGGCACAGAACGACAATTTAGGCGGAAATGGAGTTTTCGATACATTTTTGTGATTTTAGAGCCATACTTTATATGGCGAAGTTGCTTATTATAATTTGGTCTACATTTAAACTGAGGTGAAAATTAGGGTGGTCCTAGAACCAACGAAATAAGCCAACTAAAATTTTTATTTGTGGAAAAACAAAATTTTATTTTCAGTAAAGTTGTAGATCACTTGATTTTAAGCAGCTTTGTTAAAGACTACTTTCTTGTAGCTCTTAAATTGACTGAATTAGAGCAATTTTGCCTAGGGTGGCTCTTAAAAAGCGCTTTTTTCGCTCTACTTTGTTTAATTCAATTTTCTCAGTAAAATTATGTTCAGACGACTTTTAGAGCTTTAAAAGACGCAACTTTTGGTGGCTATACTTCAACGATATCTTTTATGGGTGAAAAGCTATTAAGCTTTTAATTTTTTAAATACGCACTTTTCAACTGTTGATATCTCTGAATGGGGCAGATGAAAAAAATATCTTCTGGTTTCATTTGAAAGAGCAACTTTAGTACTTTATCATAAAAAATTGGAGATAAGTTATTTCTTAAAATCGAATGAAATAAGTTTGAATATGATCATTTTCAGTCGAAAAAGTAAGGTTTTTACAGCCTAGTTTTTTATTTGATTAAACTGATGTACATATGCTTCGGTAAAGCTGAAAGTGAATAAATTAAAGATAACTTTGCAATAAAAAAATTTGTATCTCTCGTTTTTTAAGAGCCACCCTAGGCAAAATTGCTCTAATTCAGTCACAGTCAATTTAAGAGCTACAAGAAAGTAGTCTTCATCAAAGCTGCTTAAAACCAAGTGATCTACAACTTTACTGAAAATAAAATTTTATTTTTCCACAAATAAAAATTTTAGTTGGTTTATTTCGTTGGTTCTAGGACCACCCTAATTTTCACCTCAGTTTAAATGTAGACCAAATTATAATAAGCAACTTCGCCATATAAAGTATGGCTCTAAAATCACAAAAATGTATCGAAAACTCCATTTCCGCCTAAATTGTCGTTCTGTACCACTGTGCACTGGGCGAATAACAACAAAAATGAAGTTGTTCTCAACACGTTTGAAAATTTAAAATTATCGTTCAAAGTGCTGTTTTCTAAAGAGTGACTGAAATAGCACATCGATGCCTCTAATACAATACCGACGTCACGATACGCGACTTGATGAAACCAGAATTACGTTGCTGGACTTTCGTATAGAAATTGCAAACTGGCTCATTCAGCGTGGAAAACAAATAGTAAAGCGTAGAGGTCGATCCCAGCAACAGATGCCTGTAAAAAAATCTCGACTTCCGCTGAAAGCTCCCGAGTTGAACTCCAGATTAGATGGTGTTGCTCACTGGCCTGTAGCATGTGACGAGCGATCACGTTGTTACCATTGTGATTCTCGTAACCATTTCACATATTTCTGTTGCTCGAAATGTGGAAGGCCGTTATGCCTTTTAAGAGACCGTAATTGCTTTACAGCATATTATACATAATATAAAATATTATTCCGTTCAGTTTTATTAACTTTTTATAAGATATCTAGACAAAATGAAGTTAGTTGTTGATTTTGTATTGTTTGTAAAATGTGACTCGTAAGACCCAGTGGTGCTCTACAGCACCATTTTGGATTTTTTTTTTTTTCGTTCAAACTATAACTTGGGATAAAATAAGAAGGGTTTGTTCAAGCGCTTTCGCTAAAAACCTATTTTTCGATTTTTGTTTGAGTAAAAACCTTGTGGTAAAGAAAGGGTTAAGTGTAATGACTGTATTTAATACATGACGATGTATTGAACGATGGAATATGACGCAGGCACATTAAAAACGAGTGCTATCAGTTATATACAAGAGATGGTCGGGTTTGATGTTTTTCAAACCCGAGCCCGACCCGAACGCGAACTTTTTTTATTCGTTTAAACCCGAACCCGACTTAAATTTCATTTCTATGAAACCCGAACCCGAAATTGTGGAACCCGAACCCGACCCGAACCCGAGATTTCATAGATTTTAAAGTCGGGTTTCAAGTTTTCATACCCAAACCCGACCTAAACCTGAAATTTTCAAACCCGAACCCGAAATTTTTTTTCTCCAAACCCGAACCCGACCCGTACCCGACACTTTCAAAAGATTCCAAACACAGCCATCTCTATTATATGCATATGCTGATACAGTACGGTTATGGAACGAGGCAGGTCAACAGTGTGATGGTCATGGCCAAAATTATTTTCATCAAAGAACCAGATAAAGGACGTCGCCTCTAGGGTAGGTATTTTATGAGCTTCTGCTCAAACAGTGAAATTTATGTCCTGAAACAGTTGGGTTCCAACGAAGAGACTTGCTTTTCAAATTGATTTAAAAACTTAACCGTTCAACTTGATTAGTTAAACTTTATGTATAATCTTTTATGACGATTAATATGAAATTGATGTTAAATTGATTATTTCTTTTTTGGCTGCCAAGAAAAATAACAAGAATCCGATTCAATGCCAACAAAAACAAGAATCCGAATTAATGCCAAATCAAATACTGTCATGCCCATCCACCATGGTTAATGTCCCATGAGACGATAGAATAGGAAAAAGAGAGTAACATTGATTGTAATTCTATCAGCAGCAGTTTTGATATGACGAACAAAAACAATTATTATCTGCTTTGTTAGGGTAAGAACAACAATTGAAGAAGAGCTCAATCTTTAGTGGGAATGTTTTCTACTCCTAGTAAACAACACTACCAAGATCCTTTTTCTGAAAACCTAAAAAGAATAACAAAGTACAGCAAACACCAAAGAAATTGCCGTTTTGCTTGAGAATGCCAAATATCTTGTCACCTGGAAAGAAATAGGTTTAGTATTCAAACGTAACAAATGAAATGTTTCATGATAAAGTTAACATTATAATAAAGAGACGGAATAATGTTGCCGTCTCTATCCGATAAATAGATCTCGATCACAAACGTGCTTATCATTGATTGAGATTTTTGGTAGGAATTAGTCTAATACAAGCAAAGTGAACGAAGGATTTTTATACTGATCGACTAACAATTCGTAGAGCTTTTAACTGCGTTTGCGTTTTCAACCTTATTCATATCGTGCATTAATTGATCCGAAAATATTTTTAACAGCATTGATAATGCAACGAAACCGCGTTTACACTTGAGAGAGCCATTTGAATAAGCTCTGAGAAATCGGTGCAATCCGAAATGAGCTTATTCTGCTCATCGCAGGGTTAGGACTGCCCAGACATGCACTATATAACAACTGTCACAAAACATTGACGACTTCATATCGAAGTCCTACTTACCCCATGCCCATCTTGGGAGGGATGTTTTTGTGCGAATCATCTTCGGGATGTTTGCGCTTCTGTCCCGGACGCATTACTATTTGCTGGTGCTGCTGCATTTCCATAGATTGCTAGAAGCGGTAAAAATATCAATGTAAATATGTATAGTTAAATCATAATATACCAAACACGTTACCTTCGGATCATGGTGTGTCGTCGTATATTGCACCGTAGTGAACGGTGCAGGTGGCGGGGGAACTGGTGTTGTAATGATTTGATGTGTCGCCCCAGGGTGTGGCGGGGGCACTGAATGGGGAGGTGCTTCGATGATTTGTGGCTGAGCATTAGGTATGCTTGTTATTATTTGCTGGTGCGGTGGAGGAACCGTATGAATCACTTGCACTCCTAAGAAAAAATCGTCTGCAAAAACTCACTAATTTACAAGAAAAATATGTTTTACCTTGAGGTGGCTGCATTTGGGGATTAAAAGAGCTAGTCGTAATTATGTGCTGCTGCGGGGGTCGATATTCAGCTGCGCTTATGATTGCAGGTGTGCTAATAAATTGAATCTCATTCGGATTACGCATCGGCTGTGGGGCAAACTGAATATTTTGCACTGAACTGACCGGAACTTGCTGAATTTGGGGCGGTGGTCCAGCTCCATTGGGGGGCCATGGTTGGGGGGTATTGACAACAAAATGTGTTCCACCGTTCACGTGAATTTGTTGTGGAGGCGATTGAAAAGATTGAATCGAAACCGGTATTTGATTGTAGATTTGCTGCGGAATAGCATGACTGATGGAATGATTCGGTTGCGATGTAATAATCGTATTTCCAACGATATGCTGCACAGTCGGCGGTGGAACAGACATAATAGGGGGCGGGGGCTGACTCAATGAAATGCTTTGCATCGAAGAAACAGGAATCACACTTTGTTTCGTAATTTGCTGAATGATGGTACCCGGAGGTGGACCTTCCTCGAGCTTTATTTGATCGGGCTTCAAATGCATTTCCCCTGGCTTCTTATCGTCTGTTCCGTTGACTACCATCGGAACCTGCGCCATTGGAGGCGGTCCCATCGGAGGTTGCATTCCTGACTGTATCAACTCCTGATGCATTGAATTTGGAGGCGGATGGGTAATCATTGGTTGCGACTGAACGATTATTTGGTTTGGTGGTTGGGGAGCCATTGTTTGATGTACGATATTGGGAGGGGGAACCATGAATGATGTGCTCCCTTGCACGGTTATTATCTGTTGTCCTTGCGGTGGCCGCTGAAATTGGTCAAACTGTGGCGGAGGGAGTGTGGTTTGCATAATTCCTTGAATTGGCTGTGGTTGCGGTTGAATGACGTGCTGAATCGTTACCTGGCCCGCAGGATGTGGTCCGCTGCTAGTTTGAATCGGAGGATTTTGCTGAATGTACTGTACCTGATAGGGCGGGGCTTGATTTACTAGAATTTGCTGTGGTGCCTCCGCTGGCTGTGAGATTTGCATACTGGGTGGAGGTTGCGAAAGATGAGGAGGCATTGTGTTCTTGATCTGCATTATAGACGGTCGTATTTGCGTCCCTGGAGGTGGATTATTCACGTTAGTCAACTGCGGAGCAGTTTGAATTTGTGAAATAACGACGTTGCTAGGTTGCTGGTGTATTTGCACCGGCACATGCGACTGGATTATTGTTGGTGGTTGTTGTATGATCTGGGGTGGTGGCGGCTGACTTTGCGGGTGTTGCACAAACCCTTGTTGTATCACCGGGGGTGGAGGTTGATGCATCATACCATTTGGCTGTGTAATGTGCTGAGCACGGATCATTGGTGCCATTTGAGGCACCTGAGTAGTTTGGACTAGCGCTGGCTGCGAGAGTAACTGAAAATTTTGCTTCGGGGCAATATTTTCTTGGAACAAAGTTAGTTCTTCCTGCAGAGTTTCGATTAAGTTTTTAGCAAGCTGCTTCGCTTGTTGAAACCCTTCCAATCTGAAAAATAAGGAGAAAAAAAACTTTTCTAATTGGTTTACCTTATGTTCATAGCAAAAAAAACGACTCACGTGGGATGTTCAATACATAACTGCAGGGGTTCTGGAGCTTCCAGACCAGTTTGCGGCTCGATAGTAAGTGACCCTCGACCTCTAAGTGTGACTATTGCTCCAGTTTCAGAGCGTATGTAATTAAGATTCGTGCCCCCATCGCCAATAACTCTTTGGCGTACATTGAAAGCCATCGGGGCATGATCTAACCCAACAATAAGCTTTGCCACACACATTGTTGTGCCGTTGGGTGTGCCAATAATCGTCGGCGGGGGACTACTGACTATTTTAGAAATTTGCTGCTGTTGTTGAGTTGCTTGAAGCTGTAGTTGTTGTTGATGCTGCTGCTGTTGTTGCTGCTGCTGATAGTCCAGAGGCGGCTGCTCGAAATGTTGTCGAATCATTTTGCCTCTTTGAACTGGAAATACAACATGAATGAAATTTAATTATTGAAAGTTATTTTGGACTAATTTTATCGCAGAGAAAACACATTTGGTGCCTTATTCTGTTAAACAGTATGGTTAATTTTAGAAAACGTTTATTGAATGATGACGATACTCAGCATCATTCTCAGTAAAAGTTATTCAACGAATTCCATCATCTCCTCCGGTAAAATAAATATCTAAATCATTAAAAAACTGTATACTTAAACAAAGACATGGAATTTTAAATAACTACCATTCAACAGAGTAATTTGTTTAGTGCTGAGGCTTTGACCCAAAGTGTTATGTTGCACTGTCTTAAGACTGAAGCGTTATGTTATACTGTATTGATTAGCCTAAGTCTACAACATAAATTAAAATGCCTGTAGAGAAAGGATGCACAATGAACATCATAGAATTCGACTTCGTCTATAATGGACGAAATGTGGACGTCATCAAGATTGAAGTGTCATTTTATTTTCGGTTTTGCAAAGAAATTGACATTTATTCGCAAATATTCACACATCATTGATTCAAATGGCAAACAAATGGTAAAACGTTAAAGAACAGGAGACACACACGTGCGATGTACAAATAATAAAGCTCAGAGCTATTGAACAGTATTTCGAAAAGATATTAACATTTACATTCTCAACTTTAGACTTCGCAATAATGTAAAAATAGTACAGACTATAATAAATGTTTTCGTGTCTTATAGTCTGATTTGCGGTATAGAAATTAGCGGTAAAAAATTTTTAATATGCCACTTCAAGATAATAGTCTTATGACGTTCGATACAAAGAATATTGAAATTTAATATCAAGCTGAACATCCAAAACTGTTTAGCAAGCATCAAAATAAAAAGTAAAAATTCTCATCACACGGCTACATCACAAAAATGATAAAATTGTAATTAAACTTTAAAACAAGTTAAAAAGTATGTTCAATATAAACTCACGTTAGGTTAAATCAAGCATAATATTACAACAAAAATATACCTACTTATCGTAGTAGTTCTACATTCCACAATAAATTGAATCAATGCACATAAAAAATATTCACTTCAACTCAATGTACTTGAGACTTTTTTTAATGATTCAGCAGAAACAAAAACATACTGCATTTTACAAATTAAAAAAAAATCAATTACCTAACTTACCTTGGACCCCTAATTTCCAGCAGCCGAGAAAATTTCCATTCCTTCCCCGCTACCACCGCATCATCGACGGTATACTCCAGAAGTTATTGAATAACCTTTGCCTAATCACATAGATAGGAAGTATTTAGCTTTCTGAAATTACACAAAGCTCGAGTGTTCACTTATTTTCACTGTTCATAATCAGCATATGTATCACTAACACCGCTTATCACTCAATATGTGGCCGCCCACTCATTGTTCAATAGCACTATTTTAAAAACTATTCGACAATTTTCTAGGCTGAATTTGGATCTCTACCAAAGATCTGTATGCGTCTCAGCAACGTCTGCGCTCTGCCATTTTGTCTAGTTTTGTCAGTGCACTGCGACGACAGTGACAGTGACAGCGTGGCGAGGGGCGAATCAAATGTCGAATTCTTACACCTGGCATACACGGTAAGAGTCGAAAATCCATTAATGGGTATTGTTGTATCCATTTTTTTTCTGTAATATGCGGCTGTCAAAAAAATGGGTAAATTTAAAAATGTGAAATGGGTAAAATTGTACGCATTAGAAAGATATGTTTTTAGAAAAAAAGGGTCATTTAGAGGGGGGTTTTTAGAAAAAAAGGGTTGTTTACCCATTAATGGGTGAAAAAATACTTCAAGCATCGTTTAAGTTTGCTCTGTCGATTTGTTCGCACACGTTACTTCTACGATCTGTTTTGTTTATTATTTGTCAACAATTGCCATCGGAGGACTTTAGAAGAGATTCTATACTGCGTCGTTTAAGAAGTTGCAAGGTAAACAGTATGTTATATCAAGTATAAGGATATAAATATACTATATATATATAAGTATAATAATAAGTTGTTGCAGTTATCGGTCTTGCAGTTAAAAAGCGTTGCAGTTAAAAGTCTTGCAGTTATCGAATTAATAAGCTATTCTTCAGTGGATTTCGGCTGAACTACAGCTCAACAAGCCGTTATCCAACCAAATTGTTTGTTGGGGTATTCTACATAGAGGCTGTTCCTAAACCACGTGGTCATAAAGAGCAGAGTCTATGTTTATAATAAGAGTCCCGCAAAGATGAAACCAAAGGAACCAAATCAGTGTCAAACGAGGGTACCAATCGAGCAATGTAAATAAACAAGGTGATAATGTTAGGAGTGGATGAAAAGTGTTGTAATTGAGCGTAATAAAGAATTTGTGTTTTTCCGAAGTTTTACTTACACATTTTAATCCAACATTAAACCTGGGGTGACTGTTGCTCGCGGTTCACTAGCTCCCTTTCGTAGATCTTCCAACGCTAAGACGGGGTTTTTCTTTCCGCGGACTTGTGTGAATCGTTGCTTCAGCTTGTAAATCTTACAAACAAGAACTTTCAAGTTTTTTCTCCTTTGGAGGTTTGCCTTATGAAGAGAGAAATATTCAAGTTCCGGCCTTTGGGCTAACCAACAAGTATATTGCACAACTCAAAACTCACCGCTAGAATAATTCTTGGCTGAATGAGTGGCATCGTACAAACAATCTGCTGGTCGCTCTCGAGCTGGCAGTGAAGTAAACCTCAATGTTCAAGATTAAAATTCAGACTGAGATATGACTTGATTTTTATTCAACAATTTCAAACCTTATATAGTAAAAATTTGGTTAAAATTATGTTCTGTAGGGGGCAAAGTAACTTATACTATAATAAAAGCTAGCTAGGGAATTTCTATACTTGTATATCTTCTTAGCCCTAGCTTGATTCACTGAACAAAGATAGTGATATAGTTCTGTTTCTCTTTTTATCTCAAACGTACTGATTAGAGTTAACATACATGACAAACTTCTTAAACACAGAGAAATCCGAATTTCCATACAACACCAAAATTCAAGCATCTACCTCACGCATAGATGATCCATGCACCACGCATAGATAAGCAGTTGCATCGCAATCTCTCTTTCTCTACTACGACGCACGCATGCGTATATCAACCTGCACTGTTTATTTGAACCTAAAAGGAGCGCGGAAAGTTAAGATCGAACGAGATCTCCTTTTTTCATATCCTTTTCATTTCACTTTCGTTCTCGTTTGGTCTTAACTTTATTCAACTCGCCTGTTTCTGAGTCAAGTATGGATTTCAAATAATGACAATAGCATACGTTGCGTAACAGGTGACATTGCGCATTTCGTTTCGAGCAACTCGAACAAAACTAAATGAACGCAGGGGGGCGTTATGTTTCGGTTTTCGTATTTTTTTCGACTTTGCGGGTTAGATGAACCGCAGGACAAATTACAATGACAGCTCCTTTTAGGCTTAGAGCATAACTGGCAATATGTGACCTACTCGAAAATAGCGAAAATCGTTCGAATCGAGCTGCGCAATGCCACCCCTGTACACTGGTTCACTCAAATTTAACAAAACATTACCGGTGTAATCTTTCAAAACTGTGTACCTTGTGAAGAATTTCAAAAAATGATATTCGCTTATGCATGGTGAAAAACAGAACTGTATAGTTCTTGGCAACAAACGGCACAAAAACTGTGTTGCCGAAACGATAGATTTTCTCTTCGCGCGACTCTATATACACATAGACTCTGATAAAGAGAGGGACGGGAGGGTTTGTCAAAAGACCACGCACCGTGGTGGGGGGATTAACAAATGACCACGTGGTCCTTTTTCCTGACTTATAATTTATTGTTTGTCAAGAATGAAGTTTTTGCATTTTAGAAATATAGAATGTACTGAAAGTTCAATAATAAATAAGTGAAATTTTGGCACTTGAAAAATGGGGGTTTGCTTGGCCAAAAGACTACGAATGACCACGGGGGTGTACGGGGGCTATAAAAAGTGATCGAAACATTACCACGTGGTTTAGGAACGGCCCCTATGCAGGTCCATTCATTCTTCTCAACCTGCGGAGAGAAGCTTCTCAGTAATACGGCGATTAAAAACGGGGCTTAATAAGGTCAGCACGCAGAATAGATTATCATATCTAGCTCTACTCAATACTGAATCAGCTTTGCTGAACAGGTTGGCGTTGACGCTTCAATCCATTAGTTCGGAGGTTCAATCCCGATCGAAATGATCTTTTTTACTGTATTGTTTTTTTTTTGTTACGATACTTTGCTACATAATATTTAATTAAAAAAGCATTTCGATATTTTTTCAATTGTTATTTCATCGATATTTTTTCAATGAAAAGTTAGGAAAAATAGCCCCCATTAAAATTTTCTTAGTTGCGCCTATGTGAAAATTAACCCGTGAAGACCCGGGACGGAACTTGTTTTTTGAAAACGCTCGTTCTCAGCACTGGAACAGCCGATTTGGGAAAACTTGGACTTTTATTCAAGGGGAATAGTTGCTATAAGTTTTGGTAAAGGTGCCACCCCTCTGGACCCCTCCCCGTTTTTGTGAGATGCAAATATGTCTGTGTTTTTTTCTGATTTTTCAAACAGATTGAGCAAATACTGAGAATTTTACATACGTATCAATTGCTCCATGTATCAAATCATGTCAGATGGATGAAATATGATATGTAAGAGTGAATTTTGGAGTTTCTAAATTATTTCAGTACAAAATCACAAAACTACGTATCTTCATGAAAATTCAAACAACAAAACCGTTCTTCAAATTTTAAGCTCTACATTTTTGCGGCATGGTCTCCTGAATCCATACGTGATGAAATATTTATTTTAGCATGCAAACATTTTGAGAAAAACCAGTTTAAATTCACCAAAGTACGTATTTTCATGGAAACCTATTTTTCTCAGTCTCCCACGGTAGGTTTCAACTTAGCTCTTCAATTTTCAAGCTCTATATTTTTAGAATAACGTCTTCTGTATCCAAAGATGCTGAAAGATTTATTCTAGCATGCACAGATTTAGAGAAAAACGAGTTTGATTTCACTAAAGTACGAGTTCTTATGAAAACTTGATTTTCTCTAAATCTGTGTATGCTAGAATAAATCTTTCAGCATCTTTGGATACAGAAGACGTTACTCTAAAAATATAGAGCTTGAAAATTGAAGAGCTAAGTTGAAACCTACCGTGGGAAACTGAGAAAATTAGGTTTCCATGAAAATACGTACTTTGGTGAATTTAAACTGGTTTTTCTCAAAATGTTTGCATGCTAAAATAAATATTTCATTACGTATGGATTCAGGAGACCTTGCCGCAAAAATGTAGAGCTTAAAATTTGAAGAACGGTTTTGTTGTTTGAATTTTTATGAAAATACGTAGTTTTGTGATTTTGTACTGAAATAATTTAGAAACTCCAAAATTCACTCTTACATATCATATTTCATCCACCTGACATGATTTGATACATGGAGCAATTGATACGTATGTAAAATTCTCAGTGTTTGCTCAATCTGTTTGAAAAATCAGAAAAAAACACAGACATATTTGCGACTCACATAAACGGGGAGGGGTCCAGAGGGGTGGCACCTTTACCAAAACTTAGAGCAACTATTCCCCTTGAATAAAAGTCCAAGTTTTCCCAAATCGGCCGCTCCAGTGCTGAGAACGAGTATTTTCAAAAAACAAGCTCCGTCCCGGGTCTTTACGGGTTAAATGACTTTAGAGTATTTACCTCTCGTACGAAAAAAAAATTGACAATATCAGTAAGAGATGTGTTATGTGTTTGAGTAAGAGAATGTTCAGCAAAAATATATATACCTGAATGGCTAAGAACTTTGTGGAAAATCTTGAAAAAAGGTATGTTGAAATTTATGATTTGAGTGAACTTTCCATGTAAAACTATTATCTTATTAATACTAGACAGGAAATTGACTTCTCTGATAAAGTTACCATCAAGTCACGGCTTTTTATCCTATTGTTCTAGAAAACTAAATTCTTGATATTTCTGCTAGGGGGATTAATCACTGAATCGTCTATTTTAAAAGAAACCCAATAAAATACATAGAAACTTTTCCAAATAAAGTATATCACTAAAATCAAATGTGTGGACGCTAGCATGGAATTTGCAAAATCAAACGCTGCCTTGCTAACATTTGACATTATTTATTTTGACATTATTTAAAATTATAGTAGTGCGATTATATATTACCCAACACTTTATTGCCAGAAGCGTGCAGGAATGAAGGATATTTCAACAACTCTCGATTTGTTACTTAGAAAGAATCATAATGCGCTGGATATTTGCAAAACATATCGTATAGTACACAGTTACTGTTCCTTTTTGTTCAATGAACTGTAGCTTGGTGGAGGTTCCTGAAATATACAAACAAAACATTGTCGCTTCTATGGTATGAGTTCAACGAACAGACTTACATAGTATGTTTGTGATGGTACATAGGCGGTTTGCGGTCTATTTGGGTCGTAATAGGCACTTTGAGCTGCCTCAGCTTCTTTCGAGTCTGTAATTAAAAAATCGTATTACCATACACAGTAACATGAACATCAATGTGGAAACATACTTGCAGGAGCCTGTGGCTGGGTAAAGCCCGCTGCTCCACTTGGATTATCCGATGGTGGTGGTAAATTAACAAAACCATAACCTTGAGCTCCGTTTTGCACCGGATAGCCAAATTGTTGTGGTGGTTGAGGATAACCATTCTGTTGTGGATAGCCTTGCTGCGGATAACCCTGTTGCGGATAGCCTTGTTGTGGATACGGTTGTGGATTGTTAGCAATTATGCCAGGATATGGCGGTGGACTATCATGCATATAGATCGAGTTAGGGGCGGGCTGATCCGGGAAAACGGTCGTTGATGGAACCCATCCATAATTGTACGGGTTCGGAGTGTAAGCCGGGGGAGGAGCAGCATACCATCCACCTCCTGGTGGTGTGTACGGTGGGGGAGGTGCCGTGCCAGCGTTGCGTTGAGCCATAGCGGCTGCTCTCAGCATGGCCTGTTACAAATAAAAGTTGTAGGTCGGTTGATGTCAAATTAGATATACTTCAGTAATTACCTGCCCAAAATCAATCGCCCCTCCATTCTTAAAGACTAGCTTAAATTTTGCTTCTCCAGTCCAATTCCCATTTTCCTGGGCTCGAACTTTGCCTTTAATATAGTTTGCTCCAAAAACTGGTTGTTCTAATTGAACCTGTTTCAGAAAATCAAACACAATAAAAGATGGAGGGAAATTTGACTACTCAACAATTCTCCATGTCGTTTTGCACAATTAGCTTACATCATTTAGTGTAACGAACGGGAAACTGAACGATTGCATTTCGTCACTCGCATGTTTGTTATTAAATATCATTCGATGCGTGGTAAGGTAGACGCGCCCTTGTTTGGTACCCTTGAATACCGAACTGTCCTGTCCAGAGAACTCGATTGTCACCTTGTCGCAGAATATCAGAATGCTAAAATGTAATAGTAACGTCAGAAGATATTTCGACTGACATCAATTTGAATCCTACAACATTTTTCTTTGAAAGGTAACAAATTTCAAGCACCTATGTACTAGTTAAGAATTACATTTTTACTGACAACGCAGAACTAGACATAAAATCCCAATCCGAAAGTGAGATAAATTTGACATAAACATAGTGTTCAATTAAATTAAATAGCGGGTTAAACACAACACGTTACGGTATGCAGTATAGAAATATAAACTTGAATTAAAACGCAATTTAGAAAATTTTCTTCAAAGATTACATTCTTAAAGATAATAATAATATGTTTAGCTTAATTCATTACCCTTCTCCTGCATGGATTAGCACTCCATTATTAGCGTGCGCAGTGTTTAAAGACATCTTTGAATTCAAAAATCCAGTACACAATAATTTCACAATTTTGCAGAAACCGATATTTTTACAGAAAACACGAATGAGTCATTCAACTATTTGTTTTGATGTTCATGATTTTGACGTCTTACCCGCAGAGATGCCAGACGTTTTAAAAAAACAGCAGAATCTGGTTAAATCGAAAAAATTCTAGTTTATTTGATCAGCGAAAATTCTGCACTAATCTTAAACAAACTTTCATCAATATAAAGACAACTGGGAAAAAATCAGCAAAATAATCCTCAAAATAAAACGCAAATATATGAAATAATAAAATTCATTCCAATTACTTGGATTTTGTAAATAAATCTGTACATCTGGTATCTCTGGTCTTATGTCAGAGATCGACATTATAACCGAGCGACAAAAACTTCAGCTACACATATTTAAGTAATCTGCGCCACTGTATCACGCGACGGGTATTGTAAACTAACAGAGAGCACAAGGGGATAAAAATAAAGCCCCGAGGCAGGCGCCCAGCAAAAGTTCCATATACTTTTCACTTTAATCGGGAAGACTCTTCACTCATTCAACATAGAAAGAGACAGCATTTTGCCATCCCCTGAAAAAGCATTACACACTTAATTTATCTCGGCAAACTTCCCAACAGCTGATCGAGCTCGGCGAAGTTTTTAACAAATGTCAGCAATATACTTCGGCGAACATTCAGCAAATATATCGATCTACCGTGAATCAGCAAGTATTGACAGCTCGTTTGCCGAAGTTCTTGAGAATTCTGCCGAAAACTTGTAGAACATTTTGCTGAATTTATCAGCTGTTGAGTTCTCGGCAATAAAATCTAAGTGTGTAAGACTACACGGTAAGAGTCGAAAACCCATTAATGTATAATACTGTACCTGTACTGTATTTTTCACTGTCTTATGCGGCTGTCAAAAAAATGGGTGAATTTATAAAAGTGAAATGGGTAAAATTGTACGCATTACGAAGACATGTTCTTAGAATAAACCTAAATTAATCCACCTAGCGGTCAGACTCAGCCTTTCTCATTCAAACTTATTATTTGTAAAAATAGATTTACATGAATGCTTAAATCCAATGAAGGTTTATTCACTCATTGGGTTCTAAAATATTGATGTTGTAATTGAAGTATAAAATATGAAATTTGACGTAATGTTAGTGCTTAAGAAATAGCGAAAAAAAAGAAATGACTCTTGATTTCCAACAATTTAAATTTAATCACGAGCGATACCGGGAACGTTCAAATAGTCCGATACCGCATATAAATCATGTTGAGGCCATATACACTGATCAAAGCAGGTATAGTGTCGAATAGTCTTTGAATTTCTTTCCTTTCCAAAACTTTTGAACAGCATATCAAATTGTTATGAAGTTTGTTATTTGTAAGTTTGAGAGATGACTCGTTTGCATGACACTAGTTATGTTCAAATAAGTCGTGTAGTATCTGAGACAGACCCGGATTCAAGGGGGCCCAGGGGGCCCCGGGCCCCCACAAAACGAGAAAAAGTTATTTTCTCTATCAAAAATGAGATTCAATCAAAAGTTCAATTTACAGCAAGAAAATTTGAACAGACCATTTCAATTTGAAACTTTTCTTCAGTGTTATTTTTTCGCGAGCGCCAATATCACAACTTCATCCAAGATCCTTCGATTCTCTTGGAATGACACACATTAACACACCATTTGAATCGAACCAGCGCGCATGGGAGATCAAGCAGGAAAGAAAATACATAATCCACAAGTTTTTTTAATGCATTGCTGTTGATTCCGATAATAAGTTTACTTGTCCGAATCAGGGATACCAGATTTGCGTTGTAAAATGCAAATGTTCAGAGTCCGTGTGCAGATTTTATTGACCTGCAGATGTGTGCAGTTTTTTCCTAGTTTCTGTAGATTATTGCCAGCGTAGCCTTATACTTGCGCAGTCTTACTCGAATTGTGTGCAAATTTTTGCCTGCGGATCGCATTTTTTTTCAAATTGCGGCAGGTTTTTTTCAGATATCAAGAAAAAATTTCCGGATTTCGAGCAGTTGCAGACATCTTTCGAAAACATCTGGCATCTCTGGTCCAAATCAGTTAGATCTGGCTATAAACAGTGAGCAACCGAATTTATTATTACATTTATTCAAAATGAGCTGTCACCACAAAACCTCGCGTATATCAAAGTGGAGCTCAAAAAAGATGATTACATGAAGAAAAAAATCAAAAACTCGTTAGTGCCTTGCAAAAATTATTTTATTTAAGGATTTATTTGAGCCTAATGATCTCGAATGCAACTGGAGAAAGGTCTTTTTCGAAGATGAAACTGATTGAAAAAAGGTTGCGTACGACTATGAAGAGTGGAAGGCTGTCAAACTTAGCATTGTTAAGTTGAGAGTAAAATATTCTGAAGGAGCTGAATGTTGATTATTCAATCAATAAGTTCTCTGCAAAAAAAAAACTCGTAAAAAAAATCTAGCAAATTTTTGGTAACTTTTCAATAACAAATAAATGTTTTTAACTCGTACGATAAAAAAACGGGTTTGTTTTATTTTGGGGCCCCCACTGAAAACTGGGCCCCGGGCCCCCACAATCGTAAATCCGGCTCTGATTTGAGATAATAGACTTTCGTTGTTTTAACAATTTGATACATGACGGTTGCTTAAGTTTGATTACAATCAAATGAAAAGGGAACGTATAGGGCAGCCACACTTTGAAACCACGTGTTCAATCATAATTCTTCAGTTAACCATTACCTAGCCCGCTCATCCAATAATAATATTGATCAAATCGGTTGTGTAGTTTCTGAGATAATGAAATTTCGTTATTTTCACATTTCGGTACATTACAGACGAAGTTACAGTCCGATTACAGTAAAATTCAATAGGGTGTTACGAGGCAACTAGACTTATTAATGGACACTAATTTTGTGGAAATCGTGTCAGCCATCTCTGAGAAAAGCGAGTGAGTTCTTTTCATAACTGGATTTCTCATTTTTAGACATAACAGGCAAAGTAATAGTCCGATTGCAAAACAAATCAATAGGGTCTTACGGGGCAACTAGACCTTCCATTTGACACTAATTTTATGAAAATCGGTTCAGCCATCTCTGAGAAACATGAGTGAGATTAATTTCAATTTCAATTCCAATTTATTAATTTACCTAGTAGCGTAAAGGCGAACCTTTCAATTTGCTACCTGCGCGTTACTTAGTTTTCCACAACAATAAACTTAACTAACAATAACCTTAACTAGTAACATAAATTTCAGTTCAAATATTCGAGACAGCCCCGTTTAAAAACTGTTTCAGAAGTTGAGCGTTTAACAGCAGGAGGTATCGAGTTATAATTAATCACACCTCTAACAAACAGTGAATTGGAATAGTAAGTCGAGTTGTTAGGAGGAATTATCAGTTTTTGCACGCGACGCCCTTGAACGTTTCATGTCGCATAGTTTATCTTAAATAGCTTCTAGTGCATCTAACATTAGGTGCCAATAGAGTTTGTACTTTTTTTCACCGTAATAGTCGTGATTTAAGCAGGTGTCCATTCTACCACCCCTGTTCATTTTACCCACAGTTCCCCTACATGCCCGTGGAAAAGAAAAACCTACTGTTTTCTGTTCCGCAAATAGTGTTGCTGTATTTTCGCGAATCACTGAATCGATTACTGGTATTCAGTAAATTTATCGATGAAATACTAGTTAACAGCAAAAATAAAATTACTGAACGAAATTCAGTAAATTGTAGAACTGAATTACAGCAAACTTTTCAAAAAAAAAAAAATGCTGTGATTCAGTAAGCAAGTGGTTTGCTGATACACTTTCAGCAATGTACTTTGCTGAACCATGAAGAGAAATTTCGGTGTGCATATTCTCTGTGCTTTAATTGCTGCTTTACCAGCTCACTGAACAAGATTCTTCGCCGGTTTCCAATGTATCGTCAAACAAAACGTGGAAATGTTCGAGCAGGTGGCGTAGCTATCTATCAACATGCTAATGATACTGCGTTATCTATTCCACATGAAATTAATCAAGCCAGTTAACGTTATGATCCGTTATTGGCAGAAGCCGAAAACTATGGCGACATCTGTGCAGCAGAAATTCCAGTTGATAATCGCAAAACAATTGTTATTAGTGTGTATTTCGCCGAATACTACTTTAAAACAAGCAAAAATGTGCATGACGAGGAACCTCTTTTAGTACCTACACGACGATAATAAGTATACCCCAATCGTGGTGACAGGCGATCATGGTGACATTGATATTGCGAAACCAGAAGAATATGAGTTCGTTGATTTCCTGAGAAACTTAAATATTTTAAGTTGAGTTTAGTGTCTGAACACTAGAAGTATCATGCATTGATATGGTGTTTGCAAAACATATTCCAGTTCTCAGATGCAAACGATTTATAAGCTACTTTTCATACCATCGTCCAATATCCATTGCCTTAGTATCTTAGTATAAGTATTCCAATTTTTAAATTACAGGTACAATCATTAGTAAGCTACAAGGTAGCCTTGTTAAAAAAAATTTTTTTTTTTAATTTTATTTGGTTCATAGGGTATTGTTTCGTCAGCTTTTACCTATTATCGTCAGGGGATAAATGTTTGAACTCTTACAACTTAAACTTGGTATCTAAGAAAGACAATGTTAAACAAACGGTCCTTTTCAGAACCACCAATAGTATTAATGGAAGAGTTGATTGTGAATTTTCGGTCATTGAAAGAGCGAACACATATCTTAATATCAACCGTGATTTTACGTCAAGCCTACGTTTACGCTCTTATACCCTGTTCACACTGCACCGCATATCACCTGATACCAGGCGATTCGTGCTATCGAGGCCATATCACCTGATATCCCATACAATCGAGCTGTCATTGGATATCACCTCGGCTTCATGATATCACGGATATCATGTTCGAAAACCAATAAATACCAGATTTACAGCAGTTGACAACACGGCTAAAAGACATTTGACGCAGCCCTACAAATTTAGCAATTCGCGTTGCATGCGAAAAAGAAGGAAAGAAATACTTTTGCTTCTTTCACCCCGCACATTTTGACAATTGCATATGAGAGTTCGCGTTGGTGCGACCCAACTAACTGACATCTCTATCCTAATTGCATTTCTGTTGGTGTCTTGTTTTTTTTGACCTGTTTTTGTTTTCTTCACTTTCCAATTACCAAAGCAAATTCCAATTTCATCTGGCGATATCAGGTGATATGCGGTGTAGTCTGAAGCATTAGGCTAAAAAAAAACATCATATCAAGAGGACTGGCATCTCTGGATCGATCCGAAATAAATGACAAGCGTCAAATCAAACAGCGCACTCCATCTATTAAAGGTGGAAGTTTGATGAGCAAGATCGCGCGAAATGACCTATGGTCGAATAACGACCATTTTTGATTTGAATGAAACTTTGCACACGTATATGGCTTAGCAAACTGAGCATTTTTCTCAGATGGAGAGATTTTTTACACCCATGAGTTACATTCTAAAAGGGCGTATGCCTTTTGGCATAGGTTTTATTCGAAGCATTGTAGCTCAGAAACCGTTGGTTGTATAGAAAAACTGTCAGAGAATGAGTTGTAGGGAATTAAAAATGGCCAAAAAAAATTAAAAATAAACATTAAATTTCAATTTAAAAAAAAAGAGTTGAATTTTTTTTTTAAAAAACTTGACGTTAATACGCAACTTTTAAAAAAAAGTCCAGGATGGAGAAATGAAAAATAATTTTTTATGGTAGATTAATTTTTTTATATAAATTCTAATTTAAACCTTTTTTCAAAATATTTGTATTCTGATGATTTTAAAAGATGCAGAGAGTCATTTTGAATCAAAAAGCTCTTGGTAGTAAACATTCTAAAGGCATCGGTTTTCGAGTTATTTTAAATTTAAGCTCAATAAATTTTTAATATTTCGGAAAATACACGTTTTTTTTAATTTGTCCATGGTTCTCCAGCAAAAACCATACGTTTATTGGAATGCTTGATCAAAAATATACAATTCATTCTTTGACAACAAAACGATTGGGCGAACGGTTCTCAAGAAAAGAGTTAAAAGTTCTAAGTGATATGAATCAAATATTTATTTTCGAGTTTTATTATCATAGATACTTTACAGAACTAGTTTTACCATATATTTTATATACATCATAAGTTTGTTCGAATGTTTTATAAAAATGTTTTATAAAATAATATGTTTGTCGTGCAACACTACCTACTTGTTTACTAATAATAACTGTTTGTAAAGTACGCAATCAATATCTACTGGGTCATCTATAATATCTGTTTTCGTATATAAATACGATTGCACTACTCCAGATGTGTTAGTAACAGTTTGCATTTTGTGAAGATGAATAAAGTGAAAATGGAATACACCAAGCCCAAACGCTGTAAACCCTTTCCTGATCATCGGTGCTCATCAAGCTTACGCAAATTAAACGAAAACGTTATTGCAAAATTAAAAATATTGAACAGTCAAGCTCATTTTGATACGTCCTTATCAATTTGTGATTCGTCACCATTCATCCCTTCGTTGTTTATTCAGAATCTGGAACACTTAAAAATATCAGATTCATCATAATATCGCAAGTACTCCATCATGATACTGTTGCGGTTCAGGTGTTCATTGCCAAATTTATCAGTTTTTTGAAAACAACAATAGAGTTGAAAAAAGCGATATTAACTGGTGGCATATTAAAACGAATGACAGGAAATGCAAGTTTAGCTAAAGAACATGAACATCCCATTACAAGCGCAAAAGAATTGTATGATTGTATTGAAAATTCATCAAAAATGTCATTCACACTTAAAATATTTTGCCGGGTCTCGGTAATTTATTGCCGAGAACGGCACCACTGAGTGCTCAGTTAGAAAAATAATGACAGCTGTCACATTTTTTCGTGAATCTCGGTTCACCTAACTGATATTTCGGCTCGTTAATATTTTGTGCCGAAACTTCAGTTTGGTTGAACCGAGATTTTCGAAAAAATGTGAGAGCTGTCATTTTTTTTCTAACCGAGCACTTAGTGGTGCCGTTCTCGGCAAAAGTATCACTTAGAACATCTATCTCTTTTCTTGAGAACCGTTCGCCCAATCGTTTTGTTGTCAAAGAATGAATTGTATATTTTTGATCAAGTATTCCAATGAACGTATGGTTTTTGCTGGAGAACCATGGACAAATTAAGAAAAACGTGTATTTTCCTATATAGTTATAATTTTTTCGAGCTTAAATTAGAAATAACTCTAAAACCAATGCCTTTAGAATGTTTACTACCACGAGCTTTTTGATTCAAAATAACTTTCTGCATCTTTTAAAGTCATCAGAATACAGTGTATATTTTTTTATGGTGCATTTTTAATTCCCTACAACTCATTCTCAGACAGTTTTTCTATACAACCAACGGTTTCTGGGCTACAATGCTTCGAATAAAACCTATGCCAAAAGGCATACGCCCTTTTCGAATGTAACTCATGACTGTAAAAAATCTCTCCATCTGTGAAAAATGCTCAGTTTGCTAAGCCAAATACGTGTGCAAAGTTTCATTCAAATCAAAAATGGTCGATTAAATTTTCGCGTATTTCCAGGCGATTTGAAATGATTTTGCTCTGCTACGAAAGTGCTGGTAATTACATCGCTGCGAAGACGGGGTGTGCGTATATGGTGGTCCAGTTTGTGCGTTGGGCTTGCGCTCGTTCGCCAACACACACAGTAGCATGTGTCAGTTCCACTTTTACTCAACAGACTGCACTGCCAAAACTGTCGCTCAATCTCAGGAAGAGTTCCCAGTCTTCTTGATATGATGTTTTTGCTAAAAACTTGGGCAAGAAAATGCTATTCAAAACTCTTAGAACTTTGATATTTGGCAACCGATTTCTCAAAAATTGAATTGTTTAAGAAGTGTACCGAAAACTAGCCGTATATATTAAACACGAACCACGCAAATAGGTGTATATATTTTATCGCGTTTTTGCACAGTGTCTTGCTTACATGTTAAAAGATGATACACAAGTCGCTTAGTTAAATTTACAGTCTACATTACTTGTATTGAATATGTTTCAAATTTTGTGCAAAAGAGTTGAAGTACATCACTGAACAGAAATACACTATAAAGCAAACAAGTTTCAACAGCCAGAATGCATGCAGATCAAAATAACATTTTACTTTTAATTCCAGCGCAAAATCAGAAAATTTTAAATCTTCAACAATTTGTTGGTTGTCCTTTTAAGAACATTTGTTGTTCAATTTCATATCAGATATATTGCACATTGCACTCAAAGTTGGATGTCCAGTGTACTTTTTGAAACCCATACTAGATTTGCGTATCTTTGATGCCAGTTGAGATTTGGTTATTCTTTTTTTTTTCGTAATTACATACTTTGAAATTTAAAAAGAGAAATTATGTTTTAAATATTTTAACTATCAACTGTACCACGTATCAGTTTTTGGCACAAATATATTCACATAATACTGCATTTCTAAATGCAAAACAAAACTACTCCACTTGTAAATATCATCATGTTTTCTGGTGCTTCTGATTTTGGCAGCACTGCTAAAACAAAAACGATTTGTCAACAATAACGCAATACTGATTCCAGTGCCGATGTTTATTTAAAATTTAGGCTGCTAGTGAACTGTAGAAATGGTAGAAACACGAGAATTTATATCCAGATATTCGAACTAAATATTAAACGGGACACAAACACTTATGGTTCTTACATACATTGTATGAACCATAAGTGTTTGTGTCCCGTTTAATATTCATTCGCGAGTTCTTACGTTGCACTAAAATTTTAAATTTAAAGTGAGATTCGAACTAAGTATGTTAAAATTCTCTTCATTTATTATATTACAGGATGAAACACTTGGATTTTCATGTTTATTGCAGCATTATGAATGATAACATATTTTATGATGAGAATCATAACCCAGTGGATTACGACGTCAGCTCTGTGAATAACTCCGATCAGTATTTCATCGAAGCTCTCAGTGATGCCGATGACCCTTTGATATGCTCTCCAATTCCACCTTTGGATCGCGATGACGAAGCAGGAAACTCGATTTTCAACATAGAAAAACGGAATTGTTATGCGAAAAACATAAGTGAATGTGATCGAAAAACCAATTTATCGAAGTCTGCCTCATTTTATAAGCGAAGATTTGTGGGAGAGACTTCCGGCAGCCTTATTGCTTCCTAAACGCTGATTGAAGATACAGTGGAAGAAATACTGCAACATATGTGGACAATTGTGCAACCTGTTATTTACCGTGAAGTAGTTTTCATTGAGGAAAATGGAAATAAGGCTCCTATTCGGGCTGATAATGAGCCATCGTAGGAAGATATGTAGAAGTTCGTATATCTGCAAAATAATAGACGCAGACGTATAGACATCGAGCAAATTGATAGTAAACTTCTGATTATTTTAAGCGCGACTGATGTACGAGTGCATGTTCACGTATATTCTACAGCTGTTTCGTGTAAGCAGTTATGGGATTTGGTCGACAAGCAATTGGTGCGGTTTCAGGATACTGATCGAGCGGGTGCTCCCAATAACCAATCACTGTCTGCCTTGGCCAATGAGCTTCTAAAACTGCACGGACATCATTTCACGGCCACGCAAGCTCGTGGAAATTGTGGGCAAATTACATTCACACGGATCCAGCACACGCACGAGAGCAAAAAATATCGGAATTGCCCCCATATTCCATTATCAAATTTTTCAGATCTGTTCCAATTTCGGAGGCAGTGCAACTTGAAAGCTCTCGCAATGGGTTATCCGTTGCTAACACAATCAATACTGCCTTTTCTACAGAGCTGGCAGTATTAGAAGAAGAGGCCAACCAGTTAATTTCCCTGGGACAGAGGGTAAAACACCGCATAAGTGCACTGCGAGCACGAACATCGATCAATTTGAGTTTGCTATCAGCCATGCAGGAATCCATGGGACCACAGGAGAATGAAATAAGCCGTTCATTTGCAGATAACGTATTGGATTTACAAAATATTGATCATGCTTGAAATTTAAATGAGTAATATTTGTATCTGAACAAATGAATATTTGTTAATCTTTCGTTTATTACCTTATTTTTCATTATAATAAGTTTGTCTAATAGTTTGAGACCATCCAACTGAAGGATTGAACACTCCACCTGGTGAATACCTACAGTGGCGATAGATTTTGCTGCAATCCAAATTCTCCAACTCCATAAATGTTTCAATTGCCAAGTGTGACAGGTTTTCATTTCGATTTTCCACGTATGCCTTCCTAATGCGTGATTTCGTCATACCGAATATCATTTCCACGGGATTTGAAAAAGGACAATAAGGAGGCAAAAACACTGGTATGATGCCAATGGAACGAAGATACAGAATTATATTGGCATCACTATGCTGCCGTGATATGACATTGTGACGTAGATCCAAGTGATCAGTTTTTCAGTACGGCCCAAAAACGAATGAATTTCTCGTCACTTTTGTATGGAAATGTGTGCCAACGTCACTTTGTTTTTTTGATTTTATGCAACGTACGGATAAGTTACAACGAAAAGGAAGATAATGATAGATAGGTATTCGAATAATGAACAAATTGGTATGAAAAACTCATATTCGGGAAAATGGCACTTACGTCACTTTGTCATCTCACGGCAGTATGTATGCGGGCACCATCCATCATCCATACAGAATTGATTCCCGGGTATTAAAATACTTTATTGTTCTTGAGTGCGAATTCACGACAGCAATCGAAAAATATTTTTCGTGTAAAAGTTTCTTCTGTTTCATAGGAATCCAACACACCATGCAAACCCAGGAAACATGAAAATGATACCCTGGGACGACGCACAAATTCACTTCGAAAAACTATTCGTTGCCCTTTTATACCATAACCACGGTTCCTCAATATTCGTCCAGAAACACTAAATGATACGTGTCCCAATCGAAAGAAGTAAGCTCCAAACAATAACGAAGAATTTCCTGTTCCTTGATCTGGATAGCCCTGCGTTCTAATGACTTCCACGTCAGTCCTTCAGCATGTAATATTCTGCATATACACGATCCACTAATTTTGGTTTGAAATCGTTGGTAGAACAGATTTCGGCACTCGTCAAGGTAGAGAATCGGGTTCTTCTGATAAAGATCCAAAATCCATTGCCTATGCCGTGCACTAAACTTACGAAATACTCGGGTACGCTGTTTTGCTGAAAGTAATCCGTGCTTCTCGTAGGAAGTTATCCATCCGCTGATCGTTGTTTTACTCTTACGGTAAACATTAGCCAGCTTAGCTCTCGTTAGCCCGAGAAAATAGTAGCCATAAAGACAATAATATTTAGTATTCGTGCTGGCTTGTTTATGTTCAACATTCTCCAAAATAACGTTCGCCATGCTTCTCTTTTTTACTGTTACAATTAAAAAGAAAAATGATCGGGAAAAAGCAGTAATGAATATTCACCGGAAAAGTCATACTAGTCGAAAATGACAGATCGAGTGACAGTGATCACTTTGATGCACACTTCTTTGTTGGTGCACTTTCAAACTGTGCAGTCCATTTTGGTGGGAAGTGCGCAATAATGTTGATCGCATCTGTGTGCTACCCCGACTGTGCGAATAAGGTATCCCGCATAATCAATAACCATAAAACGTGCCTAACAACTAGTTCGAGATATAGTTTCGACTGTATGGGGTATCGTTAAACCATATGGATTATCATCCATTTATGGTTATTGATTATGCGGGATTCCTTCTGATAACACAGTGGGAAGCTGTTTCAACACTGAAAATTTGACGACTCATGTTTTTTGAACGCCAGCTTTCCAAAACATTGTTGTGTTGTCAAAATACTACAAGGTATACAGTTCTAGGGTTGTATGAAATAGTGACGTGTACTAAGCACTGTAATTGAAGGGATTTTTTGTTACAAAGATTATAGAATTCGCAGACAGAATCAGTTCGTTTGTGCAGTGACTTACGTATTTTTTTCTCTGTCGCCATTAAATTTCTTAGAAATATGTTTAACAATACTCGAAAGTATATCGTTTTCACCATGATAAATAGAACACGGTGTAACGGTTTGATCAAAAAGTAGGCGCGGGGTGAGGTAGCGTTTTTTGCTTAGAGAGGTTGGTGACGAAGTATAACTATACAACAGGAAAAAATTTTCGCTTGTTTATTCATGTTTCCTTGCTCACTTAAAAAAAATCCTACAGTTTTCAGTGTTTAACTTAGGAGTTGCATTGAAGAAGCACAAATATTGATAGCAGGGTATGTAGCATTGTTATATTTACAATATAAATGTATTAAAATGATATATTCAACGATGCGAATTTTATTTTCCAGAGGCTGTTTATAATCAAATTTCTTTGTAATCAAATCTGTTTCCAATATGGCCGATTCTGCATTTGACATACCGTTACACCATGTCTCTATACATCATGGTTTACACTTGGTGTTTTTTTTTGTGCAAACAGCATTTTTTTGACAAGAATTTCCCGCAATGCGTCTAAATCAAAATTAACTCTATTTCCTCAAAAACCAAATCCAATAATCCAATAATACGTAATCATGATGAACGATTTTATCTTATTTGACTCTGATTAAACCAAATAAATTATCGAAGCCAGAATAGGCAAACAAAACTATCAACAAGTTCCAGCAAAAAATGGTAGCAATAAACAATTCCAAATAAATAATTCTCTTTTTGAACAATATTCAATTCCAAAGAAGTTAAATTACTCTTGCAATTTTATGTCAGTCGCGATTAATTGGTGAATATCTAAGATAAAATAAAATAAAAACAACGTTTAACCGTTGCAATAATGTTCAATTCTTGTTGAGTGATTTATGGTAATCATATTCATGAGATAAACTTTTAATCATCATCAGCAGCAGCATTGCAGTTTTCTCGATTGCATACGAATAGAAATGAACGAATAGAAGTGTACCGCTGCAATACGAATACCGCTGCAGTACGAATAGAAGTTTACCGCTAAAATGCACGAAAAGAAGTGTACTGCTGCAATCATGCTACACATACACTGTACAGTACTGTTGCTTTTACCATGTTGCATGTTTTCTTTCAAGCCATCAGTTTTTATTACGCTCGAAGAAAATGTTCAAGACACAGGGTTGTTTCAAACTTTTCGAAGAATCTTTACCTCCGAGACATCAAATTAGTCTAAATTCATGGAAGCAAACATAAATTGACCTATTTTAAAAGGAGAAACTTTGAAGAGTTTTTTTTGTTATTGACACAGAGAATATTACGGAATGGCTGGTGTCCATTCCCGTCGTCTGTGCTAGGAATGCTCGCATGTGATAGATCCATTGTTCGCGTTGTAAGTTTGTAAGTTTCCCAGCTTACACCCCAGCTACTACTGAGCCGTTTCACTCGGCGGGCTACTGGGGTGCTTCTGCAAAAGATTGGGTGGTATAAAATTCAAATACACAATATAAATAATAAATAAACTTAAATAAATAAAACAGGAAAAATAACGCTAACCTCCCGTCCTCCTCGCCGACACGTTGAATTTTTTTATATTTTGGCAGTGATCCCGCGGAAGCACTGGACTCTTCTTTGTATTGGAGATCCCACTGGGCGGCGATTCTGCTCTCTGTTGCGGCAGGTTACGCAAATTGACGGGCGCATTTCGGAGTGAGGGTACACACACGGTTTGGAGTTTTCCCCAACGCAGTTCACTCCCGATGATGCGGCTTGATTTACGCAAGCACTCGAAACCGCACTCTAACGTGGTAATCTCGCACAAAAACTTTTTTTCTACGGTCAAAAAACGCTTCTTGTTTCGGCGATTCACAGCGATCTCTCTGCTCCGCCGTAGCATATAAAAACACAGCTTGACGTTTTTCCCCATCACGTTTAAAACAAGCACAACCGCACTCGGCTCCATCGCCGTTAATGAACTTGCCTTTTTTGCCGCGGGAGGAGAAACGGGACCTAATCTCATTTCACAGGCGTTACATTTACACCGATAATTTAAAACCTAAAATCTAAAACACCTAACATAAACTTCTAAATAAAATCTAACGAGAAAACTACACATTAACACTTGTTAAAACAAACATGCAGTGGCGAGTATGTCGCTTGTCACCACAAACAAAATCAAAACAAAAACAAATCCTACCAATTGACAAGCAACGTATATTTACACACTCGAATATTAATGTACAAATTAGGGGTCATTGAAACCTCGAGGGTTGCAGTGTAAAATTGTCTTTGAAACTTTTTATCAATTTTTACCGCATAGCAAAGAAACAATAATGATAACTAGCGTATTAGAAAATTGTTCAACATTTTACCGCAGACAGACGTCCAAGCTGAGTTCCAAACTTGTGAAATTTTACGCGGAATTTTCGATCAATTTTGTTCTTGCTTGGACGTCTGTCTGTGATTTTACCTATCCAAAAACACATTGGTTATTGTTATCCATCATGTGGTTATGCTGTTATTATCGTTTGTAATCTGACGCACTATTTGCCATATTCATTTCTAATTTTACAAAACGCATTCCAGCATAGAAAACAAAGACGTACCCCCGCGTCAATTAACTACTGATGCTGCCCGCTATCGTACAAATACAGCATTTTACTGAAGGAAGTGCAGCTGCATCAGCTGGCGCTACCACTATGGATACTGATACTTACTGCCACTGCTATCCGTCATCACAGCTGCTGCTGCTATCTGTTGCCACAGCTATCCTCTAGCATTGCTATCCGCTGCACACTGCTGCTGCTAAGTAAGGACTGGTGTAATCGCTGTATATAACTCATATGAGCAGTCTCGGCTGAAACAGGGTCTTATCAAAAACATCATATCAAGAAGACTAGGAACTCTGCCTGAGATTGAGCGACAGTTTTGGCAGCGCAGTCTTTTGAGCAAAAATGGAACTGACACATGCTAGTGTGTGTGCTGGCGATGCGAATGCACGTCGAACGCACAGGCTGGACCACACACACTCTGTTTTCGCAGCGATGTAATTAGCAACACTTTTATAGCAAACTTCCACCTTTAATAGATGGAGTGCGCTGTTTGATTTAACGCTTGTCATTTATATGGGATCAATTCAGAGATGCCAGTTTTCTTGATATGATGTTTTTGGTCTTATATAGGCCAAATAGTACATTCCGAATTACTAGGTCTATAATTGTGTCGACCGTGCTTGGGAAAGTATGAACGACCAATCAGAGGTCGAATTTTGCATTTTGACAAGCCTTGACAATTTTCAATAGTACAATAGTTCGGATAATAAAATTACAATTTTATGCATTTGGGAAAAATCTTAGAAGATTTTCCAATCGATTGCAGCAAGATGACGAAAATCCATCGAAAACTAATCGATTTATTAGCATTTGAAACTAGACACATTTTTCACTTTTTCCGGTTTTAGATTTTCATTTTACATCCCTACACACCAAATTTTCATTGCTGGAAACCAGCAAAATTTTGCTGATTTTTGGTGTGCTGTGTTTCCAGCAATCTGTTCAGCAAAATGAAATTTGCTGATTATTCAGTAATGCTCAATTGCATAAAAATGACAGATCGTTTGCTGCATGTTCAGTAAAACAAAATACAAATTGCTGATTGTCAGCTATGACAATTTGCTGTACATTCAGCAAAGCATAAATCAATTTACTGGTTAACCAGTTAGTTCAAGGGAACCATGTTTCCCTCAGGCACCAGCTTCCATCCGCCCATCGGATCATAGCCAAATTACCGTTGAACTAGAGATGTATGATTATCATTTCAACCTTTAAGTTCATCTAGCCCAACAGTGACTTAGCTATGATCCCATATCCGCTATCAGGAGCTTAGAGATGATCCCGTACCAGCTGCACAGCGATGTGGCGCGTTTTACTAATGTCAGCTTGACGTAAAATATTTTGACATATCAATTCTTTCGCTGGATTCCAGCAAACTTTCATTTACTGTTTTCTGTTCAGCAAATAGATTTGCTGTATTTTTGCGAATCACTGAATCGATTACTGGTTTTCAGTAAATTTATCAATGAAATACTGGTTTACAGCAAAAATAAAATTACTGAACGAAATTCAGTAAACTGTAGAACTGAATTACAGTAAACTTTTGAAAAAAATGCTGTGATTCAGTAAACAAGTGATTTGCTGATACACTTTCAGCAATGTACTTTGCTGAACCATAAAGAGAATTTTTGGTGTGTATGTAGCCGAACTCCTTGAGAGTCGTATTTATACGTCAAAAAAAGATAAATCGTTCTGTTTCCTTGTTGTTTAAACACACTTAATGAAACAAACTGGACTGAAGACCAAAGCAGCAAAATTTGTTTCGATTATGAGTTTTGTGCATCACAGCAACAAATTCTTATGCGAAACTAAGTTGCAGCTACATTTCAGTTTCTTTTACAATGACAAAAAAGCGCAGGAGGCGGAGCCAACTGCAACATTTTCGTTGTTTCAACACAAGTTACAAGAATGAAACAGTAATGTGTATGAACTTATACGTGGAATTTGATAACAACATGGTAACTGCTGCTTGGTCAAATTTTAGCAACGAAAATGTATCGTAGCAGCAACTTGGGCGAAATAGCAATTTCATGGCGTTGTGGTAAACAAAAGATCTTGCAAGTTTATGGCTCAGTCTTTATTTTGCTTCCCTAATTATGCTCGTGCTCATTCTCAGTTTTTAATTTTGCTTCTTTAATTCATCAGCGTGATAGTGAAATTCAAATCAATTTATTTCATTTGGTTTTAGAGACCAACATTTTTCTGCCGAATTGTAAAAATGGTTTTTGGATGACTTCTAGTCCAAGTATCAGAGGCGCGATAAAATAAAAGGTCATTGGTTAGTCACCTAAGCAATGTTATTACTTTTTTAACATTTTAAGCGTTACAAAGGTGTAATATTTCCCTCTCGTGTGTTGTGAAGATAATAATATTTGTAAGAAGCGCTGTAAAAACCTGGGTTTATCATCACAGCAACATTCCCGTATGTGAACTACTCGCCTTGCCTTAAAGACATGGACATCAGTAAGAACCTCAGCAAAAAGTTACAACGCAGTATATAATGTCATCTCAGAAACAAATATAAAGCGAACGATCGACCAAAAGTTGCTGTTACATGACTTGAGAACGTGACAGCAACTTTTAGTAGTATTGTTGTGTTTGTTTTGTATATCTCGCAAGCATCACGTTGGCAACTTATATGCTCCGCCCACTAGGTCTATCCAGTGAAGGTTAGGTTTTCAAATGCCGTTTCCACGTTTCAACAACAAATCCAACATCGCGAATTACGTTGTTGGTGTAAAGATTTTTGAAGCAGCGATGGAACTTTTGTTGTTGCTTGTATCTTTACAATTTCATCATAGTAACAAAAGATGTTCCTTGAAACCTCAGAATTTCATTAGTGCAAATAATGATTACAATTTATTATTTTATCATGTTTCAATTGTTGCTTGGGTATGTATGTAATATGTAAGCGCTTGAAAATATATGCACAGCCTGTGATGCCACCAGAGCTGCGGAAAGTCAATATCATTCTACTGACATTACGCCAAAATGATGCAACATCAGAATCAGCCAACTACGATGCATGGTTCATTACAAAAGATTTTGCGATGTTACAATGATTCTCTTAGCGTCAACTCTCACTCTCATTCTTTTCTTGCTATCTTTCGCGATCATTTGGGTATGGCTGTACTGAGATTGAACCAGCAGAAATATCAAGTTCATTTTGACAGCATGATGTTATGAGGATACCAAACATAAAAACAATGATTTTTCTTCAATTGATATATATGATATTGATATATGGTCGGCGTGCGATCAGACCGAACTAAGCGCCGTTTTCTCAGATTGAGTTATTGGCCACCAGTGGATGTGAGAAGTAATAATCTATCTATTATGAAATAACGAAAACGTTCGAGCATTTGATAACACGCCGACTAAAAGCATTGTCAATAAACAACTATTACTACGTTTTGTAACTGAGCGTATTTTAGTTTGGTACATTTTGAATCTGTATGATCATTCATTTTTATTTTCAGTAGAGAATATGCTTCTTCATAACACCAATTGTAATAAAAAGAATTCTATTAATATTTTTCAAATGATCTCATATATTAATATTGCATTTTTATTTGTTTTTTGACAGCATGAGTTTATTAAATTGATTCTTGAATATTGTGCTTGTTGTAGGTTAAACTAAAAACAGTGTTAGTTCGCGGCAAAAAATGAATCGCGGGTGGTAAAACATAAAACTTTTAAATATGTATGGGTATGTATATTTATATACAGATCCTGTTAAATTTTGGCACGGTTCAACTTTGAAACTGTTCAATTTCGGTTCGGAACGGTTTTGCTTTTCTCCTAGTTTTCATTCATATTTTCTTTAAACGAAGAGGATGGCCGGAGTTAATCGACTGGTTTCGGATATATAGCCGGAATATGTTTCAGTAACATGGTAACGATGATCAAAGCAGTGCTTAGAAGTGCTTAAAATCCTACCATGCCTCTCATTGAAAAATGTAAAAATGCGGACCTGTTTCGGTTGTGTTCCGAATACTCGGGGTTGTTGTGCCAGCCCATCAAGCGACACCTATAACCACTGGTTTGAAATTATTAACCTAGTTCATTGGTGGCCATATCTTAAGTTGGGATCGTCACGGACCGCAAAGCAGATCAAATTTAAATTTAAATCCTGATAGCAACAAAGCTGGCACTGACATAATCACGCTACTGAAACGATTTTTGATATTCCAAAATTCAACTTGATTTGCATTGCAGTGATATTTCCGAGTGAACTCTGTATATTCACGACGATTGACAATGAGAAGCCGAAAATGGCAACTAAAGAGACAAGATATTGAATCACTTGTCGGATCTCAACGCTTACTGTGATGGTTGCTGGCTATTCATGAGAGAAAGAAACGAGTGCGATGATATTTTCTCTCTCATCATAGTCAGCATGTTGCTTGGATTAATCGCAGCTCTGGATGCCACATATACAGATTTATCTGCATTTATACAGATTTTTTGCGTATTTTTCTGCATATGCATATCTGCACATACAGATTACAGATTTTCTGGAAATAATACAGATTTATACAGATTTTTTTGGTTTTCATGGAATCGTAAATTAAACTTCTTTATATAGTTGAAAAATATAAATTAACTCAAATGCGGTGGAGCGTGTCGGAGGTTTTATTGTATTCATATGCTACGCATAAACGTGTGCATAAATGAATTCGCGGAAAAAATGTTAAACAAGCTATATTGCATTTTTTTTCGAAAAGGGTATGTCCAGTACATATGCAGATTTTATTTTACAGATTTTTTCAAATTTTACCAAGGTGATAAGATTTTTTGGGCTCCGAAATACAGATGAAACTGTGGCATCACTGGGCACAGCAGCCAATTTCCAACAGAGCTGCCATTGTGAGGGACATCTAAATTGCCAGCACCGGATGTTACCGCTACGCCACTGGATGAAACTACTCTTGATTCTGTTATATATGTTGAAAAGGTGATGTTGTGACGGAATATAGCGACCCTCCCAGACTCCCAGATCAGATCAGCAAAATAAGGGCAAATAAAAGTCAAACTTCTATTCTCTCCACTTTGATACAATATCATTTATTGTTCTTGTTTTTGGAATATTCAGGCTATAAGAGAACACACAATTTAAAAGATCAGTCAGTTAAAATAAATCTTTCGAATCGTTAGCATCGTATTTTTTACCGCATTTCGCCCGTTCACTGTCGCTCTGTTGGAACCCACATTAACAGGTGAAATGATAAATATCTCTCATACTACTTTGGGAAAAATTGGTGCTTATACCCTAATCTTAACTCTAATATCGCGGCAAAGCGTTAGTGAGATGATTGTCATCTCATCCGGTATAATTTTATATCATATTCATATTTATCACATTGCTCTACTTAAGTGAAATGTTAGCTTCCGTTCTACACACAGTTGTTACAGTTTCTATATAATTGCTTATAAACATAGTACAACTATCGGAAAGATTGGCAGTTGGCGTAACCAAACATAAAGAATACAAGTAACTCTACTAAATTTTCTAATCTAATTAACCAATTACTTGAGCATTTTTTGCATTTTTTGATATATGACTATAAGTGCACGACTGTTGGAGAGAAATCAACCGCAAATCCACTTTTTACTGCCCCCTTACAATAAATGTATATTAATAACGGCTAGTGGTGTAGCATACAATAAACACGGCGTTTTCCTCTCTGTTTTGGTTTCTCAATTTTTCCGAGTTTTCCTGATCCAACCCCGGGTGGTATAGGAGCGGAGAAAAGCCGGAGAATGCTACATGCGCATAGAGTCGTTTATGTCATATTTTTCTGCCAGGCAATACATTCGTTGCAAATAAATACGAATGGTGCGAGTCGCGGATAATTTTTGCTGCTCAGAGTAAGCTTTTCAGTGATTTTCCTTCCACTAAAAGGTGATAAATTTCGCGATTTAGTTGTCTAGTGCAGTTGAAATAAAAAGTGCTCATAATGATGCTACGGTTTGCCATTAAAACGAACTACGCTTGGTATGGCACCAGCCTAAATCAGACAGGCTAGGCGAATTCCGATTATCGATTTTGTGCAAAATAGAAAACTAGTGCCACGGATTTCACGCAAGAAATAATCTGTTAGAATACTCAAAGCAAGCACAAGATTCGGCCTAGTCGATTATTCGCTAACCGATAGAGTGAATAGATTCCTGCGTTTTCTGGGTTAATTGGTCTAGAGTTGATAGGATGGAGACCCCGGAAAATGGAGCTAACACCTCATACGAACCATTAGAAGGCAGGAGAGCGTTCGACACGGCAGACGGTTTGGAGATGGACGGTGGCGGCCCACCAAAGGATCGCAGGAAGTTAGTGTTTTTCGCACTAATGACAGCCGGTGTCGGGTTCGTGCTACCCTATAACAGGTGTGAAGCTAGAATCTATTCATTATACATATATATAAACTTACATCTGAGAAATGTTGCACTATAGTGATTAAACAAATTGAGTTGAATGAAGCTGAAAATATCGTTGAAACTATAAATGGATCAAAAAATATGTTGTTTTGCGCAATGCTTTTTATGGCTATAGCCCCCGCTCAGGAGCTAGTTACGCCTATAAATATTACACAAACAAGGTTGCAAATGAAATTTATGAAAAGTGTGTTTATCAACGTTTTCGAGTTTTCTCGATACTAATTGTCTTGAAAATCGAAATTTTCACTAAGTGAATAAAATGTTAGATACCTATTCGGAAAAATGTAGACTTAAAAAGGTTTTACAATAGTTTGCGGCTTTTAGACAATGGAGCCCGATTATTCAGTTCAGTGTGATGACTTGTGTAACGGATGTATGTTTGTGTATAGGGTGTGTTTCCTCTGTTTCCCTTTTCAAAACTATTAAAAACAATGTACTAATAGCCTCGTTCGAAGCATACACGATTACAGATGTGTAATTCACACGATATACGCGACATTATTTGTGAGGAATTTTTAATTTACCCAATACACGGATGGCAAATTTTAGAAACACACCCCAATATTTTTCAAAAATGCTTATGATTATTGGACAATTTGCTAAATCAATCATCATCAAACCGAAACATAGACCATTTTACGTACTGGTAGCACTAGGGCAGAGTCTATGTTTATATAGAGTCGCGCGATGAGAAAACCTATCGTTTCGGCAACACAGTTTTTGTGCCGTTTGTTGCCAAGAACTATACAGTTCTGTTTTTCACCATGCATAAGCGAATATCATTTTTTGAAATTCTTCACAAGGTTCACAGTTTTGAAAGATTACACCGGTGATGTTTTGTTAAATTTAAGTGAACCAGTGTACAGGTTTAATGTTGGATTAAAATGTGTAAGTAAAACTTCGGAAAAACACATATTCTTTATTACGCTCAATTACAACACTTTTCATCCACTCCTAACATTATCACCTTGTTTATTTACATTGTTCGATTGGTACCCTCGTTTGACACCGATTTGGTTCCTTTGGTTTCATCTTTGCGGGACTCTTATTATAAACATAGACTCTGCACTAGGGGGGCTAGCGTAGTTGGTAACATCTACGTCAACCACGCTGGTGGCCTGGATTCGAATCCCAACGCAGACATAGGGGTCAATGGTTGAGGGGTGGCGATTTGAAGGGCTTCAAATGAGTGGATGAGAAAACTGAAAAATGAGAACTCGATTCATTACAATAATTTCAATGTTTAGCCAAATAGTGAATTTCTTTATTCCACCATCTCACCTAGTTTTGACCTGGAGCCAACCTAACTGTTGTCAAAACCCTTCTGATTTTTTTACCGGATGATAGGAACAACTTACTTCTGAGACTTCATTGCTTCACCTTGCCTGTGATAATTCATGGGAAAGTTTTAGTTTTTTTTTCCGTGTTGGGTATTTTCGTAACTGCGACCAATTTTTTGATATTTTGTGACATATTCCCCCTTTTTAATTTTGCTTAGTCAGGACAACGTATCACTATTGGAAGTGGTCGTTATAGTCTGGCCAATAGCATTAGTCCAGTCCGGTATTATACTTCGTATGAAGCGCACAACCGTACTGGGATTTGTTCTCCAGATTTCAGAGGGTTCCAGAAGACCTCTCTCGAAGAACTTATATCTTTTGATAAAAATTGCCGGACATCGGCATAACAGATGTTCCGAGTCTTCTTTTTCCATGCCACATACTCGACATGTATCATCTTGAAGTTTTTTCATAACCTTCAAATGATAACGGCTCGGACAATGCCCTGTTATTAAACCAGTATAGTGCTTAGATCTTTTTTTTGAAAGATCCAGTATTTTACGAGTCATAGAAACGTTCGGAGTGATGAAACGTTTCGACTGCCTACCGATGAAGGTGTTTGTCCAGTTGGATTCCACTTTCAGAGTTTCCCATGCTTTTAGTTCCATTCTAAGGAAACAAGCGGATAGACCACAGAAGGGTTCTGGTCCTATGAACTGATGAGACGATCCAAGTCTTGCCAATTCATCGGCTTTAGTTTTAGTTATATGAACGTTCTTTTCTTGAGAATGCCTATTTTGGAACGTGAAGAATAGCTTGAGGCGATTAAATTGTCTACCTTGAAATACTGCGCTTGTCAACTACTCAAGAACTGCTTGGCAGTGTCTACTTTGCCACCCCCTTTTGATCATGGAGCCCCACTGTTCACCATAGATCTTCGAATCATGTAACGTCCAGCGATTTCGTGAAGATGCTGACTCGGGATCCATGTCATAGTATTACATCTGAAAATCCTGATTTTAAGTTTATCCACTTCTCTACAGGGGTCACGCTTCCAGCCAAAACCACCGTAGGGCAACCGTTCAGGAGGTACTTTAAATCGATCAGTTACCCCACGAGCAGCGAACCGTATATCAAAACCATCTTGTGAGAGCTCTTTGACCGAGAGCAAGCTTTTCTGAAGATACGGCAGCAGTACTACATTGTGGTTGGTTGATTTCACTTCTTTGTTAGATATATCTTTGAAATCTCCATCATATTATTCCGACCAGTGTCACGGCATTCTTGGTCACATCGATGATGAAAAGATCGTCTAGCTTCCGCATGGACCGCGGATGATTCATGAGGTGATCACTGCATCCTGATTCTAGTCAGAACTGGATCTTACAGGTTTCAGATTTCAGGTCATTATTTAGCAGTCATGGCTTTTTTGTCGACTACCGGTATAGCATTTCATTCCGGTTTTTTCGAACGACAGTTCTTTTGCATGTGCCTGACCTTGCCACAGCGATGGTACTTGCCGGTAAACTTCTTCTTCTTACCTCTAACCAACCCCGCATCACTCAAGTCATCATGACGGTCTAATCTTTTCTCTCTCCGGTCAACAGCCGCTGCTTGACCTCAAGTTTCTCAAGTACAGGGGATCATACCACCGGAACATGCTCACAAACAATATTTTGAATTATTTTTTCAAATTGTCGAAACAATTACATCAAGTATGAAACCAGAAGTAAAGCTACACATATACGGCGACTTTAATCAAAGAAATGCTGACTTTATTCAGACATTGAGAACGAATCATTATTACTCCCAGTCGTAGGAGAAGACGAAACATTACTATATCTCTTTGACAAAATTTCACTATTTGGTCTGCACCAAATAAACCATGTAAAAACTCAACAAAATTCATATCTGGACCTCTTATTTACAAACTGTACGGAAGACTTCTGTGTGTACACATCATTATCACCTTTATGGAAAAATAAAGTATTTCACACAGCAATAGAATATTCAATTTTCATCCATAAAATTGATCTTCCGTGCGACTGGGAGTATGAAGAAGTGCCGGAATTACCAGAGGGGAACTGGGAAGGTGGTTTCATTCCATAATCCCCAAGGTGTCGACGAATCCGTGGTTCAAGGGGTTGGATGTAGGTCGGGATTTCATTTGCGTGATGTCCCGGCTTATGTCCAATCACTATAGATTTGACGCGCATCTCCGTCGTGTTGGGCTCGGAGAGAGTGGTGTCTGTGCCTGTGGTGAAGGTTATCACGACATAGAGCACGTTGTTTGGTCATGCCCTGTACACCGTGACGCCAGGTCTAAATTAATAGCTTCCCTGCAGGCCGAAGGTAGGCAGCCGGCTGTTCCTGTTCGTGATGTCTTGGCGAGCCGTGACCTATCCTACATGTCCCTTATATACGTTTTCCTGAAATCCATCCACGCCCCAGTTTAGTCCTATCCCCTTCCGCCTACATCCAACCTAACGACAAGAACACGTTAAGACCCCGGATCCGGAAACAGCAATCAGACCCGCACGATACTCTCAAGGCCCGAGGGAGACAACCCAATATGCCAGTCCGTAATGTCTTGGCCCAGCAGCGGAACAAATTTAATATGCTGCTTACCCATGGCAATGAAAACCATCATACAGTAAACCAGTGCTTTTAATGCAAAATATTATAGCTTTAAGTTAGATTTAGTTTCAGCTCGTAGTCGGCAGCGAGGATAAAAAATTTGCTTTTAGTTATTAAGATACTTTAGAAAGTAAGCTACCAGATATAATTGGCGCCGTTAAACATTAAATTGTATTTGTGCCGTGTCAAATAAATTATATATGAGCAAAAAAAAGTGCCGGAATTCAATAAAGCCAACTATGAGCAAGCAAAAAGTAGACTTCTTACAATGAGTTTACAATGAGTACAATGAATTGATAGTAATACTAAATACTAAATTTCACTCAATTCTGCAGAATATAATATGAGAAACTGTACCAATGAGAAGAGGAAGAAGAACACAGCATAGTGAACTACCATTATGGTTTCATTAGGCACGCCCTTTACACAGACTTCAGTAAAGCATTTGACCGAATCGACATACCATTATTACTCTTCAAACTGCAAAAAATTGGATTGGCGCCTCAACTTCTGAGTTGGTTCCAGTCATATCTAACAAATCACAAACAAATTGTGCGCTTCCAAAACAAAATTTCAACCCCCTTTTCAGTCACCTCTGGGGTGCCCCAGGGTTCGCATTTGGGTCCACTTCTTTACATATTGTATGTAAATCACATTTTCCTCATACTCGAAAAAAGAAACATATTAATATACGCAGACGACATGAAACTAGAAATGGAAATCAGCAACTCTAGCAACGCAGAAGAATTCCAGAAAGAACTCAACTTATTCTACACTTGGTGCAATAAAAGCCTACTCCAACTCAATGACAAGAAATGCAATACAATAACATTTAGTCGAAAAATTGACATCTCTATTGATTGATTGTAACATCACTAGGAAATCAAACTGTACAAAAATGCAAGATTATTAGGGACTTAGGAGTAATCTTAGACACCAAGCTAACCTTTATAGAACAATATAACTTCATCATAAGTGAAGCAAATAGTATGCTGGGCTTTATTAAGCGGTTCAGCCACAATTTTCAAGACCCGTTCAAATCAGACTATTGTATATTACATATGTTAGACCTATTGTAGAATATTGTAATCTAATATGGAATCCTTATGCTGCCACACACGAAGAACGTATATAATTAGTCTAAAAACAATACCTCCTATACGCGCTTCGCAACTTGAGCTGGATTGCAATTCTTCTGCACTTTTTATTTTAATTCTTGTATGCCTGAAGTCTTTTGTGGCGGGCCCCGATTGCTGTGCACAGGTTACGGATTGCTCCTACTCATTGATCTGAGAACTGTTTTGTTGTTAACCTGTACCCCAATAAGGTACAACATAGTTGATGAAACTAATGACCTGCTTGGGACTAAATACTTGGTATGGAGTTAAAAGGTAACTTCCTAAGAAGCTGTATCTAGAGGAAGCAAGAGCTCCGCAAGAGCAAAGCAAATGCTCTGAACACTCTGATTTAGATTTGCAGAATCGGTAGGTGTCGCTCAACACTACACCGATTTTCTTTAAATGATAAAAAGCGGGACAGTGTCCGATGAGGAGTCCCGTGCTTATCCGTAGTTCACTACGATTTAGACTAAGTAACTTTCTGGCGGTTCCAGGGTTCGGATAGATTAACTGTTTAGCTTGTCTGCAACCCTGTTCTTGTTGCCATTGGGATGCTATTTCTAGCCTTTCCCAAGTTAGTAGTTCGCTTTTGATAGCGGAATTGGACGTACCCAGAAACTGCCTTGCTAGGTAGTCAGCGTGTTCATTACCCTCAACTCCGCAATGTCCGGGCACCCAATACAGGCAAACTGAGTTCTGTCAGGAAAGTTCCCGTAGAGTTTCAATGCATTCCCAAACAAGTTTGGAAGCGCATTTGACGGACTTAAGTGCTAGTAGTGCTGCTTGACTGTCAGAGAATATACCGATTTTCGCATGTCTGTAGTTGCGTTTCAGACATATTTTTACGCAGATATATATGGCATTTACCTCTACTTGAAAAACTGTGGACCATTTGCCCAGGGAAAACGTTTCCCTGATACCGGGTCCGTATATACCAGATCCCGTTAGGGATCCCATTTTTGAGCCATCTGTATAAAAACTGACGATGCCAAGTGGAAGATTAGGCCCTCCATTGTTCCACATAGAGCGGTTTGTTTCCATCACTCTAAACGAAATATCCATGTTGGTCCTAACGTCCATCCAGTCGGAGACTGTAGTTAATAGCGGAGTTGGTTTGAACTCCCTAAGTATGCAAAGGTGGCCGATTTGGTCTCCTTTGAGTATAGTTTTCCTTCTTTTGCAACCTTAGAGCGCCAAGCTCTGCTTCCTTTTTCATATGAAGATGTAGAGGCAGTGGGCAGATATGCCATGGCTGCAGTTGGAGTTGTTCGCATAGCAATGGTAACCGAAAGACATGCTAGTCTTTGAACTTTTTTGAGTATGGCTTGAGCAGTCACTTCATTCACCTTAGGCCACCACACAAGGGCAGCATAGGTGATTCTTGGTAAGACGAGAGTGCCAAGTCTGGTTTCAGTCCCCAGGTCTTACCGAACAGAGTTCTGCAGGCCCAGATCGCCGAGGACGCTTTCTTAGCGGCATGATCCAGTTGTGCAGACCAGTTCAGTTTCTTATCCAGAATAATTCCGAGGTATTTGACTTCATTGCTGAAGCTCAGTCTAACTCCATTCAGTGTTGGAGGAGTGATGAGGATCTTCCTTCGTCTACTGAATGGAATAAGGACTGTTTTTGAAGGGTTTATGTTTAGACCCTCCTGTAGACACCATAACATGGTGGCATTCAGAGCCGTTTGCATTCGGCTCGACGGAGATGCGTCGTGTTTACCTATGACGATGAAGACGATGTCATCAGCGTATCAAATAACTTCGTAACCAAGCTGTGGAAGCTTATTAAGAAGTGCGTCGACAACTACTGACCATAACAAGGGCGATAGAACTCCTCCTTGCGGGCATCTCTTGATCACCGACATTGTAACAGACGAATCTCCCAAGGTTGCTGTGATCACTCTGCTAGAGAGAATTGCGTTTATCCAGCTCCATGAAGTGTGGTCGATCCCCCCCCTAATTGATGCAAAGGACGTGTTATCGAAGGCCCCGTCAATATCAAGAAAGGCACATAGCGCCGTCTCCTGATAATTCAGGTACTTTTTAATCAACGTCACTAAGCTGTGAAGAGCAGTTTCTGTTGACTTGCCGCTTTGATAAGCATGCTGGTTCCTACGCAGCGGGGAGTCTTTAGGAAACTCATCGCTGATATATTTATCCATTATTTTCTCAATAAACTTGAGAAATGATGAAGTCAGACTTATGGGTCTGAAAGTATTAGGTAGGGTTTTGTCCTTTCTTCCAACTTTGGGGATAAACACTACCTTCACCTTCAGCCAGTTATCCGGAATATGGCCCAGGATAAAGCTGGCTCTGAAGAGGTTAGTGAGTTCGGACATGAAAGCTGCGGCCGATTTTTGTAGAAAGATGGGTAGTATGCCGTCTGGTCCTGGAGATTTCATAGGATCGAATGAGCTTAGAGCCCAACCTATTGAAGCTTCCGTCTACAGTCGACGGGCCAGCAGAATGGACTCCCGAGACGCCATATGTCTCGAATTGTCCCGCCGCGACCCATCACTATTCAGTTCTTCGGTCTCTGTCGATCCAGGAAAGTGGGTGTTCATAAGAACCTCCAACGTTTCCTTGGTAGTGACAGTGAGGCATCCATCCTCTTTCCTCACTTGTCCTAAACCGTTAGTATGGTCTCTGGACATCGCCTTTTGGAGCCGCGTAGCTTCCGGCAGAGTTTGGATTCTTTCAAAGAAACTAACTCTGGATTTTCGTTTAGCCTTGCGTAGCACGTCGTTGTACTTTGTGCCTAGTTACATAGTGCCGACGAAGACCACTGAGTTGATCAGTCCACCAGGGTACTTCACGGCATACTGCTCGCTGTGTTGGTGGACAGTTTGAGTTAAAAGCATCCATGATTCTGTTTTGTAGATCATTTGCTGCCGAATTCAGGTCAACTGAATTTCGAATGTTGCTGTAACTGAAAGTTCGTGATCAGGTGTTCCTTGAAGGATTCCCAATCTGTATTCTTAGGATTTCTGAACAGCTCTCTTTTCAGATGGTTAGCCTCTATATTAAAAACAATGTGTCTGTAATCCGACAAACTAGGTTCATTGGAGACTTTCCAATTTTTAATCCTTTAGAAATAGAGGCGCTACACAGAGTGAGATCAAGGGCCTCCTTGGTCGCCCGAGAAGTAGGCCGACGCGACAACCATTTCCTGCTTTCCTCTGGTTGTCGGTACTTCAACTGTGACGGCAATGACATCGCGTTGAATAAATTCTGTAATATGTAAAAATTTAGTTCTCTATTTAGCAGAATTGAAGTCCTTGGTTTGGACTGCGTGTCGCAGTAGATTAACCTACCGTTAGGAGGGTTACGTCCGAGAACTTTGGATTCGTTGATCCACGGTTCCTGGATGAGTGCAGCCGCTAGCTACTCTTTAGCAAATCTCCTGCAAAGAACACCCGAGGGCGCGTGATGGAGATTTGCTTGCACGCAGCGAAGGCTGCTCACTTTACAGTGAAGTTGCCGTCTTTGTCCGGATCCGTGTCTTTGATCCGGGCATTGGCTGACGGCTGCCAACAGCGGTTAGGCTGGTTGATGTAAGTTGTTCTTTCTCACTGTTTGGTTTCGGTTGCGGCAGTCGATTGACAACAGGAAGTCGACCCGCACTCTGTGGCGGTTTTTGACTCCGAGGAGTGCGACTGATCGGTGGTTGATGCTTCGCACTCTTGCGAGTCTCCAGTGGAACCGTCCGAGCAGCCGCGGGGTTGCGTTGTTCGGGTGGTGGCAGGGCACTTCCGCGCGGCAGGGCACTCCTGCGCGTACCTTCCCAGACGCAGAGTTGCATTTGGGTGCTTGTGGGGCACTCCCGGAGGAGTTTCCCACACGTACCTTTAGCCCATTGCTTTGCCTGGGTGGTGGCAGGGCACTCCCGGAGGAGATACCCGCACGTACCTTCCCTGACGTTGCGACGGAGTCTTTCAGTGACGTTCGGCCTTCCGCTTTCCTTTCGGATGCGTGCTTTGCCGAAACTGTAGTGCAGTTCATGGTTTCCACTCTTAATGAGCTTGGCCAATTTTTCGTCAACATCCAGAAGCAGTTCGACCGAGGTCTACACCAATTTGCGGTTACAAACTCGCCACATTTTGGTAGAGAGATGGTCGTTCTGATTCTGGAGTGAACGAAGGATCTTCTCGTCCGGAGAATTCGCACTGTCCGCGAAGTAAACGACATAGCGCCTGGCCTTCGGCAGATCCTTCATGTGGTATACACGAAGCTGTGCTCCCTCCCACGGTACGAGAGAAGGTACCTTCCTTTCCGACCGCTGCGCTGTGTCGGTGTCGGCACAGACAAGTTGCAGGAAGCCACATTCCACATTTCAGCTGCCGTTTACTTCTACCGAACAAAATCAAAGATTTCATCCGTTGTGGAACCAATGAGAATTGACTTGGCTGTGGAATCAAACACTTCGTGAGAGCATCGCTGGCCGCCGAAGCTGGTTCTGTCAGCACAAATGAAACTTCTTCAACTGCATTCAAGTGAAGCTTGACCTGAAAACTTCAATTTTCGAAATTCGGATCCGTCAGCGGCGGGATGCGTTTCTTTGAATTGCCCATAGTCTCTAGGAAAAATTCGGACTTTGAAATAGAAACGGAAAAAAGAAGGCCTGGGAAAGAGATGAAACAGTATACAGCAAATACAGAAATGGATTAAAAAATGTTTCAGTTTTGGGAGAAGGAAGTTTGGCCTCTTAGCGGTTCTAACCTTTATCCACTGGACTATTTCCTGAGCGGCGTCAGCGTCAGAATCTCAAAGGTGATAACTTCTGGTCTAATACGGCGACGATCGTTAATCTTATCGTTAGATAAGCAGTAGCAATGAATTATAATTCCTTGTTCAGACCTCAACCAATTCTACAAGTGGTTAAGAGCCCATAATTTGGCCAAGCCTGAAACTTTTCAAAGAAGTAATCAAGGTCCAAACCACTGGTGATGGAACCGGAACGAGTTCAGGTATCGGTATTGGAAGCGACAGTACGGGGGCCTCAAACGGCGGCACAAGTGGAGATGTCCTGCGGTCTGGAGGAGTTGTACGTGCCTTTGGAAACCCTGTGATTCTTTCAAACATGAAAAAGTTGCGTGGACGTAAAAAATTTGCATTGTGGAATTTCTCAACCAAAATGACGCTGATATGAAAAGGTACGTGGCGAGCAGTAGAGCTTTTAAATGGCCAAGAGATTGGTTCGGCTATGAGTGACCTAGTGCTGGCCGCAAATTGCCTGAGTGTGGAGAGTAATTTCTATAGCCTGGTAAAAGATATTAGACGTCAGCGTGGGAAGCTTCACAAGTCGTTCCAGGACGATGGACTGATGTGGCATTTTGGACTGTTAGACAAGCTGACGTCAGTAAAGTTGGAGGAAATTAGTTCCGTTGAAGAATTGGAATAACGTTCACTTGAGGTAAACGATCAGTAATTGGTGTCGTTATTGTTAAATGGGCTTCCGGAGCACTACAACCCAATGATCATGGAATTGCAAGCTTCTGGCAGTTGACGGCTGACACCGTGAAAGCTTAAATATTTTAAAACGTGAAATGGCCGTTGAAAAGCTATGGATCAGAGGGTGCGTTGTGCATCAAACAGAATCAAAAACCAAAACACGCCAAGGCTGAGAAGAAGACTGGAGACTGCTTTAACTGCAAGAAACCTGGACACTTTGCAGCTAATTGTGCGCAGAAGCAATCAACGAAGAACAAAAGCAAGGCGCTTTGTGCGATGTTGCTTGTGGTCAGAAGAAAAAAGAACGAATGGTACTTCGATTCGAGTAGCCATGACCAGAATTGATTAAGGGCTCAAGAACCAAGATGCTTAGGTGAATTCAAACGACACGGCGAACAGTCAATCCATAAAGTCAGTTGGAATTTCAAGGAAGACAGTATAGAAGTTTACGATGTGTTGCATGTTTCTGAGCAAGCGACCAGTTTGAATACCAGTGGTGTAGGGGTACCATCTAGGCGAAGTTAGAAATCAGGACACCTTTTCTAGACCCAAATTTGTATAAGTTATTCTATTCTTCGAAGTATGAGCAAATATAACTCATAATGTTGGATTTACTCAGTTTTTTTACGCGGGGATACGTACCTCGCGGAAAACGAGTTAATAAAAAAAATCCGCGTATAAAAACGCGTAATTTGAATATCCTTCGATTTAAAAATCCGCGTGAAAAAACCGTTAATCCGAAAATCCGTGTAGAAAAATACCCAGTAAAAAATCTGAGTGTATCTCTGACGATCCACTTTCATCAAACCACTTTGAATTATTACGCATTAGTAGATACTTTAAAAATTCAACACACGTAAATTGTTTCAACTTAAACTTAACAAATGCCAGATGCTTAACCCTCTAGTGCCCAATGCCGCCATTTGGCGGGCTTCAGTCAAACCTCTGAAAAGCATCAATAAATACTTATAAAGTGTTCATAATGATTCATAGTGATTTTACCGAAGCCCGTCTTGAAATTAACTTGGGCACTAGAGGGTTAATTGTAACGGTCAACGCGTGAGAGATTCGTCTTATTACTCTAGTGAGATTCAACCAATGAAAAATTTCGATCGCAGTGAGCGTTGTGACCTGGAATCGAAAACACTTTTTTTTTTTCTTCACATAACATTTATTTGACACGGCACAAATACAATTTAATGTTTAACGGCGCCAATTATATCTGATGACTTAAAAACTAAAGCAAATTTTTTATCCTCGCTGCCGACTACGAGCTGAAATTAAGTCTAACTTAAAACTAGCATGGGATTTCCAATCAGTGTTTTGTTGTTCAATGGTCGTCTGATAATCGTCGAATGGCATGTATGGATTCGTTCTGCTGAGCCACGATGTCGTGAGTTGGGACAGAGGCTCGTAGTCCTTGGGTCCTGGTTCTGTTGTGCGGGGTCTGGTTGCTGGTTTTGTGCTTAAGGTTCAAACGTGTTCTTGTCGTTTTGTTGGGTGTAGACGGAGGGGAACGGGACTAGACTGGGGCGTGGATGGATTTCAGGAAAACGTATATAAGGGACATGTAGGATAGGTCACGGCTCGCCAAGACATCACGAACAGGAACAGCCGGCTGTCTACCCTCGGCCTGCAGGGAAGCTATTAATTTAGACCTGGCGTCACGGTGTACAGGGCATGACCAAACCACATGCTCTATGTCGTGATAACCTTCACCACAGGCACAGATACCACTTTCCCCGAGCCCAACACGACGGAGGAGCGCGTCAAATCTATAGTGATTGGACATAAGCCGGGACATCACGCAAATGAAATCCCGACCTACATCCAACCCCTTGAACCACGGGTTCGTCGATACTTTGGGGATTATGGAATGTAACCACCTTCCCAATTCCCCTCTGGTCCAAGCATTTTGCCAACTGATGATCGTATTCTGACGTACAAGTGCGAAAAATTCATTAAAGGCAATTGGTCTTTCATAAGTATCACCGTTTGTTGCGCCCACCTTAGCCAAAGAGTCCGCTTTCTCATTACCCGGTATCGAGCAGTGAGAAGGGACCCACGCTAAGGTAATCTGAGTAGATTTTTCGGATAAAGCACTCAGATGTTCCCGTATTTTCCCCAGGAAATACGGAGAGTGCTTAACATCTTTCATCGATCGGAGAGCCTCAATGGAACTGAGACTGTCCGTAAAGATGAAATAATGGTCCGTGGGCATTTTTTCGATAATCCCTAGGGTGTACTGAATTGCAGCTAATTCTGCGACGTAAACAGAAGCAGGATTATCGAGCTTATGGGAGACGGTTAAATTGTTATTGAAGATACCGAAGCCAGTGGACCCATCAAGAAGTGATCCGTCAGTGTAGAACATATTGTTGCAGTTGATGTTTCGATATTTATTGGAAAAAATTTTAGGGATCTGCTGCACGCGTAAATGATCCGGGATTCCACGAGTTTCTTCTATCATGGATGTATCGAAAAACACAGTAGAATCAGAAGTATTTGATAAGTCGACACGATTTGGAATATTCGAAGAAGGGTTAATATTTTGGGACATGTGATTGAAATACAATGTCATAAAACGGGTTTGAGAATTAAGTTCGATTAACCTTTCAAAATTTTCAATCACGGGACGGTTCAAGACCTCACATTTGATTAGAATACGAGAAGACAGGCTCCAGAAGCGGTTTTTCAATGGTAGTACTCCAGCTAAAACCTCCAAACTCATCGTATGGGTCGACTGCATGCAACCTAAGGCGATACGCAAACAACGATATTGTATTCGCTCCAGTTTGATCAAATGTGTGTTTGCTGCGGAGCGGAAGCAGAAACACCCGTATTCAATAACAGACAATATCGTTGTTTGGTAAAGCCTTATAAGGTCTCCTGGATGGGCTCCCCACCATTGTCCGGTTATTGTACGAAGAAAATTCACTCTTTGTTGACATTTTTTCATCAGATACCTCACGTGACAACCCCAGGTGCCTTTAGAGTCGAACCAGACACCAAGATATTTGTGTACCAAAACCTGAGAAATCGTTTTACCCATTAATTGTGTTTGAAGCTGAGCAGGTTCATGCTTCCTAGAAAAAACTACTATCTCAGTCTTCTCCGGAGAGAATTCGATACCTAGCTGTAAAGCCCAAGCAGACAAATTGTCCAAGGTATCTTGCAATGGTCCTTGCAAATCGGCAGCTTTGGCTCCTGTAACAGAGATTACACTGTCGTCTGCAAGTTGTCTTATCGTGCATGAATTTGCCAGACATTCGTCGATGTCATTTACATAAAAGTTGTAAAGAAGGGGGCTTAAACATGAGCCCTGGGGAAGACCCATGTAGCTAATGCGAAAAGTTGCCAAATCGCCATGCGTAAAATGCATGTGCTTTTCGGACAACAAGTTGTGCAAAAAATTGTTCAAAATTGGAGAAAATCCTTGTCGGTGAAGTTTACCCGAAAGAATGTCAATAGAAACGGAATCAAAAGCCCCCTTAATGTCCAAGAACGCAGACGCCATTTGTTCTTTACGAGCATACGCCAGCTGAATATCTGTTGAAAGCAACGCAAGACAATCATTCGTCCCTTTGGCACGGCGGAAGCCAAATTGAGTTTCTGATAGTAGACCATTTGATTCGACCCAGTGGTCTAAACGACGGAGTATCATTTTTTCCATCAATTTCCGGATACAGGATAGCATTGCAATCGGCCTATAAGAGTTGTGATTAGAAGCTGGTTTCCCTGGTTTTTGGATGGCGATCACCTTCACTTGCCTCCAATCCTGCGGTACAATGTTTTGCTCCAGGAACTTATTGAACAAGTTCAACAAGCGCCTCTTGGCATTGCCGGGTAGATTCTTCAACAAGTTGAATTTGATTCTATCTAATCCAGGCGCGTTATTGTTACAGGACAGGAGGGCAACTGAAAGTTCTGCCATCGTAAAAGGTGATTCTATCGCGTCGTGGCCCGGAGACGCATCGCGAACAATATTTTGCTCAGGAACAGAGTCCGGACATACTTTCCTGGCAAAATCAAATATCCACCTACTTGAAGACTCCTCGCTTTCGTTGACCGTTACGCGATTCCGCATTCTTCGGGCTGTGTTCCAAAGAGTGCTCATCGATGTCTCCCTCGACGTCTCGTTCACGAACCGACGCCAATATCCACGTTTCTTTGCTTTAGCCAAGCTTTTAAGCTTGGTATCAAGCTCCGAATACCGTAAATAGTCGCCAGGTATACCTCCCGTCTGGTAGGCCTTAAACGCGTCGGATCTTTGCGTGTAGACATCGGAGCACTCTTGGTCCCACCACGGAGTGGGAGGCCGTTCTTTGATCGTTACGCCGGGATATTTCTTCGTTTGGGCTTGCAACGCGGCGTCGAGAATCAAGCCCGCGAGGAGGTTGTATTCTTCAAGTGGTGAATGATGTTGAATCGACTCGACCGCTTTTGAAATCATTTCCTCGTATAACTTCCAATCGACATTTCGTGTGAGGTCATACGGAATGTCAATTGGTCGCATGCGAGTTGACCCGTTAGTAATTGAAATAAGAATAGGCAGATGGTCGCTACCGTGAGGATCGAGGATTACCTTCCATGTGCAATCCAACCGTAGCGACGTCGAACATAAGGATAGATCCAAAGCGCTTGGGCGCGCTGGAGGTTTCGGGATACGTGTCATTTCACCGTTGTTTAAAATAGTCATGTCGAAGTCATCGCAAAGGTTATAGATTAAAGAGGAGCGGTTATCATTGTATGGGGAACCCCAAGCCACGCCATGAGAGTTGAAGTCTCCCAAAATCAAACGTGGCGAGGGAAGAAGTTCTATTAAATCAAAGAGCAGCCGTTGCCCAACCTGTGCTCTGGGGGGAATATATATTGAGGCAATACAAAGCTCTTTACCTTGTATTGTCATTTGACATGCGACAACTTCGATGCCTGGAATCGAGGGGAGGTTAATACGATAGAAAGAATAGCACTTTTTAATCCCTAAAAGTACTCCTCCATATGGGGTGTCTCGATCAAGGCGAATAATATTAAAATCATGGAAGTTGAGATCAATATTTGAAGTAAGCCAAGTTTCACAAAGGGAAAATGCATCGCATTTGTTTTTATTTATCAAAACTTTAAACGAATCAATTTTTGGTAAAATACTTCTACAATTCCACTGTAAGACAGAGATAGAATCCTTCATATACGCAGTTGAATTAGGCATCGAAGGATACAATCGCTGCAAGGAGAGGCCATTGGGCAGTCAACTGCTTCAAAAATGATCTAACTGTTGGGAGGAATGCTGTAAGAAAAATTTTAATTGGATCGGGTACATTGAAAGTTTCAAAAATCCAGTCCACAATGTCAGAAAATTTCACTAATCCAGAGTTTGTTTCATCAACTGGGAGTGTAAAAGGAGCAACTGGGGTTTTAGATGTTCCTGGCAGTGCTGGGAACTCCTTCTGGGACTTTAAATTTGCCAGCCCAGGAGGAGTTTGCTTCGGTTTTTCCGCAGCACTGTTTGGTTTGTTTGTAACCTTCATTTCACTTTGAGAAATCTTAGGACCTTTTCTGGGAAGTTTAGGAGAGGAAACACTTTTCCTCTTTCTAGACTCCCCAGGATTGGCGTAAGATGCTCCCGCTGGTGAATCGTCAGAATCGGTTTCCTCAGAGGGCAACAGATCGAAGGGGTTCGAAGTAACGGGAGAAGTGGTAACGGTCTTCTTCAGCATGTCAGCGTAGGAACGCTTTGAACGCTCTTTGAGAGACCGTTTTATTTTATCCCTGCGCTGCATGTACACCGCACATGTCGAGAGCTCATGCAGATTTTCTCCGCAGTGAATACACTTTTCAGCGTTAACACTGCAAGAATCTTCCGCATGAGACTCCCCACACTTGCCACAACGTGCCTTATTGCAGCAGTAGGCGGCTGTATGGCCTAACTGCTTGCAATTCAGGCAGTTCATGACGCGGGGCACGTAGAGCCTCACAGGGAGACGAACCCGGTGGATCGAGACGTGGCTTGGTAGTGCAGACCCGGCGAACGTAACTCGAAACGAGTCTGACGGAGTGTATACTGTTTTGCCACCGATGATCGATGCTGACCGCAATTGCTTGCAGTCGAGCACCTTTACTTCGGGACACGTTTTGTTCTTAAAGCACCCTTTGGCACTTTGCAGTATACACTCGACGGACAGACTCGAATCGGTTATGACACCGTCGATCTCCACGTCTCGTGCGGGTATGTAAACGCGATACTCGCGTGTGAAGAGCTCAGAGCAAGCTATATCGTTGGCCTCTTTCAGGTTACCGACCACGACACGGAGCTTGTTAGGCCGGACCTTGGAAATTTCGGTCACGCCCTTGTACTCCTTCGTCAGGTCTTTAGAAATCTGCAAGAGGTTCAACTTTTTCGATTTCGGTCCTGCCTTTGGCCGAAAATAAACAGTATAGCTGCCCTGGGCTCCGTCTGGGTAAAGCCTGGGGCGAGGGGGGACTGAAGAATGAACAGGGGAGGGGGTAACAGAAGGGTCAGGGTCAGAGGGGTTCGGGGATGGTGGCGCGGGAGGCGAGGGATCTACATCCATCGCGCTATGTTTAGCGCACTAGCGCTGACAAGAACACGTACCTTTTTATTTCTCCCTTCCAGTAAGGTTGGTTGTCCGATCGTTCGAAGTAGCAGCCGTTACAGCCAGCAGCACCAATACAGCAGCACCAAACAGCCACCAGCAGCGAGCCGGGTGTGAGATCACTCTTCACAGCGACACAGCTGCACTGTCAACTGATGGCTTCTTCTTTTTCCTCTTTTGTGTCTCGTCCACTGCTGTAGCACAATCCAGCCAGCAGCCAAATCGGCTTACGCACCAGCTGGCAGTCACGATGCGAAACAGTTGCACAAAGGAACGACCTTGAACCCGGATTTATTTCACTCGACCAGGCAAACAATGCCAACACTTGTTCACACGTCTTTTGTTTTATACTCTATCGGACCGATCACCAAACACGTCCAGTACTGATGCGTGTTCGGCACAGAATGAATCGAAAACACTTATTGAGCAATTTTGATAAATTCTGCTCCTTGCCACACCAGAAAATTAAATATCTCAAGAAAATCAGGACAAATGCTAAAATATAAAAAATAAATCAGGACGCCCAAATAGGACTTCAAAATCAGGACATGTCCTGCTAAATCAGGACGGATGGTATCCCTAAAGTGGTGATGCTTTTTAGAAGTCTACTTCGTTGAAGTAGTGCAACCAGCAATAAATACTGATAGTTTGCGTTGGGTATCAAAGCCTAAAATTTCGTGTGTAGAGGCACTGCTCTACATCTGACAAGATTTCTGAATTCTAAGTGAAGCGAGCTTTAGAAGAGGCTTTTCGTTAGGGATACCATCCGTCCTGATTTAGCAGGACATGTCTTGATTTTGTTGTTGTTGTTGAAGTCATTTGGTAACGACTTGTCATTACACCTTTAATTTGGCCATTCTTATAAATTTTATTATTTTTTCTAGTTTTTCCTCACTTAAATCGTCTGCAATATCTTTTATGCTGTTAAAATTATCCCAATCGAAGTGATTTCCAATGTATGTCCTGATTTTGAAGTTCTATTTGGGCGTCCTGATTTATTTTTTATATTTTAGCATTTGTCCAGCATTTTCTTGAGATATTTAATTTTCTGGTGTGGCAAGGAGCAGAATTTATCAAAATTGCTCAATAAGTGTTTTCGATTCCAGGTCACAACGCTCACTGCGATCGAAATTTTACATTGGTTGAATCTCACTAGAGTAATAAGACGAATCTCTCACGCGTTGACCGTTACAATTAACCCTCTAGTGCCCAAGTTAATTTCAAGACGGGCTTCGGTAAAATCACTATGAATCATTATGAACACTTTATAAGTATTTATTGAAGCTTTTTAGAGGTTTGACTGAAGCCCGCCAAATGGCGGCATTGAGCACTAGAGGGTTAAGCATCTGGCGTTTGTTAAGCTTAAGTTGAAACAATTTACGTGTGTTGAATTTTTAAAGTATCTACTAATGCGTAATAATTCAAAGTGGTTTGATGAAAGTGGATCGTCAGAGATACACTCAGATTTTTTACTAGGTATTTTTCTACACGGATTTTCGGATCAACGGTTTTTTCACGCGGATTTTTAAATCGAAGGATATTCAAATTACGCGTTTTTATACGCGGAATTTTTTTATTAACTCGTTTTCCGCGAGGTACGTATCCCCGCGTAAAAAAACTGAGTAAATTAAATATTATGAGTTATATTTGCTCGTACTTCGAAGAATAGAATGACTTATACAAATTTGGGTCTAGAAAAGGTGTCCTGATTTCTAACTTCGCCCAGATGGTATCCCTACTTTTCGTCAAAAGGTTTTGTTCGGCAAGGCGATGTCTTTTAACTTTTAAACCATTAGATTGTATACATAAAACACTGTAAATGCATTTTCACCTCCTTGATGGATACTGAGCTGATAGATAGAATACAACATTTGTTTTTTTTTTCATTTGCAGTTTCATCATTGCAGCCGATTACTGGCAGTCACGATTTCCTGGACAATCAGTAGCCTTGGATATGTCAATGACATACATTATCGTAGCTCTGTGTACTGTCCTTCTAAACAACGTTTTCTTATCATTAGCACCATTTCGTGTGCGTGTCGCATTCGGTGAGTTAACTAAACTACCTCAGAGTTCTTAGTTAAAATAATAAATTATCACTATGTTTCTACCTATTAGGGTATGCGGTATCGTTCACGACATTAGTTTTTGTTGCCCTCTGCGAAGTGGCATGGCATATGTTTACAGCCAAAACCGCATATTCAGTGAACCTCGCCGCGGTATCGTTAGTCGCGATGGGGTGTACAATTCAGCAGTCCAGTTTCTATGGATTCGCAAGTATGCTTCCAAAGCAATACACTCAAGCAGTGATGGCTGGTGAAAGTAAGCTGATCATGGTTGTAGAAGTTCAACATATCAATGGTTCTCGTTTTTCTAGGTATTGCTGGATTTCTGGTGTCTTCGAATCGCGTAGTAACAAAGCTGCTTATCAAAAGTGATCGCGCATCGACAGCAATATTCTTCCTTACGTCGACAGTTTACATAGCGTTCAGCTACGTATTACACTCAATAACTACTCATTCACCATTCGTGAGATATCACATGAAGGCCTGTGCCAAAATTGTCCTCCGGCCCGATGATGATCACACTCTCGTAAGAATGCTCTCAACTTCTGAGCCACACATTTTATAAAAGTATTTTCCTTTATCCTAGAGCGACACTATAGAAGGCGATTTGTCGAACGCACGCTATGGGGTTCTGGCCTTGGAATCGAGCCCTCCTGTTCACATTCCACCAGGTTCTACAACGCTGAGTTTCAGGTAAATTATATTTGAGCTCAAATTTTTATCACGATACAAATGAACACTTTTCCAGCAACCCCGTCTACGAGTTGTCAAACCCCAGTGGTGGAGAAAGTGTACTGGAGACGAATATCAATAGTCTCACTTCTACCACGACAAGTGTGACAACCAACAGTAATTCTACTAATCGTCCAATCACATCTCCAACTTTGGCAACTGCAGTACACGATGAACCCAATGTTGCATTCAAAGTTGAACACGTGATGACTCCAGACATTTGTAGCTCAGGTCGATTTGGAAGCTTTCGAAGTAAGTCGTACTTCTGATGATGTATGAAAATATGTTTGAGCATGCAAAAACAATTTTTTTCTTAGGTGGAGTAGAATCCCGTTGGAAGGTCGCCCATGCAATATACCCGTATATGGCTTGCATAGCGTTGGCGTATTGTGTGACACTTTCTCTGTACCCAGGAATAGAATCGGAAATAATTTCTTGCAATTTGGGGACTTGGATGCCAGTACTGTTGATGTTTACGTTCAACACGTCGGATGTGGCAGGTAAGCTGCTGGCAGCTGTTCCCTACAGTTGGTCACGTAGACAGTTGATTCTCATGTCCGGATTGCGCGCTCTACTGGTTCCTCTCATTCTACTTTGCTGTTCTCCTCGAGATCAACCTGTGATTGCTGGAGAAGCATCGGCCTTTGTGTTCACCGCAGCTCTTGGAATAACGAACGGCTTAGCTGGTAGTTTACCTATGATGCTTGCACCAGATAAGGTGTCGGCAACTTTAAAAGAAGCAACTGGAAATATGATGACATTGTCTTATAATATAGGACTGACGGCTGGTTCTTTGGTAGGATATGTGTTTGAGTCAATGTTAGGACCTCAACTACCCAATCCCTGTCCTCAATATCCATTTGTTCCTCCTCGATCCAACCAATCGCCAATAAATAACATAAGTATTAGTACAACCTCTAGCACTACAACCATAGCTACTATTCTGCTTTCCTCCTTGTCTACGGCGATTCTTCAGTCTAGCACCTCTACTGTTTCCCCCGAAACTATTAGTAGTACACAAATACCCACAACTACGACTCTATCACAATCAACAACAGTATTAAACATATTGCCAACGGGTGTTGAACCTGACGTCACCACTAGCAGCCCTGATACAAGCAATTTGGTGACACTGGCGGCAAGCATTGTTTTTAACGCTACTCAGTCAATGATTGAGGCTACCACCGTACGCTAATTCGCTATCAAGACTATCACCCTTTACGAACTCAATAGCATTATACAACACTATTCTCTAATGGGAACCCGTGACGCAGAAAATGGAGTAAAGCTATCGCAACTCACATCTTCGATACCGGCGATACACATATAAACTATTGGACAAAAGAAAAAGAACTTTCCAGTTGGCCGATGTGAATTTCGAGTGTATATTGGATGTTTGGACGCTTGTGATGACAAAATGCGTACTAAGTAAAAAGACGAAATTAGACGAGCTTCAACCATATTAGTTGATATTATTTAACTTGTTTTAACAACGTTCACAACGATTTGTGAACTATAATAAACTGTATAGTCTGGCTATTACGGTATTAGGCAATTACAAATAGTTCCAAGAAAGCGAATAGAGGAAAACACTGCATGGTATCGTGTTACACTTCTCATTTTTGTGCTAAAATACTCCTTATAGGACCGAATGAATGCATGTGAGAGAACATGGAGGAATCATTAGTGCTGTTATAATAAGTGTTGATCATTGAATATAACAGGTCATTGAGAAAAAACAAAATACAATTTCATCTGTAGAGAATATGCATTCTAGCTAGAAATTGAAACGGAAATGCAGTGAAAACGCATATTCCATTAACTGTAGAGGAAGGGGAGCTTTGGGAAAATTGAGTATAATGACTAAAAAAGAAAATATATTTTAATCTAAGATGCCGTTCGTTTTTCTTTTGCTAAAATATTGAATATTTGTATTACTATTTTACCGAAACTTCGACTTCTCTTTCTAAATTCTCATTTTTGCTAAAACATCTTTAAAAAAAACCATCTATCAAAAACCCTGATTTTGCTGAAAAATTTCAATCATTTACTTCTGCTTCTTCTTGTTATCCAGAATTAGAGCTCAGCCGACTCGTTGCTGCTTTGTTTATTTGACATCAACTTCGCAGCTAACTGTTAGAGTACAGGTCAAGTAGGGAACTAACGTTTACGAAACTCATTGTCACCAGTCACTTCCAAGTTGAGATTCAAACATACGACGACTGGCTTGTTAGATTAGTGTCGTATTTCTAGAGCAGTGGAGAGGCAATCATTTACTCCCTAGTGTCCAAGCCCACCTATAGACGGGCTTCTCTGAAATCACTTACTTGCTTTACTTTTAAGGCGATAGACCGATTATCGATCCAATGCCGAATCCAGAATACGTCGCCATGTCCCTCGGTCTTGGGCTGCTATCCTCCAATCGCCCCTAACACCTATTTCACGTGCATCCTCGTCGACAGCACACATCCAACGAGTGCGGAGTCCACCCCGAAGTCGACGACCTCTATCAGGATTCCTGCTAAATATAGCCTTCGCTTGACGCTCATCCGGCATTCTCGCTACATGCTCAGCCCACTGAAGCCTGCCGTGTTTAATCCGCTTGACTATATCCGCCGATTTGTATGCCTGGTACACTTCATGGTTCATGCGTCTGGATTGAACGCAAGATTCAAGGATTGAACGCAAAATCCTACACTCAAAAACACCAAGAGCTCGCCGATCAGCCTCTTTCAGCGTCCATGATTCATGGCCGTAGAAAGCCACCGGAAGAATCAGTGTTTTATAGAGTGCAAGTTTAGTACGGATTTGCAGACTGCGGGACCTTAGCTGGTTACGTAATCCGTAAAAGGCCCTGTTTCCGGCTGCTATCCGCCTCTTTATCTCACGGCTAACCTCGTTGTCACATGTCACTAATGTTCCCAGGTAAATAAAATCGTCGACTACTTCGAATGTTTCCCCATCTAGCACCACCGCAGCACCAACCTCCGACGGACTACCACGCACTCTGCCAGCCACCATGTATTTCGTTTTGGCAGAGTTTATGACAAGCCCTAATCTCGCAGCTTCCCTCCTGAGAGGTCCGAAGGCCTCTTCCACAGCTCTACGGTTGATACCAATGATGTCGATATCGTCCGCAAAATCGAGAAGCATGTGCGACTTCGTAATGATGGTGCCGCTTCTCTGCACACCAGCTCTCCGTATAGCACCTTCCAATGCGATGTTGAACAATAAGTTCGACAGCCCGTCACCCTGCTTCAAACCATCTAACGTCACGAACGAGTCCGATATCTCACCGGCTATCCTGACGCTTGATATAGAACCTGCAAGAGTGGCACGTATCAGCCTAATCAGCTTTGTTGGGAAGCCATGTTCGGTCATAATCTGCCATAACTCATTTCTCCTAACTGAATCGTACGCTGCCCTGAAGTCTATGAACAGATGGTGCGTCTACAAGTTGAGTTCTCGAAATTTATCGAGGATTTGTCGCAAGGTAAACATTTGGTCCGTCGTGGAGCGTCCCCCTCGAAAACCGCATTGGTACTCGCCAACAAAGGTCTCCTGCAACGGCCTCAGTCTGTGGAACAGAATGCGGGAGAGAATTTTGTACACGGTATTGAGAAGAGTTATGCCCAGATAATTGCTACAGTCCAGGTGATGACCTTTTTTGTAGATCGGGCATATGAGACCCTCAAACCAGTCCGAGGACAATTCTTCATCAGACCACACACTCAGCATGATCCGATGGATGGCACGATACAGCTGTTCGCTCGCGACTTTAAAGAGTTCGGCGGGAATGCCGTCCTTCCCGGCTGCCTTGCAGTTTCTCAGCTCTTTCACTGCTTTCTTCACCTCGTCCATGGATGGTGGATCCACAGCTTGACCATCATTCTCAATAGTCATCCTGCTCCTTTCGACTCCACTGTTTCCCTCACCGTTCAACAGCACACTAAAGTGTTCCTTCCAACGCCTGGCCACCTTTGTTTTATCGGTTATCAGGTTTCCCTCCCTATCGTTGCACATGACAGGGGCTGACACGTTTCGATTCCTGATTCCGTTGACCTTCTTGTAGAAGCTCCTCGCATCGTGCCTGGAGAAGCAACCTTCGCCTCCGCAAGAATACGCCCCCAATGCTGTCGTTTCTTCCGGCGATGGAGTCCCTTTTCAGTGGCTCTAGCATCTCGATATTTGCCGTGGCCAACATGTGACCCCTGGCGCGGTTTTCTCCTCCGTCACTCGCTGGCCCTCAGCGTCAAACCACTCATTGGACGCAGCTGCCGCAGTTGTACCCAACACTTCTCGCGCTGTAGTGCTGATCGAACTGTAGATGTACCTCCACTGTTCAAACAGCTTCCCTTCATTTTTTTTTTCAATCCGTTCATCAACCTTCTGCGAGTACTCTGCAGCCACTCCTTCAGTTGATAGCCGCATGATGTTCAGCTGCATCCTCCTCGTTGCCTTGGATTTCAACACGTTGGACAGCCGGGCGCGGATTTTGGCTACTACGGGATAGTGATCCGAGTCAACGTTCGGTCCTCTGAACGACCTCACGTATGTAACGTCTGAAAAGTGCCGTCCATCAATCAGAACGTGGTCAATTTGAGAGAAAAGCTCTCCATTTGTGTGCTTACGTGCTTACGTATGTTCCGGCGTGCAAAATAAGTGCTACAGATGGCCATCCCCATAGCTGCAACGAAATTAACAAGCCTCAGGCCATTGGCGTTCGTAGTAGAGTGGAAGCTTTCCCTACCAGTTACGGGGCGGAAGAAGTCTTCCTGCCCGACCGTGCATTTGCATCTCCGATGACAATCTTTATATCGTGTCCTGGGCACTCATTGTATGTCTTTTCCAGGAGCTCATAGAACTCCTCCTTTTCGTCATCGGGTTTCTCGTTTGTCGGTGCGTACACATTTATTAGGCTGTAGTTGAAGAATTTGCCCTTAATTCTCAACACGCATATACGGTCACTGATCGGCCTCCATCTAATGACAGGCTTCATCTGTTTTCCAATTAGCACGAAACCGACTCCTCTTTCTGCTTTCACGCCCCTGCTATAGTAGATGTGGTACTTAAATGAAGTGTCTGCAATAGGGTCTACTGCTCGGAATTCGCGTTCTCCCGATTTCGGCCACCGCACCTCTTGGATAGCTACAACCTCCACATTCACCTTCCGCAGCTCTCTAGCCAGGATACTTGCGCGTGCCGGTTCGATAAAATCACTATAATTCCTTATAAAATCACTATAATTCCTTATAAACATGTTTTAAGTATTTATTAATGATTTATAGAGATTTGGGCACTAGACCTTACCTCACCATTTAACAATAACGACGGGTTTGATTCGGAGAAAATTTCGTGACACACATGCACAATTTCACACACTTTTTTCAAACTGTTTGTTTGTCGCTTGTTAGTCGGTTCTCTGCGAAACAGTGTCATTCGGCCAAACTTTAACTTCAGGACTTTACACACTTAACTGCATTATGCTTTCTCGGTAAAGTGAAATACCGAACTATTTTAAATATTTTAGTTTACCGTTGTTCGGTAAAAAATTACTGAGGAATCGGAAACCGAAAGTGTTTACCGGAATACCGTAAACTCGTTTCCCTGCAAAACCCGTAAATCCGAAAATTTCCGAGCTCAGTAAACTGAAATACCGAATCTCTGAACTTTTAACCAAGATTTCGTCGAACAAAAAAATCTCTTACCGACATTCCGAAAAACTGAACTGTCAAAATAACGAGTGCTTCACTAACAGTTTTTCGTGCTTCGGTGTAGGAAGAAAAAGAGAAAGTTTCGCGACTCATTATTTTTATAGAGAATTCTTCAATGTTCAGATTAACTATTTATTCTCAGATCTTGTTTTTTGCTGCAAAGAATATTTGAAAAAAAAAAAACGATTAATTTTTCATTCACCCAATTTTATAGGTTATCAACTCACTTTGCAGGATGGAAGTTGCAGAGTGATAGATGTTACTTTATTTCCTGTATGCAATACAACTCTCCAGTTTGTACCAATGCTGTGTGTAGTTGAATCAACGAAGTGAAGGCTTTTTTTTGCTCGTCACCTTCTAACAGTTGTGAAGGCGTAGCACAATTTTTCGTCGAAATTTTTTGAACAAAAAGGGCCCCACGAAAAATCTGCACCGGGTCCCCCAACGCCCAAATTCAGCCCTGACTGGGGTGACCTTGCGCATTTCGTTTCGAGTAACTCGAACAAAACTATTTAAATGATCGCTGGTGGGCGTTGTGTTTCGTTTTTCATATTTTTTTCGACTTTGTGGGTTAGATGAGCCGAAGGACAAATGACAATAATGGCAGCTCCTTTTTAGTTTAAGGTGAATCGGGACGTGGTCGCGATCAACTCGAATTTTGCAATCTAATTTTTTATTGATTTATGAAGACTACGTACATGAAACTTTGATCAATTGTTTTCACAACTGTTGCATGCCTGAAGTAGCAATTTGAGTGCTGTTTATTTAGTGGAAGCCGAATTTTTTACCATCAAAATACAGAAGTAAAAGGAACTCTAACCTCAAAATTGTATAGGAAAAGGCCACAATCCCGATTCACCTTAAGGCAAAACTGGCAGTATGTGTCGTACTGGAAAATAGTGAAAATCGTTCGAATGGAGCTGCACAATGCCACCCCTGGACTGTACACATGAAAAAAAACAAATTGGGTTGGCAGCATCGTAACTCCGTCAGAAAGAATAAATCCTTCGGTGTTGTATATCTGTTGGTCTGCGCCTGTAAAAATATCGATTATATCGACTTCGATGCTATCGCCCAATATCGTCAACAAATCGTCCGAAAAGAGAATCGCGAGTTTATAGATATTTTAGCAACCGATAGAACTCAACAATGAATTACTTAGAGAATTTGTCCATTTATTTCGGCAATCTATCCTGTTTTTATATATTTAGTTTAATAACATCTGTTGCAATAGTTGTGCTGACAATTTATATGGGTATAGCTACGCGTTTGACGACCGTAACAACCGATAACATGGAAGCTCGAGGAGGATCTTCAAAAGAGGTAATTTTCAAGGTCATGCGTACTGTCGGTAAACAACATTGTAGTTGATACACGAAAATTCGTTTTGAAAATATTTGCAGAAACTCATTGTTACCAGTAGCAGCGCTGACGAAAGTGAAGATAGTGATACAAATGATATGAGAATTGAATCAGTTCGGCAACTGAAAACTGCAAAGTTAAAGTCTTTGGAAAACACGTTAACCGAAGAGCAGAAGGAAGTAGAGAAACAGTAACTATCAATAGTTTAAATCTTAGAAAACTAATACAATAAATAATAACTCGTCTATTTGCAGAATAGAGAAGGTTCAATTGGCAGCCATATATGATCTTCTAAAGAAGCAAAACGAAGAATTTTGTATGAATTCTAATTTAAACGAAGATGAACTCCAGGAGCAACTTAGCTTATACAGGTGAAAAGGAACCGATGCGACGCGCTAACAATATATATTGCGCTAGGTACTTTAAGTATGTTGTAACGTAGAGTGATCATCAGTTTTTTTCTAGTCATAGAAAAGTAATTTACGCGATAAGCAAAACTCAAAAAGTAAGTGTTAGTCAGTAAGTTTCAAAATTTAAATGAGTGTTTTTCGACATTTTTCTGTGTGCCAGGAAAAAATTACTTCTTCAGTGATAAAAACGAGCAATTTGATAACATTTTTCATGGATATTTCAAGATTTTACTGAACATTTGATACAAAATTTTAGTTTTTTAAACAAAGTTACCATTGGACTTGGCGAAAGTCGCTTGACAAGCGAATAACATCTGAAATTTTAATTAGGTCATATCTTAAAATATAAACAAGCCGACCTGGAGTCTGTTTTCGTATGCTACTGTTGCAGATAATAAATGAAAAATCATATCTAAATATTCAGCCTCATTTTCATTTTTGTAGAAAACTAAATTAGAATCATATTTGTTTTCAATTTTTCGTTTGAATTTATTTTAACATACGATCTCTAATATTCCGACTCAATCGAAAAATTAGATTACTATTTTGAAATCAGACATAAGTTGGACACGACCTAAAACACATATAAGGGTGGTAATCAGGTGTAAATTTCACAGTTTTTTTTGTTTCTCCGTTTAATTTACTGTTAAATTAGCTAACCTCTCTACACAAACCAATTGTTTCTACCTTTTGCTTAAAGTGAATAATACATCACGTAAATGGAATGCACCGGTCTTGAAGCAAGCATCTTTTAGTATAAGAAAAAATTAGCTAATCTTTAGATTGATTGTGAAGTAAAAATTACTTACATTAGAAACAAAACTAAAGAGCATGAAAATTATTACTTTATCACAAAGCAGTCATACTTTTGCAGGATCAGTAACTTACTACTTGGTGACGGCTTTATTGGAGGGTTACCGGTAGTTAACTCGATGAAGCATACAAGATTTATTATGGTAGAATAGTGATCATACAAAATAGTGTTTGATTTCCTATAACCATATAATTTTGCTCGGAACGAATTCCAGTTCATTGGCAACATAAAAACTTAAATAAAACAAGATGCCAAAAAAGTTTTACACACTTCTGAAATCTGGGAAAATCCCGATGTTCGTTGGTCTAGTTTGCTGGTAATATTAGGAAACTAGGAAACTTTTCCAATAAAATAAAACCGGTTGCGTCAAGAATGAATCATTTTTCGTAAAGTTATGGCTATTTTCAAATTGACAAAGTTTTTCCTGTTTCAATCATTTTGTTTTTTTCCTGTATGAAATAAACTCCAACGACCTTCTTTTCGACTCAAATGATAACAGTTGCGCGGTGCGAATCGAGTAACTTTAACGACGAAATTCAAATAACAAAACGCCCAGTGTTTGTTGAAGTGGCTATGCTACGTTACGATGTTGTTATGTTTTATACTCCTTTACTGTGGTTGAAAATTCCATGACCTACAGAAAACGTCAAGATGGGCTGCGTGCACTGTCCCTCATTACCGCTCATGGAAAGCTGAATAGGTAGCCGTATACCATGTGATGGATTAATTGCTGGATTTCTCAAAAAATACATCATGTATTAACTTCATATCTAAAGTTCTAGAGTTTCTCAAAATACTACTCTCTAGAGACTATCTTTAGACATTATCATTCTATTTTTCTTCTTTAAGAAATTAGCGACAGCGTCGCCCTAGCGGTGAAGTTTTGGACTACATAGTCATTACCAAAAGGTGGTCCATAGTTTTAGAATCAACTTTAGAGAAGACATCGTTCATCTAGGAGGCAACCCTCAGGAGTTATTAATTTCGCCCTGATTTTAGTCCTTTCCGATCACTGTGCGGAGGAGTGGATGGAAGGTATTGTATGTCCATCTACGAAAAGGGCGACAAGCTGGAGTGCTGCAATTACCGGACAACTACTCTGCTGAACGCCGCCTACAAGCTACTCTCCCAAATACTCTGCCGTCGGCTATCATCATTTGCCCGCGCCACCAAGGATCAGCGGTTCGGTAAGTTATGGAGAAATGCCGCGAATCCAACGTGCCCACACACCACTTATTCATCGATTTCAAACCGACATACGAAACAATCGATCGAGACCAGCTCTGACAAAATATGCACGACTACGGATTTCCGGACAAACTAACGTGGTTGGTCAGAGCGACGATGGATCGAGTGATGTGTGTAATCCGAGTATCGGGGGTACTCTCGAGCCCCTCTGAAATCCAAAGAGGTTTAAGGCAAGGTGATGGTCTCTCGTGCCTACTGTTTGACATTGCCCTGGAAGGTATTAGAAGAGCGGGGATTAACACGGGTGGCACGATATTTCAAAAGTCGGTTCAACTGTTTGGCTTCGCCGACGATATCGACATTGTGGGTCGGGCCTTTGTGAAGATGGTGGATACATCGGACTAAAGGCCAAACCTCCCACCTCGAGTTCGATACCAGCAGAGAAATTCAACGGCGCATTATGGCAGGAAATCGTGAATACTTTGGTCGCTCCGATCGAGTAGAATTCGTCGCTGCTCCAAGTTAGCCAGAGCAGGTGAACTGCATCCATGGACCGAGTGGAATGGAGACGACTCTCACGTACAGCAAAGGCCACACCACGGCTTGAAACTGTTTGGTACGGTAAGGTATATGAAGCGGGATGATTCTCGTTTTCTTGTTATCTCTGGAAGCATTTTTTTTTTCAATTTAATCATCCAACGGTTTTCTCGAGTTTTGTCGTTGCATGAAACTGGCAGTTAGTCTGTGTACATTTTATTTACAAGAAATAGTCTTAGAGTCTCGTTAGTAAACGCACCAAAAATAAAGAATACTGTAGGCAAATGTACAATGTTAGTTGCAGGTCCGTTAGGCGTAAGGCGACGTACACAAATTACGTAACGCTAAAAATCTAGATTGCAGACCCCCTACCCCCCTCCCCCCTATGTAACGATAAGTAACGTTCGACATGACTCCCTCCCCTAAAATTACGTAACGGTAATCAGCCTGACCCCCCTCCAAAATTTTCAATTTCGAGCAAATATCACAGTTACGTAACTGTTTCTACTACCCCCTCTCCCCCCTACGTAACGCTAAGTAACGCTGATTCAAACTCCCTCCCCCCTTTCATGCGTTACGTAATTTGTGTACGACGCCTAATGTAAAAGAAGCATAAATAAAGCCTATATTCGAGAAAAACGCATCAGATAAAAGTGTTCGCAAAAAAAATTTATGTGTGATTTTCTAGAAACTTTCAGGGAATGAACTAATACATATGAATTTTGTTTCGGCATAATTACTTTGGCAACATCCGTGAATTATGTAACGCAAAAACCCATTTTTTGCCCCCCCATATGTAACGAAACGTAACGCCAACACCAATCCCCCATAAAAATTACGTAACGCTGTAGAAGAATTTGCTTGATAGATTTTTTGTTACGTAGCGCTGGTTTTACACCTCCCCCCCTCCCTATGTAACATATCATAACACCCAAGGATACTCCCCCTCCCCCCTATGAGCGTTACGTAATTTATAGATGCCGCCTTTATTCAATTTCCATCACTGAAAGCCCGTACCCTTCCCTTAAGACCTCATTACATTTTGTGCAATGGTTGAGCCGACCTTTTTGGTCATTTTCATGCATTCTTTCTTCAATTTCAACTCGTTCCTCAACACTTTGGACAAACTTTCAAAATTTGGTCTTAATTATGGTCCAAAATCGTTCCACTTGACGAATCTCTGGTATATTTGGGTGGTTGGCGGTCTGTGTTACAAAACAACGTCTGTACCGCAGACAGACGTCCAAGCTGAGCTCCAATCTTGTGTAAAGTTTTTTTGTAGTAGCTATTCGTAATCAGATAGCGCTACCAGCGACGCCAGCCTCGTGCACCAGCGAAAAAAAATGTATTGTAGCGATAAGGTCACCAGACGGCACTAGTGTACAAGTGATTTATAACGCAATTCTCTTTGAAAATTTTCACAGAATTTTCGATCAATGATGTTCTTGCTTGGACGTCTGTCTGTGTCTGTACCAATCCAACGTCCGACCAAAATTATGGTCCGACCAAAATGATGTCTCGCCTCCGTGGGACCGCAGGAAGGGCAACAGACGTTTCTGGAAGCACTCGGTACTGTAAAGTGTTAGTTTCTCTGTTGATGGTACCCGTACGGTTTACTTAGTTTACCGCATTGGCATTTGGCCAGTATCTTCTTTGCGTCTGCCTTGATGTAGGTTTCGTCATCCATAACCACACACATCGGTTTCGTTAACCACTCCCGATACAGCTTTCTTACGCGGGATTCGGCCGCCGTGTTTTGTTGATCACGTCGGTTCGGTGCCTTCCGGACCTTGAATACACAAAGCCCAGCTCGTTTCATGGTTTACTGAATGAACCAGCCAGAATACTTCGCCTTCAGAGCCGCGTCACGGATCAAAATGTTCGGATTACGCTCGAAATAATCCAACACCTTCCGGGCTTTCACATTCCCAGTTGCCTTCCGATTCATCTCATGGTCTATTCGATTTTCTTCATATTTCGATGACATCTCAATAACCAAAGTCTTGGTGCTACATTCCGTATCGGAACTCGACCTTCTGTTTATTATACACAGACTTCGCAGCCAACTGTTGAGTGTACAGGACAATTGCGGGGCTAGCGCTACGATCCTACTGAAACTAACAGTCTCTCCCGAGCCGAGACTCGAACCTACGACGACTGCCTTGTTAGGCCAGCATCGTACCTCGAGACCAGCTGGGAGTCTCAATAACCACACCGAGTTAATTTTCGCCCATTTTAAATATTTTTTTTTCTAAAGCCAACCTTTTTCGTAAAAATGGGAATTTTCAAAATCCCTTCGTGCATGTACAGGCTAAGCTTTTACGAAAAATTAAAAAAAAAACTTGTTTTAGCACAAGGTTTATTCATGTTACGTTGCACGCCGTTTGACTCGACATTTCAAAGACATCAGCTACCGAACACGGATGCTACTTTTTCAAATGTTTAAATTGTTATAACAATCGTAAATATTTCGTGTACTGTATGTTCGTTGTCCACACTAAATGAATCTTTAATAAAAAAGTTCACAGTGTACGATCGACCAAGCCGCATTGTCCAAGGTGACTGTTTTTCAAATTGGCGCATAAAGACGGCCACCGGATTATTCAAGATTTGCAAATTAACGTACATTAACGTACAAACTTGTTCCTAGCTCTGGTTCGTTTTATATTTAATGAACATGAAACTGCTCGGGTTCCAGGATTGATAATAAATTTATATCACCAGGCTAGAGTGGCTGCTCCTGCTGCATTTTTATTTGTGAGCACACATACAAATGTTTGATACGCATATGGTAAAAGTAACTTTCTCTTTCGTACATTCGAGCCACTTGTAATAATTCACATCAACAATGCTTTAGTCTGACTTTTATTTTGCACTAGAAGGAAACATAGAATTGCCCAATTACCGTGATTTGTCATATTCGTGTTCATCAATATTTTGGCATATTTGTTCATTTAATTTGAGAATCATCTGTGTTCTTTCTTAGCGCTCAAAAGTCTGCATGTATTCGGGTCCCTCAGCATCGTCATCTCAGTATAATCCATAAGGCGATAGCGGCAACCAAAGGTGAAGTGAGGAATACAATCAAACAAGACGATCGGTGGTTTTCCCGTGATTCGGATTGCCATGCATGTTACTTTAGCGAGAAACCAGTAATTCTAACTTTAGTCGCTAGTGAATCGTTGAACCGCACAGTTAAAGTGGAAAGCACCTTCTTGAGTTGTTTTGCTGGATTAACGTTGTAGTATTCAAAAACTTCCGGTGCGACATTGTTCGTTTAGGTAAAATTAATTTTAATAAAGTATCAGAGCGTAAAAATACCCCGTAGAAGTACTGAACTGGAATGCTAGTTGTGAATGGGAAAACCGAATTAGTGCTGGAATCAAACAAGTTTTTGGTGTGGCATCGACTCCTAATTGTATGACCTTGTGATAACGTTCGGCTGAAGTTATGTTAATGATTGAATTCGAAAAACATTCTGCAAGGGGAAAGTGTGGTTGGCTAATTTTTTCGGTTTTACCAGAAATCATAGAAATCACTATCAGTAGTTTTTTTTGTGACGAGTGAATGACAAGAGGTATTTCAGATGAGATGTAATATTTTTGATAACCTCTACTACTTACTGTACTCACCAGGCCTAGATCGGTTAGTATGGAATAAACAGATCATTCAGTTTTCTGTTACGGTAGCATTTGTGTGCAAGTGATGGCCTGAAAAGAGTATTCTAATCCCTACTGTATGAATAGTTAATGTTTGACTATTCAGTTTCACAATATAGATATGCAGCACAATACAGGGACTTCATACAACAGATTAAAATCGGAGAAAATTCTCTTTTGAGTGGGTTAGCCCAGCTGTTTCATTATCGTGCGGGTTTTGTTTAATTAAAACTAAGAAATATTTTGTATGTCAATACATACTCAATAGCAGTTTTTGTTTTTGATTCTAACCTCCGATATGTAAATATTGGTTTGATTGTGATTTTGGTCAATTGATTGATTTAGACTGTCTACTGCGTTTGAGATGCCAGCTTTTTTGACATATCTGTTTACCGTATTTTAAAGTCTGTATAAGTCTGTGTTCCATATTTCAAAAAAACTGGCTTTCGAAATGAGTTTTGCTTCTGGACTAACAGTCAATTCGCAAACTTACATTTTTAAGCTTTTTCAAGAAAGCCAACCTCAAAAATCAGGTTTTTTCTTTTGTCATGTTTCCTGATGTTTTGCTCGGCAGAACACTATTAAAAATTCAAAACTGTTTGCCACCCGAGTGTTTGAATCAGTGAGTCATAGTGAACTCCTACTATAAAGTAATAACAAAATTGATTGATGAAATCAGATTCCAATGCCTTGACAATGTTGCGGATAGCAGAGAGATTTTTTGGCATGGATATGCAGCATCTAGGGTAGAGGTACCGGCTTTTACCATACTTACCATACTTGTATATACAGTTCGGTGAAGTGATGGTTAATTTATTTTGAAAAAATAACACCTATTTACATTTTTAGCGTTACTCGATCAAACTTATACTGACATTAACGAGTAATGCCTTGTTGATACTATAGCGGGTGTCATGTGATGCCAACGTTATGCCAAGTTGCTGCATTGTAGTCAATCACCTTTTTTACAGATGGGCTATGCAACTCCTTACATCCATTCCTCTGATAGTCTCTCTTCTACATTAGATTATTCAAATATAGATATCCAACTCAACCAACAATACGGAGAACAAAAAAGTGACTGTTAGTCGTTCGGTTTCAACAGCTTATAATATATAACGAACCGGGAGATTTTCGCTTTTTTGCTTTGCTTAGCGTGAACTTCTTGCCGAAATTTTTGTGCAGTTTAGGGCTTGTACAAGATTCCTTGTTTCGACGCCATTTTGACATAAAGCGGAGAAATAGGTAAGCTCTCTCTTACATATGTACTTTCATTATTTCTCTAAGTGTGTTTGTTGTTGAGTAAGAGCGCCTCAAAAAAAAAACTAAGATTTTTGTTATTACTCCTTATGCCATGCACGTTGCTAGTTGTATTGACTACTTTCATTTCAACAATTGAAACTGGTAACAAAAACCACTTCAACATCGTTCAGCAGTCCTGAGCCTTGAAACAATGTTTGTCCACGGTGCTCCAGTGATTATATAATCATCTTGTTGGAAAACAGCAATATTTGATTACAAATAAATGAATTTCCAGTACAATCGCATTGATGCCATGTTTTCATTATGAGTCTAACCAAATTTCACTGAAGTCACGATCAAAACTGTTTTCGCGAAATCGAAAAGGTTATCGTAAAGAATAGATTACCGCATCTCACCATTGCACTTGTCACTGATATTTTGCATTCGTATTTAGCATAGCTGCCCTGCGCAAGGAGAATGAGAACTCTCCAGTTAAGCTTACTGCTGGCGCTCAGCCTGACCTTGGCTCATTCGGAGGATGAGGTTATCGTGAGTAATATAATACACGACTGTTTTGCCGGTTTCAATGTTTTATTTATTTCTTTATATTCAACAGAAATGTCCAGATGGCGAATGCGTCAAACTCCACCTTTGCAAGGATGGAATATTGAATACAGATGGCTCGAACATAATTGATATCCGGTAAGAAGAGTTTTGCACAGTTCACAATGTTTATCATAATGCAAAATTTGCATTCTAGATTCAACCCAGACGATCCATGCGAACATTATCTACTGAAGTGTTGTAAAATTCCCAACGATGAGGATGAGGATAATACCGGTATCCAGGAGCCACCACCATCTGGAACTTCCGAAGTGCATGGAACCATTCCACCCACACACGGAAATTTGCAGATTGATTCAGGTCCTCATGGAAACGCTGGTGCAGGAACCGGTGGTGGTGCAAACGTAGGTGGAGGAAATATTGGCGGAAGTAGCGGTCATCCCGGAACGGAACAAATTGGATCTAAACCAACCGAAGAAGTATCAGCTGGGGGAGGCGATATTCATCCTCAGGGTCCGATAGATGGAGCCGTCGTTCCCGGTAAATGCCCCTGTCTTGATCAAATGAATAATAGTGGAAGTCCTTTAGGAGTTGGTTCTACTACCGGTAAACCTTCACCTGGTGGTCAAGCACCTGGAACGATGGGATTTAATCCAAATGCCTCTAAAGATGTAAGTGCTACTGGTTTAGGAACGGGAAAACCTCCTGGAACTACAACAGGTGGAAGCTCCGGCTCTGTATCAGGGCCATCATCAGGTTCTGGTTCGCCCACTGGAGCTACTCAAGGAAATCAACTCGGTGGTGTAGGTCATGTTAGTCCGGGAGTAGGTCCTGGAAGTACCGGAGGCCCCAGTTCAGGAAAACCTCCTGGAACTACAACAGTTGGAAGCTCCGGCCTTGTTTCAGGGCCATCATCAGGTTCTGGTTCGCCCACTGGAGCTACTCAAGCAAATCAACTCGGTGGTGTAGGTCATGTTAGTCCGGGAGTAGGTCCTGGAAGTACCGGAGGCCCCAGTTCGGGAAAACCTCCTGGAACTACAACAGGTGGAAGCTCCGGCTCTGTATCAGGGCCATCATCAGGTTCTGGTTCGCCCACTGGAGCTACTCCGGGAAATCAACTCGGTGGTGTAGGTCATGTTAGTCCGGAAGTAGGTCCTGGAAGTACCGCAGGCCCCAGTTCTGGAGAACCTTCTGGAACTACAACAGGTGGAAGCTCTGGCTCTGTATCAGGACCATCATCAGGTTCTGGTTCACCCACTGGAGCTACTGAAGGAAATCAACTCGGTGGTGTAGGTCATGTTAGTCCGGGCGTAGGTCCTGGAAGTACCGGAGGCCCCAGTTCGGGAAAACCTCCTGGAACTACAACAGGGGGAAGCTCTGGCTCTGTATCAGGACCATCTTCAGGTTCTGGTTCTGACAGCTTTTTGAAGCCAGAATCAAGTTCCCAGGTGAAACCGAGTGGTGGTGGGTTGCAAACGCCTGTAGTTCCTGGAACTTCTGGTACTGTAAAAGGCGACAGTGGAAGCCATAAAGGCTCAGGCACTGTGTCTGATAAGCCGAGTGTTCATGGTACAATTCCACCTACTGTCGGACAAATCAAAAGCACAACACCGAAGAACTTGCTGGCAGGTGGGACGCACATCCAGAGAAATTCTAGTACAGGTTTTGAAAGTGGCTCTAATGGTTAGTAACGTTAACGTTTCGATGCATGGGGTAATGCAATATTGTGATCGATTGCACGATAGTTGATTGCCATTGAGGTTCTCTGCTTGCTCTGCCTGATTTCTGTTTTACATAGTTATTATTATTCACTACTTGTTTTTTAATGATTATTTGCATTCTTTTCAGTTGTTACTCCAAGTCCATTTGGTCCTTCGCACGAGTACAAAGGCTGTGGAGTACGTAATGCTGATGGTGTCGGATTCAGAATAATGGGAAATAACGAGAGTGAATCCGAGTATGGCGAATTTCCCTGGATGGTCGCTATTTTGAAGGAAGAAAAAGCATTGGATCAGATTATCAACGTGTATCAATGCGGCGGTTCACTTATTCACCCTCAAGTTGTGTTGACTGCAGCTCATTGTGTTCAGAACAAGCAACCACGTGAGATTAAGATACGTTTAGGAGAGTGGGACACGCAAACAACTAATGAAATTTATGATCATCAGGTGAATAATTTATTATTTATTATTGATCGTTTATGTTAGAAATTTGTTATCCCTTGCAGGATCGCAACGTCGAAAAAATAATTGTCCATAAAGAATTTAACAAAGGAGCACTTTTCAACGATGTTGCATTACTGTTCCTCGATAAGCCCGCGGAAATTATCGACACTGTCAATACTATATGTTTGCCTCCTCAAGACTATAACTTCGATTTTTCACGCTGTTTCGCTTCTGGCTGGGGAAAGGACGTTTTTGGAAAGGATGGTAAATATCAGGTAATTTTGAAAAAAATAGAGCTGCCTGTAATGCCATTCGCCAAATGCCAGGAGGCACTTAGAACCACTCGATTAGGCAAACGCTTTAAACTGAGCACGAGTTTCATTTGCGCTGGTGGAGAGCCTGGAAGAGATACCTGTAAAGGCGATGGTGGATCTCCGTTAGTTTGTCCAATCCCTAACACCGTCAATCGCTATTATCAAGCCGGAATAGTAGCTTGGGGAATTGGATGCGGCGAAACAGGCATCCCAGGAGTATATGCGAATGTCGCAGGGTTCAGAAAATGGATTGACGATCACTTGACGCAACACAGCATTCCACATGACCGTTATATTTACGTGTAACAGTAACAGATTGGTTAATATATGAACAAATTGAAAACCCTTTTCAATATCTACAGTAATTTTGAACCTTTTCCCTGTAGCCAAGCTGCTTTCAAACTAATTTTTAAGGATCGCATACTGACTATTTTATCACTTATTTTAATTGAGTTGGTTGCTTTACTTCGTAAGTTAATCAACCGAAAAAGTAGAAAACAAAATCACAGCTTTGTATTGAAAAATAGTAAAAAAAGTGATATAGTTTGAAAGGGTTTTTTTTTTCAACATAACCACGTTATGTTTTATTTTATTTCAACATAACATTTTTTGGAAATCAACATAGGATAGGTGAGCCAGTTATGGCAAGTGCACCAGTTATGGCTATATCGCATAAGCGCAATTGTGCCAGTTATGGCAATACTCAATTTACACTCCATAGGCCATAACCGGTAGCACTGCAGGAACTATGCTGGTCGGGACAGAAGGTATGGAAAAGCGGACATCGAGGGGCTACCTTTTATCAGAGCTGTGGCACTACCAACGAGCTTGGGACGGGCTTTATGGTGCTGGGTAGGATGCGCCAACGCGTGATCGGGTGGCAGCCGATCAGTGCGAGGATGTGTAAGTTGAGAATTAAGGGCCGGTTCTTCAACTACAGCATCATCAACGTGCACTGCTCACACGAAGGAAGAGCCGACGGTGAGAAAGAAGCGTTTTATGCGCAGCTGGAGCAGGTGTATGATAGCTGCCCGCAACGGGACGTTAAGATCGTCATCGGTGATATAAACGCTCAGATAGGACGGGAGGCAATGTACAGACCGGTGATAACGCCGAATAGCCTACACGCCGCATCAAATGATAACGGCCAACGATGTGTGAGCTTTGCAGCCTCCCGCGGTATGGTAGTCAGAAGTACCTTCTTTCCCCGCAAAGACATTCACAAAGCCACCTGGAGATCACCTGACTTACAAGTGGAGAACCGAATCGACCACGTTCTAATCGATGGTAAATTCTTCTCTGACGTCATCAACGTTCGCACCTACCGCAGTGCGAATATTGATTCGGACTATTACCTTGTTGCAGTATGCATGCGCTCAAAACTTTCGACGGTGCGAAACACGCGTCAAAGTCGCCCACCGCGACCACACACCAGGCAACTACGGGACGCCGAGGTTGCACGGGAGTACGCGCAGCAGCTGGAAGCAGCATTACCAACGGAAGAGCAGCTTGGCGCAGCTACTCTTGAAGATGGCTGGAGGGACATTCGATCAGCCATAGGTAGTACTGCTGTAGCGGCGCTTGGTACTATGGCTCCGAACAGGAGAAACGACTGGTTTGACGACGAGTGCAAACAGTTGGTGGAAGAGAAGAATGCAGCACGAGCGAGAATGCTGCAACATCAAACGAAGGCGAACGTGGAGCGCTACCGACGCGCACGGAACAGGCAAAACTCGGTCTTACGGAAGAAGAAGCGCCAGGAGGAAGATCGAGATCGCGAGGCGATGGAGGAACTGTACCGTGCGAATGACACACGAAAGTTCTACGAGAAGCTGAACTGTTCCCGCAAAGGCTATGTGCCACAAGCCGACATGTGCAGGGACCTGGGCGGCAACCTTCTCACGAACAAGTGTCAGGTGATTGACAGGTGGAAGCAGTACTACGATGAGCACCTTAATGGCGATGTAGCAGAGGACGACGACGGAGTGGTAGTAGATCTCGGTGTACGCGCAGATGACGACAGAATCTCAGCCCCTGACCTCCAGGAGGTTAGAGAGGAGATCGGCCGGCTGAAAAACAATAAAGTCGCTGGAGCTGACCAACTCTCCAGCGAGCTGTTAAAACACGGTGGTGAATCACTGGCTAAGGCGCTACACTGGGTTATTGCCAAGATTTGGGAGGAGGAGGTAGTACCGGAGGAGTGGATGGAGGGTACAGTGTGCCCCATCTACAAAAAAGGCGACAAGTTGGATTGCTGCAACTACCGCGCAATCACGTTGCTGAACGCCGCCTACAAGGTACTGTCTCAAATTCTGTGCCGTCGATTATCACCGTTTGCAAGGGAATTCGTGGGGCAATACCAAGCGGGATTTATGGGTGCTCGCGCCCAGAGCCGTAGCTACTCCGTTTTGCGTGGGGGGCAGAGAATTTTTATTTAATAAAACGTTATTTTTTGTGGATTAAGCAGTTTATTTTAGCGGTAGGACTGATGATTTGATGAGAAGACGAAAGCCCTATCGTTGAACGAAATTCGAAAAATTGATTTTCATTGGCACCCTAATACACAGGTTACGGCTAGGTACATATTTGTATTCGAGCTCGACGTGAAAACCGCTATTGATTAGCGTAACTGTGTATCTTTTGGTTCAAGGAGTAAATGTAGTCATGAAGGTAGAAACTTAAATTAACTGAAAATATGATTGTAGAAACTACGAAAAATATAGTTCAGCAGGTGGGACTTGAATCCACAACTTCCAAACTGTGTACTTCCACTTAATTTTTTCAAATATCTTGAGGGTGTGACCATGTGCGATCGACAAACTAAGAACAAAAGTTTTTAAAAGTTCTACTCTGAAGCAACAAATGCATTGAAAGAATTACAGCGTTATAAATGCAGCTTCGAGAGTCGCCGATCGATGTCAACCAACGATACTGAGAGAATCTATTCGCGAGAATGGAGCGATTCAACCGTCAGCCTAAATTCTAAATTTCACGATAGGCTTTGTTTGATCAGTGTTTACCATCAGACCAGGTAGAGTGTGGAATGCCTAGTCCGAAGTCCGGTCAGACTACAATTTTTATAGTCTGATTTTATTTCGGACCGAACCGGAACAGAGCTGTCCGAGCCAGGTAACGGTCTGGGTTATGCTTCCGAGATGTGGAAAAATCCGGCCAAAATATATTGAACTGAACATGAAAGTTAATCACAAGATCGTATTGCAGGAAGTTAGGATACTGGTTCACCAAAAGATTGAATAATTCATCCGTTTTGGCATATTTGCTCGACCAAAAAATTGACTGATACCGTTAACAATAAAAAAAAACTGGAGTATTCAATAATGCTTATTGCTAATATTCAAGATTTTTCTTTTGGATTTTTTCACCTAGTATCAATTACATACATGAGAAAATTGCGTGGTGGGGCAATACTAACGCGTGTGGGGGGGCTAAGCCCCCCTCTTTTCCCCCGGTACCTACGGGCCTGCCCGCGCCACAACGGACCAAATATTCGCGGTACGGCAGGTCCTACAGAAGTGCCGTGAGTATAATATGCCCACACATCACTTGTTCATCGATTTTAAATCGGCATACGACACAATTGTTCGAGACCAGCTATGGCAGATTATGCACGATTACGGCTTTCCGGATAAACTGACACGGTTGGTCAAGTAGACGATGGATCGGGTGATGTGCGTAGTTCGAGTCTCTGGAACACTCTCGAGTCCCTTCGAATCTCGAATAGGGTTACGGCAAGGTGATGGATTATCGTGCTTGCTATTCAACATCGCTTTGGAAGGTGTGATTCGTAGGGCTGGTATCGACACGAGTGGCACGATTTTTAGAAGGTCTGTTCAGCTCTTTGGCTTCACCGATGACCTTGATATTGTAGCACGAACCCTTGAAAAGATGACGGAGACGTACATCAGACTGAAGGCTGAAGCCGGACGAATTGGACTGGCTATAAACGCATCGAAGACCAAGTACATGAGTGGAAGAGGTTCCAGAGAAGACAGTGTCAACCTTCCGCCACGAATTCATATTCGGTGATGAAATCGAGGTGGTAGACGAGTTCGTGTACCTGGGCTCTCTGGTGACTGCTGACAACGACACCAGCAGAGAAATTTGTAGACGCCTTATGGCAGGAAATCGTGCCTACTTTGGACTCCGGAGGACGCTCCGCTCGAATAAAATCCGCCGCCGCACGATGTTAACCATCTACAAAACACTGATCAGACCGGTAGTCCTCTACGGCCACGAAACCCGGACTATGCTCGTGGAGGACCAACGCGCCCTTGGGGTTTTCAAACGAAAGGTGTTGCGTACCATCTGTGGTGGAGTGCAGATGGAAGATGGATCATGGCGGAGGCGGATGAACCTCGAGTTGCATCAGCTGCTGGGAGAACCACTCATCGTTCACACGGCGAATATCGGGAGACTACGGTGGGCTGGGTATGTCGTTAGGATGTCGGACGACAACCCGTTGAAAATGGTTCTTGATAACAACCCGACTGGAACAAGGCGACTGGGCGCGCAGAGAGCAAGGTGGCTCGATCAAGTGGAAGCTGACCTGCGGGGCCTCCGCAGACGACATGGCTGGCGAGCTGCAGCCATGGACCGAGTTGAATGGAGACGACTTCTTCGAACAGAAAGGGACACTTCGGCCTGGACTGGTAAGGTAAGTAAGGCCATAACCGGTTCATGCCATAACTGGTACTCCTAACCTACCAGATATAAAAATGAGTAATTTCTAGGATTTCCACCTCTCCGGGTTTCACCCGAAGTCTCCGGTTTTGGAAGGTGATCTCTGGGTCTCCGGATGAACACGAATTTTCTCCGGGTCTGAGAGGTAATTTTCGGGTCTCTGGGTCAAAGCGAAATTTCTCTGAGCCAGCAAAATTATTTTCAACTCGCTCTGGAGTCATAAATTGAACAATTTATTTTCAAGTTCTACGAAATTTAGCGAAGTGATATCGGCATTGATTTTGAGAATTTCTTAAAGAAAGATTTTAAGGCTGTCGAATTTACGGTGAATCTTCATCATTTACTAAACTTCATTGAAATGTTTTACTGAAATTGTCACCAAAATCACCTAATTCGATCGGCTGTTAAGAATTGCTAAAATGAATAAAGTAAGTAGGGGAACTGCTCCATTATTCATCTCAGCCCATATATTCATCTCATACAACATAAAAACACAATTGAAACAGAAAAAAACGCATATTTTCTAACTAAATCGATCTGCTAATCCATGGAATGGATTCTTCTTAGTTCACTTTAGATTTCTCTTATAGTAGAGTCCTCAAAAACTCACTTAAAAGCTCTAAATTTGATATAATAGTCAGACATCTGCACTCGAAAACTCATTTATTTCAATCACCTACCTCATAAAACAAAATTCGCGTATTGTTCTATACGGCTACAACGGACTCGTTCAGCAGCCAATCAAAGTTTTTCTCATCACTAGCGGACCCTTTTTTATTTAAATCACCAAACAAAATCACTCACTACACTAAGAATACTTAAATCTTTGAAACGTTCACCTCAAATTTCCAAAAACCAGCTTGAATTATCAGAAATATATGAACTTCTACAATTCCCAAATTTCAACTGTATGTATTTTCATCTGTTTTCACTGCGTTGAAGAAAATCAAAAGTTCCCAAATCGGTTTTTGTAAATACGAACAAATCATACTGAATATGTTGAATTATTCCGACATAATTGACATAATTGGACAGCACTGCCGTGGTTACCTAGGTTACCATATTTGCACGTAAACAACTACGCGGATATCTAGGTAACCTACTACGACGGGCTGCGGCTACGTTCATTCATGATACTGTGATTAATTCATGATTAACAGTGCACTGCAGTGTGATGAATATGGGGACGTCGTGAGATGAATAATTGAGCAGTGATTTAAGTTTTGAGATGGATATGTAAGCGTTGTGCAAAATGGTTTGTTTTACAAAATTCAGGATAAATCTCGCTAAGTTTACTAAATATACAATACTGAACGATTCTATAAGAGCACGTAAGCTTATTTTGTTTATTTGTTCAATGATTTCATGAAAATTTGTTGTTTAATCCGTGCATTCTTCGTGAATATCGGCTTAATGAGATGAATAATGGAGCAGTTCCCCTAAATAGTGTAGATCATTTGGTAGAAATAAATCACAACAAGCATGTCAATACACATACACCCCCCCCCCCTCCTCCCTACTTTGAAAATCACCCAGTAGTTTCGTGATGCAGATGATCTTTTCAATATTGCTTCCTTCGTTTCTGAGGTGTATTTTACTGTAAAATTTCCAAAAAATTCATAATAGGTATTTACGGAACTAACATAATATCAAGAAGGGCGCCTTTTTGAAAGCCAAGATGACAGTTTCTGAAATACAGCCCAAAACAGCCAAACACCATCCAATTAGTGTATTCTCGAAATCAGGATGGTGCCCACAGTTCGGAAATCCACTTCTACTAGTACTTGTATGTTCGAATCACGACTCCGAAGAAGCCCTGAGTTCACGAACAGTTGGCCGCTAAGTGTGTGTATATTGAAAAAAGAAGGTTAAGTTCCGATTGTGAAATGTAGCGCCATTAAAGAGATGGAGGGACGTCAAATTTTGATAATTTTAGTTGGAATGTAATTTTATAATTTTTCGAATTATGGTGTACTGCCACTTTCTAAATACAGATTTTTTGTGCAATATACAGTGGTGGGCACCGCTTACTTAAAGTTTAGAGATGCTAAACCAATATATGCGGAACTTTTGCTAATTGCTAACTCATTAATACGTAGAGTGTCATATGGCTATATTTATTGCCAATAAATACAAACTGTTGCGATATTAAACTCGCGATTACACACAACAAGAGAAAATATAGCTTTATTCAAAAATTAACGAAGTGTAACGAGGTATAATAAATAGGACATGGGTACTTGTACAATGCGTATCAAAGTGTCATTTTCTTTACGCTTACGATGACATAACCCCATCCGGACGTCTATCACTCTGACGGATGGTAGTTGCGTTTTTGCAAATATCTTATAATACTTATAATATTATAAGATATTTGGTTTTTGGGTAATGCTTGTAGAAGCTGGGGTGGTCCCTGCACCACCTCCCCCTTTTAGTAGTACAGATGGCACGGTTCATATCTCACGGGACGCCTCCGGCTGCGCGGGGATTGGCGAGCTAAAAATGGTTGTCGTTGCAGTTTCGGTTTCCGATTAGGGCGAGGATCGGATTTCGGGAGCAGTCCATCTGGTTGCACAGGCTTGTTTCCGGGAGGCGCATACGGATTCGATTGAAAGATCTGTTTCGTCTGCTGGACTTCGATCCAGACCCCATGACTCTAGTAGAATGTCGAGTGGGACTTGCGTAGGCTGCCTCTTTTCAGCTGTTCCGGCTTCATCGGATTAGCGTCTTCTTATGCTCCTAGTGATGTCCGATTTTTTCAACTATTGTTATTCGATTATTTTGTTCGTGTCCGCTAATCGGACGCGATTAGCTTACGCAAGATATTCGATTAATCGAGATAATCGATTATCTGATTGCGTGAGTCCTACGTTCGAAAATAAAATGTTAGTGCTGACCAACAGTCAGTTACCAATAAACTTGATCTCTAGATTTTACTGACAAATCTGGCAGAAAGCTCTAGAAATATTTTGTGGCCTTTCTCTTGATTTCGATGTACGGACTACGAAGTTGGTTCATCGAACAAGCCTATGATCGAATCTCTGCTGCAAATTCATTGTAAAATAGTGTAACACCTAAACTTTGCTTTTTTGCAGCAAAAAATATTGTACAATTTTACAACATATTAAAACTTTCTTTAAGAGACTTTTTGGCTATTCGGTTTGAAACCATATAATTTAATATATTTATTAGTTCAATTGGCCTAACTCTTTATGAATCTTCGAGAAAGTATTTTTCCGATTCAATTAGTTCTTCAGTTTTGCAATTGTGCATTCGTTTGCAAGTGATTTTGCTGTACGAAAATCTTTACACTAGATTTAAGTGATCGAATCCTATATCCTAAACATTAGGCAAACGAATCAATAAATAGAAACCACCATATAAATTTACTTGTTAACGTTTGGAAAGCGAGAAAAGACACATTTATTTCAAAAATGCTAAACATTCGAATGACAATGAATGGCCCTAGACACCCTGTGACGTGAGTAGGTGCCGTCAGTGAAATCATCCTCTCCTATCGACTGTTAGATTAGGAACATTTCTAGGTGGGGTCCTTGGAGCCGATTTCGCAGCTTTGTAATCGTTTGACCGGCTTTGCTGAATAGACTTCTGAAGGAACGGATGTTCCTAGAACTGGCATGTATTTCATCGGTATTTTCTAAAGCGTTGGAATCTGTCCTTGAATTCGGTTCCATACTATAACTGGGCCAGAATTTCTTGGTGCCAAATTGCCATGCAAATACTGCCGTAACTCCCCGGGTAATCTAACCAAATGGTTGATGTTTTTGTATCTTGATGTTTCTCTAGCAAAAGTACCGTGGGCAGCCCACAGGTCATTACTTGGTTCGATGTTGACTGGTTCAAGTTGCTCCTCTCTACACTGCCTAGTAATTTTTTGCTTCATATTAACTGAAATTATATTGAATGTGACATCTGTTCATACAAAGAAGAGCAACATTTTTCGTCATACTCACCAATCCAAGAAATCGTTTTAGATGTGTTCAGTGTTCACCTCTCAAAATCTGCCAGAGATAATTGGCATATTTTGTTAGCCTGACTTGCTTCCTGTTGTTATACCACTGCGTGATGACAAAATCAAAAATATTTCATTTCGTCATTTTCGCATGCAAAAACAAACAAAATATCAGCAACACCGTCAACGCGAATTCGTGCGGTTCTTGCATGCGAAAAAGAGGGAAGGAAATATTTTAGCTCTAGCACTCACACATATTTTAACAATTGCTTATGTGAGTTCGCGTTAGTGCGAAAACCCCTAAAATCTTTTTTAACTTCGTAGTCGCGACGCCAAGTGTTTTGTTTGTGAACACCCAAAAAAAGAAGTTTAGTTTTCGTTCGTGCGGGCATTTTTATAATTTTGAATGAAATATTAACGTCGCAGCACTAAATCTAAATCACGACTTTTGTTGCGCGCGACTTTTCGCTGCGACTTTAATTATCATTTCGTGGGAAGTAGTACGCTGTATAGAGATAAGTGACTTTTCACCTACGCACACTAGTAAACGTGTAAACTCGTGTAAAGTTGCTTTTGTTTCCTCTAAACTGTAAATCATCGCATCTCGTTGCTTCGATTTTTATCACTTTTTTCCATTTTTAGACGATTATGTTCAGCAGCTTCTTCCGATTTCTGATCACGAATGAAAACATTTATTCAGAAACAAGTTTAAAACACATAATGAGTGTTCAACTGAGTTGTCCAGCTGCTAAAAACATAGCATTGCAAACAAAACAGCTATTTGTAAATATTTTCCTCATCTAATGGCACTAACACATTCGCACCTAATAAGGTCTATAGCACATCAGATTCACTATACAGCGCACTATTTGCGACGTAAGGTATAATGTGCGGCATGAGAGTAAAACCAATTGTCGCCAGTCGACAACTACAATTTTCAACTAAATGGATAATATAAAATAAGTGAGAACAGAGGTTTCGAAATCTCTTGTGTTTTCGTCACCGCTGGCATAACCAATTTTCCCATTTTTGGACAAAGTTGAACCACATACAGACCTCCAAGCAAGAACAACTTTGATCAAAATTTCCGTGTAAACTTTCGAAGTAAATTGCGCTATATATCACTTGTACACTAGCGCCGCCTGGTGACCTTATCGCTACAATTCATTTTTTTTTTCGCTGGTGCACGAGGCTGGCGGTACTGGTAGCGCTATCTGGTTACGGATTGCTATTACAAAAAACTTTACACAAGTTTGCAACTCAGCTTGGTCGTCTGTCTGCGGTTGAACTATAATCGAACAATAATCGGGGTCAACTATTCGATCGTTTTACCAAGCATTATCTCGGCTGGCGATTTTTCTTCGGACACGTTTTGACAGGGCGAAGAAGGTCCCTCTCCTCCCACCGTAATTTTCTTGAGTGTTCGCTTGAACGTGTCAACGAATCTTTCTGCAAGTCCATTGGATTGTGGGTGTAAAGGTGGTGTCTACATGTGCAGTATGCCTATGGTGTCGTAGAGCCCCTCGAGCTGCCCGCTGATGAACTGGCGTCCATTGTCACTAACCAGTGCCTCCGGGTTTCCGAAGCGAGCGAAGATGCCCTCCAGAATTTCAATGGTAGCTGGTGATGTCGTTTGACGAGTTCGGACGACCTCCGGCCATTTCGAGTATGCATCGACCAGGATGAGGTAGTACCAACCGTCAACAGGGCCAGCGTAATCAATATGCAGTCTTTGCCAGGGCTTTTCTTGTACGGGCCAGGACTCCATGTAGGTTCTAGTGTTAGTTTTGGCATCCCGAGCACACTCGGTACAGGAAAAAACAAGTTTGGCAATGCACTCGTCGATACCAGGCCAGTATACGTAGCTACGTGAAACTGCTCTCATTCGCGCGACACCTGGGTGGCCCTTGTGCAGCAACTGGAGGACCTTCTTCTGGTACTTCGAAAGGTAGACAAGGCAGCCGGAAATGACTGACAGTCCGTCTTTACGAAGATATAATTACTGGCATGAGTCGGTGACGTCGGTAATCTTGATCGGTTAGCCTTGCTGGACGTGCTGAAGCACTTTTTGGAGAACAGGATCCGCTCTGGTTTTGATTGATGGCGATTGATGAACGACATAGTGGAATGTACTTTCCAGCTCGATCGATGCTATCACGTACTCCTCATCAGGCCGAATGAGGGTGTTTATCAGCCTACAAACAAACGGGGATTCCCTTTTTAGATCCGAATATGGCCAACAATGGTTTGTGTTCTGTCTCCAACGTGAAGTGTCTTCCGAAAAGCATTCGGTAGAAGCGAGTTACAGCGAAGATCAAGGCCAACCCTTCTTTCTCGATCTGGCTGTTTGTTTCGGCTGTTTGTTTTTTGTTTCGGCTAGGGTTAGGCTTTTGGAGGCATTCATATTTCGGCGGTGATAATGCTGATGTCCGACGCCGAATCAACTTGTAGTCGGACCGGAACATGGTTTATCCGCAACTCTGCAAATTTCTTCCCACGGCTGACTGAGTTTACGAAGACCACCTTGGTTGACTTCGCGTTGCCGGATGATGATTTTGCAGAGAAGCAGGCACAGTAGCCCTCTTTATGTCTTTTCTTTCCGTACTCTCGGCACAGATGACCCCGAAACTGGCAGTCCTTCGAATAGAGCATTCCTCCAAACGACCAGCACGGAGACCGTGGCTGATCTGCCCTGGTTCCATTACCCGCAGCAGCCGACGAATGACGTGACGGCTTGACAGGTTTGCTGGTGTTGTGCTTCACAGCTCGTACTGTTGGTGAAGGTTTTTCTACCAGCACTGTGTCGTTTTTTGAGGTTCGTCGGGGCTCTGCAGTCCTCCACGATCTTCGCCAACGTTATCTCCGACGATTCGTTCAGCTTCGTGATCAGTCGCATCCGAATATCGGAGTCCTTCGAGGACTTGATGCCACAAACAAAAACTAGGCACTTAAATTGCTCCTTGGATAGAAAGGCAAGTTTAAAATCCATACAAGCACGGTTTACCTTGCAGGAGTTATGGAGCAGTACTTCTAGGGATTGGGAAGTGCTATTCGTTCTGTCGTCTTAACCTCCCCTTGTTCCTATGTTCCTAGGCATGTCGCATGTCAAATGACAATACAAGGTGAAGAGCTATGTATTGCCTCAATATTTATCAACCACCCCTCCCCCCCCCCCAGCACAGATTGGGCAACGGCTGCTTTTTAATTTAATTGAACTTTTTCCCTCGCCATGTTTGATTTTGGGACATATCAACTCTCACGATGTGGCTTGGGGTTCCGCTCCTAATGATAACCGCTTCGACATGACAATTTCAAACAACGGTGAAATGACACGTGTCATTAAGCCTTCAGTGCGTCCAAGTGCTTTGGATTTTTCCCTATGTTCGACGTCGTTACGGTTGGATTGTGCATGGAAAGTAATCCTCGATTCTCACGGTAGCGACCATTTGCCTACTTTAATTTAAATTACTAACGGGTCAACTCGCCTGCGACCAATTGATATTTCGTATGAAATATACGAGAACGATTTTAGAAGCTTTCGAGTCGATTCAACATTATCCATCACTTGAAGAATAAATCCTCCTCGTGCGCTTGATTCTCGATGCCGCGTTACAAACCCAAACAAAAAATATCCTGGTGGAACGATCAATTAACGGCCTCCCACTCCCTGGTGGGACAAAGAGTGCTCTGATGTCTGTACGAAAAGATCCAACGCGTTCAGAAAGGTATACCTGGCGACTATTCATGGGGCCATCCACATTCCACGTGGACAGCTTTGGGGGGTTTGTGGAATGTTCACGGTCCATACAATTTTTTATGGGCAGTTGTCCACGGAGGGAGAGGGGGGGTTTAAAATTGTTAAAAATCTGTCCACGTGAAAAGTGAATGACCCCTATGATATTCGGAGCTTGATACTAAGTTCAAAAGCTTGGCTAAAGCAGAGAAACGCTGATGTTGGCGTCAATTTGTAAACGAGATGTCGAGAGAAACATCGATGAGGACTCTTTGAAACACAGTCAGAACACTGCCGAATATATAACGTATAACGACCAACGAAAGCGAAGAGTCTTCAAGTCGGTGGATATTTGATTTTGCCAGGAAAGTATGTCCGGACTCTGTTCGTGAGCAAAACATTGTTCACGATGCGCTTCCGGGTCACGACGCGATAGAATCACCTTTTTCGATGGCAGAGTTTTCAGTTGCCTTGCTGTTCTGCAATAATAACGCGCCTGGATTGAATAGAATAAAATTCAACTTGTTGAAGAATCTACCCGACTTTCCCAAGCAACAATTTAAACATAATGAAAAAATAAATTGTGATCATTTGTTGCACTAATGAAATTCCGAGGTTTTAAGAAACATTTTTTGTTACTACGATGAAATTGTAAAGAAACAAGCAACAACTAAAGTTGCATCGCTGCTTCAAAAATCTTCACACCAACAACGTAATTCGCGAGGTTAGATTTGTTGTTGAAACGTATAAACGGCATTTGAAAACCTAACCTTCACTAAATAGATCTAGAGGGTGGAGCATATAGGTTGCCAACGTGATGCTTGCGAGATACAAAAAACAAACACACAAAAATACTTCTAAAAGTTGCTGTCATGTTCTGAAGCCACGTAACAGCAACTTTTGCACGATCGTTCGCCTTATATTTGTTTTTGAGATGAGGTTATTTACTGCGTTGTAACACTTTGGTGCTTGGACTAGAAGTCGTCCAAAAAGTGTGGGTCTCTAAACGATATGATAAATTGCTTTGAATTTCATTATCACGCTAAGGTACTGATGAATTGAAGAAGCAAAATTAAAAACTGGTAATGACGATTGCATTGGCATGATAAGGGAAGCAATATTTAAAACTGAGCCATGAACTTGCAATACACCATTTATACCATGTTGTTATAAAATTCCATGCATAAGTTCATACACATTGCGGTTTCATTCTTGAAACTTGTGTTGAAACAACGAAAATGTTGCAATTGGCTCCACCTCCTGCGCTTTTTTTGTCATTGTATATGAAACTGAGATGTAACTGCAACTTAATTTCGCATAAGAATTTGTTGCTGTGATGCACAAAGTTCATTAACGAAACAAATTTTGCTGCTTGGGTTGCCAATAGGCTGAACTTGTTCTATATGTTCCAGGAGCGAAACATTGTATCACAGGAGTTGAGGCAAGTGAAGGTGATCGCCATCCGAAAACTGGGAAAACCAGCTTCTGATCACAACTCTTACAGACCGATTGCAATGCTCTCCTGCATCCGGAAATTGATGGAACAAATGATACTCCGTCATTTAGATCATTGAGTCGAATCAAACGGTCTTCCATCAAATACTCAGTTTGGTTTCCGTCGCGCCAAAGGGACGAGTGATTGTCTTGCGTTGCTTTCAACAGATTTTCAGCTGGCGTATGCTTGCAAAGAACAAATGGTGTCTGTGTTCTTGGACATAAAGGGGTTTTTGGTTCCGTTTCTATTGAACTCGTTCAGGTAATCGTTCACCGACAAGGATTTTCACCAATTTCAAACATTTTTTTGTATTATTTGTTATTTAAATAGCACATGCATTTTACGCATGACGATTTGGCAAATTTTTGTTACATAGATTTCCACAAAGCGCCCTCTTTCTCCACAACTTTTCTGTCAATGACATTGACGAATGTTAGAAAAACCATTGCACGATAAGTCAACATGCAGATATCCTTATTCAGCTGAACATACAAATCACTGGATAACTATGCTAGTTTCAAATTAGGGTAGTGAACATATTTTAAGCAGCTTTAGGAGCCGCCTGTGTATTGAGACGAAATACTCGAAATCTGTAAGGTGAAATACAAATATAAGTATAACGAATTGTTCTCTAGCTATTTCTCTGTCAGCACTTGTTTTCAGATTCTAAAACCGATTTAGCAAACTTCAACAATTATCAATTAAAGTTTCTTATCGAGGGACACTATTCCAATCACCCCGAACCTTTAATGCAGTTTACATCTGTTTTGACGGGGATTTTCTTCCGCACCCAAAAAGCGCCTGAATAGCGGCAATTTTATTCATTTATTCTTTTTTAAAAAGATTTTTCTGTATTGAACGGTATTTTATGTATTCGTAAGACAGCTAGTTATCAAAGTTTTCGATCTCATCATTGAAATTGTCGATATTGATCAAAATTCAGGAGATCGAGGCCCGTTTATTTCGACTGATTAAAAATCCTCCACTGCTTAAGCCGTTCCTTACCCTAGATATAATTTTAGCTCGCTGCCGGCAGCAAGAATAAAAATTTAGCTCATAGTTTATAAGATACTTCATTAAGTAAGACACTAGTTATAATTGGCTCCGTGAAACATTGATATGTATTGTGCCGTGTCAAATAAATTTAGTTGTGTGAAAAATTGTCGCTGCTTCAGGGATTGCCCAGCTCAATCATCTTAACCAGTTGGTAATCTCATTTAATTTTAATGACTCAACAACAACTTTACTGAATAGTACTCGATCCATACAACTGCTCTGTGATAACGTTTATTGGGAAACTCCGCTTACTTCACTTCGCTTGTATTCTAGATAGGTTTTCAATTCGGCGAGCTGAAAACGTCAAGGATCATGGAATTTTCCTCGATGCCAAACTTTATAGATATCGGTAGTTATCGAGAAAGTCGAGTTCGATTATTCTATCAGTCAGAACAGAGAGTTCATATATATATAGGGTTGAAAACAATTCTTAGAAAATCATGTAAAAAACATGCAGAACTCATTTACCACGCAGCTGAAGCTTAAACGAAAAAAATACAGCAATAATATGCACAAAGATAAGAAAGGCGTGTTAATTTACAAAGTCAGCACGCAAGTTGGTCCATACGTAGTGCTACTGTAGAGGAAACGCGAACTAGCAAACATAAACAAAATACTACAAGGTATACAGCCCTAGGGTTGTATAAAATGGTGACGTAGGACTAAACACTGCAATTAGAGGATTTTTTGTTCCAAAATATACAGAGTCCGCAGACAGAATCAATGCTTGCAATGTTTGCTCGGTGACTTACGTACTTTTATTTTCAATCTTCCATGGAAATCTATTTTTAGAAATATATTCAACAACACTCGACAAAATATCGTTTATCTTTGGCGATATTATCCCTGTAGAATTTATTGTGTAAACAACATGTATTTGACGAAGCACAAGCATATCGTTCTTGTTGAAGAAGCACCGAGAATTTATCGTAATGCGTCAAAGTCAGAATTAACGCTATATCCTCAAAAACCAAATCCAATTATACTTACGTTATCATAATGAATGGTTTTGTCTTATTGAACTCTGATTAAATCAAATTAATAATATGTAACTTAATTTCAAAATAATATGGGAGCCCTTACGAAAGTTCATTAATTGGCAAACATAAGAAGAAATGTTGAACAAAATTATCAACAAGTTTCAGCAAAAAATCGTAGCAATCAACTTTTCCATTTTTGTTTTTTGCTTGACATTTTTTTTTATTTGCCTTCAATTACATTCGCTGTATTACGAAGACAGCTAATGAACGTTTATTATGGAAAACTTTAAAATAATAAAATATCATCTAACAATTTTGATATGTAAGAAAAAATTCGGAATGAATCTTAGTAAATGGACCAAAATTCATCAGAATTCGCCGGCTTTACTCTTCTATAAATTTGTATATTTGGGAATTCAATTTTTCGATACTATCCGGTCACGATTATTTAGTGAATATCGAATATAAAATATAATAAATATAACTTATAACCGTTGCAAAAATGTATAATTCTTGTTGAGTAATTTATGGTAATCATATTTATGAGATAAACTTTCAATCACCATCAGCAGCAGCGTTGAAGTTTTTCTTCGACTGCACACGAATAAAAATGTACGAACAGAAGTGTACCACTGCAATACGAATAGTACCGCGCGCTGCAGTACGAATGAAAGTGTACCGCTGAAATGTACGAATAAAAGAGTACCGCTGCAATCATAGACGACGTGAGACCTGCAGCTTTCTGCTCCACTGGTACTGTTGCTTATACCAGCATGTTTTCTTTCAAGACATCAGTTTTTATTACGTTCTGACAGCCGGTTCAGGAATTGTTCAAGAATGGGGATTGTTTCAAACTTTTCGGAAAACTTTGACCTTCGAGACATAATATTAGTCTAAGCTCATGGAAGCATAAATATATTAACCTATTGGGACGAGGAGACTCTGTCAATTTTTTTCGATATTGATACAGAGAATATCACAGAGAACGGTTGGTGTCCATTCACGTCGTCTGTGCTAGGAATGCTCGCATGTAATTGGTTCATTGTTCGCGTAAATTTGTTATTGAAACTTTTATCAATTAAACCGCTTTGCAATGAAATTAGAGTGATAACTAGCATATTACAAAATTGTTATACATTTTATCTATCCAACAACATATTGGTTATTGTTATCCATCATGTGGTTACGCTGTTATTAACGTTTGAAATCTGACGCAACATTTGCCAGTTTCATTTCCAGTTTCACAGAATGCATCTCAGTATAGTAAACAAAGACGTAGTCCCACGTCAAAACGTATGTTGAACTACGAATCATTGTTTTAGCTTTCTTTAAAGATCGTAAGAACGTGACATGCACGAGAACGAGGATATCTTCCTGGATAAACTGACGCGGCTGATCAAGGCTACCATGAACCGTGTGATGTGTTACGTGCGTGTCTCGGGGATGTTCTCGAGTCCCTTCGAGTCATGCCGAGGATTGAGACAAGGTGATGGACTCTCTTGTTTGCTTTTTAACATCGCCCTCGAAGGTGTTATACGAAGAAGGCATCGACACGAGTGCACAGTGTTTCATTTTGCTGATTTCGTGTGCAAAATTAATAGCTTCTTCAAATTAGATTTTAGTAATACACTTTACCCCGAAAAGATTCTTGTGCTTCTTTTAGAATGTACGATTTAGTGAATAATTCACCTAGAAGTGATATGGAAAATTTATTCTTTCAGGACAGTGAGATAGACAGCTAGTATCTTCGAAAAAGTTGTGGCAAATGGTTTTACTAACAACTTTGTTGAAGGTGTCGGATTTTTCTCTCTTATGTTTTAAAAGATATAAAAAGTTTTATATGCAAAGTTCACTCAAATGATAATTTTAAATATAACTTTTTTCCTGGATTTTCTACATATTTTATACCTTCTAGAAAATTATTAGCCAAACAGAAATACATATTTTGGCTGAACATTTGGTCTAGCTATGATTCAAAATAAAAAAGTTATTCAACCATTAACGGTTTCTCAAGGGTTAGTTTAATTTCAAATTACTCAGCCGTACGCAAAAATACGCAGAAAACTTTTTGATGTTCTGAAAGCACGTCTATACTACTTCCAAAAGAATAGAAAATCATTTGTCTAATAGAGTCTTTTCGATTGTTTCAATGAAAAAAATCTTTTGCATGAAAATTCTAACTTTTTCAAAAAACTTTGTATAGCGTTTTACAATGTTCAGCAAAAATATAAATCCAATAAAAACGCGTAATTCTTGCAAGGTCATAAAAATATGAAAATCATGGGAAGGAGTAAGAATGAAAAATATGAATTTTTGGTCAAAGTTCAACACATTACGTCATCTAAAGTCAATCAAGATCGTATTAAAAATATATACGAAATATAAGAGTAGAAATAGAAACTTACTGAATTTTTCTCTTCTTAATGATGTGAAGCGATTCTGCTAAGACGTTTGAAATTTTTTTTCCAATTTTTCCGAGTTATTTAAACTTTTTTTGTCTTTTTTCTCCCACGACTCAACCGAGAATTTTTAAAAATTTATCAACAGTTTATTTATACCTTAATTACAACAGCCGCCCATAAAAATTCCAGAAGCTTCATAAACTCTACAAGGAAATTTGAAACAACCGATGAAAAAGACAACAAAGATGACAATTAACTGTGACTAAAAATTCATATTTTTCATTATAACTCTTTACCATGATTTTCTATATTTTTATGACCTTCTAAAAAATTACGCGACTTTATTGGATTTATACTTTTGCTGAACATTGTAAAACGATATATTTAAAAATAACAAAGTTTTTTGAAAAAGTTAGAATTTTCACGCAAAGAGGTTTTTCATTGAAACAATCGAAAAGACTCTTTTAGACAAATGATTTTCTATTCTTTTGGAAGTAGTATAGACGTGCTTTCAGAACATCAAGAAGTTATCTGCGTATTTTTGCGTACGGCTGAGTAATTTGAAGTTGAAATAACCCTTGAAAAACCGTTAATGGTTGAATAACTTTTTTATTTGAACCATAGCTAGATCGAATGTTCAGCAAAAATGTGTATTTCTGTTTGGGTAATAATTTTCTAGAAGGTATAAAATATGTAAAAAATCCAGGAAAAAAGTTATATTTAAAATTATGTTTTGAGTGAACTTTGCATATAAAACTTTTTATATCTTTGTTAACATAAGAGATAGAAATCCGATACCTTCAACAAAGTTGCTAGTAAAAGCATTTGCTACAACTTTTTTGAAGACACTAGCTGTCTATCTCACTGTCCTGAGAAAATAAATTTTCCATATCACTTATAGGTGAATTAATCACTAAATTGTACATTCTAAAAGAAGCACAATAAAATACATAGAAACTTTTACGAATAAAGTATATCACTAAAATCAAATTTGAAGACGCTATTGATTTTGCGCACGAAATTAGCAAAATAAAACACTGTGGAGTGGTACGATTTTTACGAAACGGGTTCAGCTTAACGGCTTCGCTGATGACTTCGACATAATAGCAAGAAACTTTGCGACGGTGGAGGAAACCTACACCAGACTGAAATCGGAAGCTAAGCGCATTGGACTACTGATCAATGCGTCGAAAACTAAGAGTATGAAGAAAAGAGGCTCCAAGGAGAACAATGTCAGCCTCCCACCCCGTATCATCGTAGACGGCGATGAGCTTGAGGTGGTAGACGAGTTCGTGTACTTAGGATCGCTGGTGACCGCTGACAACAACACCAGCAAGGAGATCCGGAGACGCATTCAAGCGGGAAATCGTGCCTACTTTGCACTTCGTAAGACAATGAGATCCAATCGAGTGCGCCGCCGTACAAAGTTGAAGCTGTACAAAACACAAGTTAGACCGGTAGTCCTCTATGGGCTAGAGACGACAACACTGCTCTCAGAGGACCTCAACGCCCTTGGAGTTTTCGAACGGAAGGTGCTGCGAACCATCTACGGTGGAGTACAGACTGAAGACGGAGAATGGCGTAGACGCATGGACCATGCGCTGCACGCGCTGCTAGGAGAGACCCCCATTGCACATCTGATCAAAGTTAACAGATTGCGATGGGCCGGACACGTCGCAAGGATGCCGTACGACAACCCGGTTAAAACGACGCTTTTCAGTAACCCCTCCGGCACCAGAAACAGAGGAGCACAGCGTACACGATGGCTTGATCAGATTGAAAGTGACCTACGAGTGATAAGACGCCTGGGAGCATGGCGCCATACAGCCCAGAACCTAGTTGAATGGAGACGACTTCTTGATACAACACGAGCCACCCCGGCTCTAGCCTGCTAGGTAAGGTAAGGTAAGAACGGGACTGCCCTCACTAACACGCAGAAAATCTTGAGTAAGAATCCCCAGGATCTCTTCAACTCGGTGACGGAATCATGAAAGGAATCGCAAACACGACCCGGAGGATTCCCACTCACAATTTTCATTCAAGAATCCTAGAGCCATATACAGGGCATTCTTGAGGATTCTTTTTTCAGGAATCCTTTTCAAGGACGCTCACGAATCCAATGTGAAGAATCCTAAAGAATCTATGCGAATCGTATGTGTTCGTCCGGGTGGGGCAATTTTTATCCATATAATGAAAGAGATAAAGAATTATAGTACATCAAAGGCGGCATAGTCTGAAGAAGCTACCTATGTGGTTCCAGGTGCAACTTCACTAACTCAAATGAATCATGGAATAACGGGTTTGGTGGTGATCAATGTCTATGCTCAATCTGTTAATCAAAATTGTTATCTACAACTTTGCCGAATACGTCACACCAATCAAACAAACCGTTTTGGCTCTAAAAAATGTTTGTTATCATCAACTCCTCCCTAACAAAGCATTTTCAAATATCTTTTCAACAGTGAATCGCGCTTTAAAAAATAAAACCAATAGCATAAAATGACATCTTCTGCCCATAGAAACATCTACGCAAAGTTTAATCCTAATCAAAAAAGGTCGATTAAAGTGGTTGTTTTTTTTGTGGAACCGCACAAGTGATATAGTATTTCAAGAAGCTATTTATATGGTTGTTCAACTGCACTAACTCAGATAAATCACGGAATGACGATATGTGTGATCATCAATGCCTATGCTGAATCTGATACTCGAAGGTTCTGAATATTCAAAATTTTAGAATAATTTTAATAGTCACATGCGAAATGTGGAATGATTTTCTAGGGAATTCAGTACCATTTCTGTACACTGCTCATAACAGTGAATCAAAACAACTGATCTCACTGCTATCACCAACAGGGGAAAACCCATAATAATTTCACTGATAGATGCATGCTGAAGTTCAAAAAGTGAATGAAATAACCCACAGTTTGTTAGTAGCTCAGTAACTTTTGAAAGAAGAGGGTCAAAATGCAACGCCTGTACAAATGTATTTTGATAATGTTGTGTTGTCTACTTCACGAAATTCGCTCAAATGATAATGATGAAGTTGTTGTACAGTATTATAATTGTATATTGTTATAGAAAACTCTTCTCATAAAATTATTTATATTTCAGTCATGCTCCACGAGCGAAATCGAGGATGGCGTTTGTGTTTCTCCGCATCTCTGTAACGATGGCTCTCTTAATACGGATGGTAAGGGGTTAGTGGATTTGCGGTTCGGCGATATTTGTGAGGATTATTTGAAAAAGTGTTGTACAAAAAGAACGGTAAGATAGTCATTTGTTTGTTACCAATAGTGGTTTTATTTGTAATTCATAATCTAGCGTTGCGCAGATGACAACGGACTGTGCATTCCTGAAGCCAACTGTGGAGTGAATTTGAATGATGCTAATTATACACAGTTTAAACAATACTCCAATGACTGCATTTCGAGTGATTACAAATGTTGCCCGCATAAGTATGTTGATAAGGTACTTTAAAATGTTTAGAAACAGTGGTGTGAAAAAGGTGGATCTTGGAGGACTGTCAAAATATTACAAGTTCATACTTATTTACACCACTGTCTAGAGTATCGTAAACAATAAATAAAAAAAATATTTTAGAAAAAACCACCTGCAGCTGTGCTGCCAACTAAAGCGGAAGATGGATGTAATACAGTCGGTGGTCGTTGTGTTCCGCAGAATCAATGTTCGTCAAAGATGTCAATCAATATTCGAATATCACCTTGCGAATCTGATGGTTATGTATGTTGTACCGTTGAAGATTCTAATACAAACGATATATCAACCAGTGGGAAGGTGCAGTATTACCAATAAGAAAGATAATTTGAATTCTAACGTTAACATTACTCATTCAAAGGTATGCGTCAATGGTTTGGGTAAATGTACACTCACATCTAACTGTAACGGCACACAGATAAAAGACTCGAAAAATGAATGTGAAGGTTTAGTCTGTTGCCAAAGTATTGAACCTTATTCGGCTGAATCTGAGATAACTAAAACTCCGCCAACTGAGATTCCGCCAACTGAGATGCCCGCATCTTCATCGACATGTCCCGACAACGGAGGAATATGTCGTTCAGAGGAAAATTGCGTTAGAAAAACAGATGAACCATTCGAAGATTGTGAAGAAACGCAAGTTTGCTGTCTAGAGAAAAAACCAACTCCGGACTACGAAGCAAGAGCTTGTGGTTACCGCAATATGGGTGGTATTCACTTTAGCATTACTGGCGATGAGGATGGCGAATCTCAATATGGCGAATTTCCATGGACTGTGGCAATTTTTGACGACATGAAATTTGAGAAAAAATTCATATGTGGTGGAGCTCTCATTGACCCCGGCGTAGTTCTAACGACGGCTGATTGTTTGAAATCTTACAGAAACAAACCTGAGAAGCTGATTGTTCGAGCTGGCGAATGGGACATGCGGTCATTAAGTGAGCCTGAACCTTATGAGGAACGTACGGTTCAACTATTAAAAATACATCCTGACTTCAAACCAACCTCGTTGGTGAACAACATTGGTCTTATGTTTTTGACAGATGGGTTCGATTTCAAAAACACGATAGAATCTATTTGTTTGCCGCCGGAAGACTTGGAAATTGATAACGGATATGTTACAGCTACAGGATGGGGAGTAACGCCTACTAATCGAAATGACTCGCAAAAAATCCTAAAAAAGCTTGAGTTATCGTATAAAGAACATTTGGAGTGTGAACGCATTTTGCGTAGTGTCTTAAGAAACTCCCAGTTTAGACTTCATGATAGTTTCCTGTGCGCCGGTGGAGAACCCATGGTTGATACCTGTCGAGGAGACGCAGGTTCGCCAGTTATATTTCCCGTTCCAGATGATTTCAATGACAGATACTATCTCGTCGGGATGGTCTCTTGGGGTATTGGTTGCGGACGTCAAGGAGTGCCAGCGGCCTATACCGCGGTTGCAAAATTTAGAAACTGGATTGATGCACAGATGGAGGAACAACAGCTTCGCGATTCCTATTATTTTTATCAAAAAGAAGAAGCAAAATGATGATGAACTAATAGTAAAAACTATTGAAACATAGTTGAGTCTTCATGAATATGATGACTGGTGTCCTATGTAACGTGTATTAGTATTTTTATAAAACTGAAATAAGAATGCCTCGAAGCTTCATTCTGGGTTTGAAACATCTTTTGTTCATTCAATGAAGCCTTTTTTCACTCTAGTGGCTGAAAAAAGTCTTTAAAAGTCTTTTAAAGTTCTTGAACCGAAATTCGAATACATAAAATAGTCGATTTTATTAAATCAGAATCTCAACTCGAGATTCAGTGAAGAGTTGGAATTACTGCATGTAATTGCAACTCTTCACCGAATCGATAATGAACTTGAATTGTTACCAACAAAAGTATTAGATACTTTAGATCTTATGTGGGATCATGTGTGTGTCTGCCAGTGACATGAATGTTTGTTTCTATATTAATATGTATTTAACTTGCTCATTTACATGATCATAGTCTCACATAAAAGTTGATTTAAGGCAGTTCGCGTTTGCGTTTATTGCTTTAATTGTCTGAAGTCGTTTGAAAACCTTATTATTTTTGAATGCAATTTAGTTTAATGAATTGTTTTATGCAAAGCGAAGCCTTGGTGCTACTGTATACAGTTTTCTTTCCCAGTTTCCAGTTTTCTTTTGTAGTGTGTGTATCTTAGGGTAAGGAAGATTAATCATTCCGATTCGGAGCTAGACCTTCTGTTTACTATACATAGACTTCGCAGCTATTAAGTGTACAGGATGCGGGGTTAGCGCTACGATTCTACTGACACTAACAGTCTCTCCCGAGACTCTCACCTGCGACGACTGGCTTGTTAGGCCAGCATCGTGCTTCGGATCAGCTGAGAGAAGCACTTTATGCACATTTTGTTATTGAAAATAATTCCATCAAACCTGGGTGGTTGAGCTATCTAACTATTTGCATTTAATATCGATTTCCAAAGTATTCTGCTTGGTGCATCCGTTCTCAATAATCAATATTAAATCGGGTAGTTGAAAACTATGTTAAAAGTTGTAAATGTTCAATATTTTCAAACCTATCCTCTTGGCTTTTCAAATTTTCGGAATAAAATTCTGTACAATGTCAAATTTGGTTTTATTATCCATTTGTCTATTTGATGTTGCCAACGTTGATAATAATGACAATATATAACATCCTATGTTTCTAATTATAAAACATGCTTTCGAATATTCAAACCATTAACCGATCTTTGAACAAAACCCTCTTAAAAGAATGAATCATGCTGATTTCCATTTCCGTTTACAATACCGTTTTTGTGCTCGGAAATCCCCAACACGATTAACTCGCATAACGTGCCCTGACCTGTGAACTCTTTTAAAAGAGATCTGAGACGTTAACATACAATTTCTACTTTTCTTTTTTTTTGTTTTGCGATGAACTGGAAGGTTTTAATTATTATCATCTGCAGTGTTGAATTGACAACGATGTCTATTCCAACGACTACGACCACTACTAGCTTCCCTGTCATCCCAACTACTACGAAAGAATCGCTGCATGATGATTACCCGCCTCCAAGTTTGAGCGTTAAACCGTGACAAAGAGGATTTCACGGTGACATCAACCTCTTGTGTCTGGAAGATATCCGGGAATTTAAAAATTGTCACGGGATTTTGGAATATGACTAATGAACTGGAAAAGTGAAGTCTGGTGAACCTAATAACTTGTCATTGTCAACGCATTACAGAGAAGAAAAAATAAAAGCTGCCATTTATGATGTATTTGGATATGATCGCCCATCAATTGCTTATTTAACATAAAAATGATATTTTTTAAATTAAGGCACATTCTAACGCTTTCTGACGAGGTAGTAATTTTATTTATTACTAGCTGATACCCGACCTGGCCCGTGTTGCGGCACTTTTTCGTTCATGATGACAACCCCGTATTAATTTTAAATCAAACCAGGAGTACCCACCGCTTTCTGGGGCACCAAAAACCCCTCGTGCACCCATTTCTCGATCAGAAGATAAAAAAGAAACAGGGTTCATAAAATTTTCTGAAATTGTGGACTGGATATTTAAAACATTCAACATACCAGATCCCCTACAAAATATTCTTCTTGCCCTTCTTCCTACAGTTAAAACCTTCATGAAGCAACTAGCAGCAACTTGGCCCCTCATTTCAGCTATCATATCTTTCGATGACTAATACATCGAAAGAGGTTAGGAATTTTATCACTTTATTACAGTGGAATTGCAGAAGTATCATCCCCAAATTCGATCTATTTTCACATTTGATAAGCACATGCAATTGTGATGCGTTTGCGCTCTGTGAGACTTTTCTCAATTCAAATGACCAACCCAATTTCCACGATTTTAACATAATTCGTCGAGACCGAAACGCACACGGTGGAGGGGTACTTTTAGGGATCAAATAGTGCTATTCCTTTTTCAAAATCGACCTTCCCTCGCTCTCAAATATTGAAGTCGTTGCCATTCAAACGAATATGAATGGAAAAGACATTTGCCTTGCTTCGATATATATTCCTCCATCTGTGTGGATTGAACAGAGGCAACTTTCTGTCATATAAGAATTGCTTTCCGTACCTTTTTTGATTTTGGGAGATTTCAAATCTCACTGTTCGCTGTGGGGGTCGCTGTACGACGACAACCGATCTTCTTTAATCTGTAACTTGATCGACGACTTCAATATGACACTTTTGAATACTAGGGAAGCGACACGTGTACCTAATCCTCCAGCACGTGAAAGCGTGCTTGACCTTTCCTTTTGCTCGACATCACTAGCGTTAGATTGCAAGTGGCAAGTAATCAATGATCCCCACGGTAGTGATCATCTACCACTCGTTATCCCAACTGCTAATGGTTAAACTCCGCCGGAACCAATAAATATTTCATACGACCTCACAAGCAATATTGATTGGAAGCGTTATGAGATCATAATAGTGGATACCATCGAGTCTCATGAGAAACTTCCTCAGGAGGAAGAATACGCGTTTCTTTCTGGCTTGATAATCGACGCCGCGACTCAAGCTCAGACGAAACCGATACCCGGGGTAACGATTAGACAGCGTTCTCCCAACAAGTGGTGGAACAAAGAGTGCTCTGACCTGTACGCGCAAAGGTCCTCGGTGTATTTGGCCTTTCGAAAGCACGGTACTCTTGATCTGCTCCGAAAGAACGATGTACTGGATAGGCAGATGACGAGTTTAATTAAAACAAAAAAAAAACGCGGATACTGGCGTCGGTTTGTAAACGCGTTGTCGAGGGAAACAGCGATGAGCACTCTTTGGGATACGGCCAGACGCATGCGGAATCGTAACGTTTCTAATGAAAGCGAGGAGTATTCAGGCCGCTGGATATTCGACTTTGCCAAAAAGGTCTGTCCGGACTCTGTACCGGAACAGAAAACCTTTCGCGACGCGTTTTTACTACCCACGGGAGAGCCTCCATTCTCGATGTTGGAATTTTCAATGGCCCTCCTTTCGTGCAACAATAAAGCTTCAGGGTTGGATAGAATCAAATTCAACCTGTTGAAGAATCTACCCGACTCTGCAAAAAGACGCTTGTTGGACTTGTTCAACAAGTTTCTTGAGTTAAATATTGTTCCGCAAAACTGGAGGAAGGTAAAAGTCATTGCTATTCGAAAACCCGGAAAACCTGCCTCTTATCACAATTCTTATAGACCGATTGCTATGCTCGCCTGCCTCCGGAAATGAATGGAGAAAACGATCCTCTTACGGTTAGACAAATGGGTCGAAACAAATGGTTTACTTTCAGATACTCAATTTGGCTTCCGCCGGGGCAAAGGAACGAACGATTGCCTAGCGTTGCTTTCTACTGAAATTCAACTCGCCTTTGCTCGAAAAGAGCAAATGGCTTCTGCGTTCTTGGACATTAAGGGGGCTTTTGACTGTGTCTCTGTAGAAATTTTACCCGAAAAACTTCATTCGCAGGGACTTTCACCAAATTTGAATAATTTTTTGCTCAATTTGTTGTCAGAAAAGCATATGTATTTCTCACATGGTGATTCGACAACTTCCCGAATTAGTTACATGGGTCTTCCCCAGGGCTCATGTTTAAGCCCTCTCTTATATAATTTTTACGTCAATGACATCGATGAATATCTTGCAAATTCATGCACGCTAAGGCATTGACTTGCAGACGATAGTATTGTATCCATTACTGGTAGCGATGCTAGCGATCTGCAAGGACCATTGCAAGATACTTTAGACAATTTATCTGAATGGGCTCTTAAGCTGGGTATCGAATTCTCTTCGGAGAAAACTGAGCTGGTCGTTTTTTCAAGGAAGCATAACCCAACTCAGCTGCAGCTCCTACTAATAGGTAAAACGATCACTCAGGTTTTAGTCGCTAAATATCTCGGGGTCTGGTTCGACACTAAATGCACCTGGGCTTGTCATATCGAGTATCTGACACAAAAATGCCAACAGAGGATTAATTTTCTTCGTACGATTACCGGAGCTTGGTGGGGTGCTCACCCAGGAGACCTTCTAAGGTTATACCAAACAACGATATTGTCAGTTCTTGAGTACGGCTGTTTCTGCTTTCGCTCCGCCGCGAACACGCACATTATAAAATTAGAGAGAATACAATATCGTTGTTTGCGTATTGCCTTGGGTTGCATGCAGTCGACCCATAAGATGAGTCTTGAAGTGCTAGCGGGTATTCTTCCGTTGAAACATCGTTTTTGGAATCTCTCTTACCGGTTGCTAATTCGATGCACAGTTTTGAACCCATTAGTAATTGAAAATTTCGAGAAGTTGGTCGACCTTCAATCTCAGTCCAGATTTATGACTTTATATTTTGACTATATGGCTCAAGATATTAACCCTTCTTCATACGTTCCTTCAATGTTGCACTTTTATATACTTCTGATAATGCTTTATTCTTCGACACCACCATGAAACGAGACATTACTGGTATCCCGGATCAATTGCGACCGCAAGAGATCCCTAAGATTTTTTCCAATAAGTTTAAACATGTTAGTTGTGATAAAATGTTTTACACTGACGGATATAATCTAGATGAGTCCACTGGCTTTGGTATTTTTCACGAAAACTTTACCGCCTCCTACAAACTCGATGCTCCTGCTTCCGTGTACGTCGCAGAACTAGCTGCTATTCAGTACTCCCTTGGGATCATCGAAACCCAACCCACAGACCACTACTTCATCTTCACAGACAGTCTCAGTGCCATTGAGGCTCTGCGATCGATGAAGACTGTGAAGCACACCCCGTACTTCCTGGGAAAATACGATGGTTTTTAAGCGCTTTAACAAATAAAAATTACCGGGTCACCTTAGCGTGGGTCCCTTCTCATTGTTCCATTCCGGGCAATGAAAAGGCTGACGCTTTAGCTAAGGTGGGTGCTATTGATGTCGATATTTATGTAAGACCAATTGCTTATGATGAATTTTATAGCATTTTGCGTCAGAGAACACTCAACAGTTGGCAATTATCATGGAACTCAGATGAACTGGGACGGTGGCTACATTTCATTTTTTCCTAAGGTATCGACGAAAGCATGGTTCAAGGGTTGGATGTAGGTCGGGACTTCATTCGCGTGATGTCCAGACTTATGTCCAATCACTACACGTCAAACACGCAACTCTTACGTATAGGGCTTGTAGACAGTAATCACTGCAATTGTGGCGATGGCTGCCATGACATCGAGCATGTTGTTTGGTCGTGTAGCGAATACTGTGGTGTTAGGTCCGAGCTTATAGATTCCCTTCGGGCCCGAGGAAATCAACCGAACGTACCCGTTAGAGACATTCTGGGAAGCGGTGATCTCCAGTACATGACACAGCTATGCTGCTCTCTGAAAAACGCTGACATTAAAATTTGAAATTTTCTTTGTCTATTTGTCAGATTAAGGATACAAATATACTATGCTGAAGACATGGAAACGAAGAGCCTGCATCTATGCTTACACAAATATTTTGAACCCACAACAAACAAAAATACAATTGCTCTACCAGTTGAAAAATAAAGTTCCAAAATAGTTTTAGGTCAAAATTGTATCTCCCCTCCTCTCACCTTAAATCCCCACTAGCTCGTAGTCGGCCACGAGAATAAAAAAAAGGCCTCCCTCTTTTCCCTGCTAACGTAAAATTAATACAAATTGTACTTGGCTTAGTAAAACAGAAAATGTATCGTGCCGTGTTAAATAAACTAATTTTGAACTAAAAAAAAATATGAGGTTAGAATATTTTGAAAATATATGCTTAAATAAAGTAATAATTTATTAACGCACGACAAAAAATAATTCTTATATTGCCAGATGAAGTTTTCAATATAAAGAAATACTTTGCTCTGGTCAACATCCTGTTATTCATTTTAATTGTTAAAAATGCATTTGCTTTCCTAAAAAAAAGAAGGATTTTGTAATTGTCATTGAATACTACGTTAGACATATTGGTGAAATATCACAATGTGCTTGGAATATACAAATAACTTTAATCCGTATTTTGCAGAATAGCAATCACCCAGTCATGTTTTATTAACCATTAATACTTTAAGGCAAGCGTATTTTGAGCAGCAAAAGAAAAAAAAAATTACATACAATAAAATAATTATGGCATACATACTTTATGGCTATTGTATATTATGGCTATCGTATATTATGGGTAACATCAATATACGAAAATAATATTATGGCTAACGTCGCTTATGGCCATCGTACGTATGGCAACCGTACATGTGGCTAACGTACTTATTGCTGTTGGGGTGTCATCATATTTAACATTGTTTGTTCATAATATTGACAAAGTTTTTTTTGATTATATTGCTGGGTTTGTATGCCGCTTTGAAAACCGCTACTGCTTTGTCAAGGCGGCTTTTCTCAGCTGCCAATTCATTAGGACGCTGTGTCGGATAAATTTTAGAAAATAAATAAAGAAATAAAAGAAAAAATGAATAAATAATTTAATAAATAAATAAATAAATAAAACAATAAATAAATAAATAAATCAATAAATAAATAAACAAATAAATAAACAAATAAATAAATAAATAAATAAATAAATAAATAAATAATAAATAAATAAATAATAAATAAATAAATAAATAAATAAATAAATAAATGAATAAATAAATAAAAAAATAAATAAATAAATAAATAAATAATTAATTAATTAATTGAATAAATGATTAAATAAATCAATAAATTAATAAATAAATAAATAAATAAATAAATAAACCAATAAGTGAAAAAACAAATAAATAAATAAATTTACCGATCTTTTCAATAAAACCTGTTAGAGGAATAAATCATACTGATTTCTGTTTGTGTTTACAATACCGTTTTCGTGTTCGGGAACCCCAACACGATTAACTCGCATAACGTGCCTCGACCTATTCTGAAGGAGCTATCAGCCGCCTGTTTTGAATCTCGAGTTCTTTATTGTGCGTCAGTTTCGTCTCGCGATGCGCTGGGAAGTTTTAGTTATTTTCATCTGTAGTGTTGAACTAGTAAATTCACAGAACAATGATGGGTCTATATCCAGACGAAGGACAACCACTGAAGATCCGGTTCTTATGTTTTTTCGAGAAACGACTACGACCACCACTAGCGCTCCTGTCGTCACAACTACTACGGAAGAACCGCTGGATGATGATTACTCGCCTCCAAGTTGCGGTGTTAAACAGGCACAGAGAGATATTTACGCCGATGATACAAATAACGCAGATCGAGGAGAATTTCCTTGGAATGTAGGGGTTTTCACGATCTCCAAAGGGTTTCTCGGGGACGATCAGCACATTTTTCATTGTGGAGGTACAGTAATTGATGAATTCGTCATCCTGACTGCAGCTTCCTGTGTTCGGGGGATAAACGAAAAATTAACAATTATGGCGGGATTTTGGAATCTGGCTGATGAACAGGAAAAGCGCCAGGTGAGCTTAATAGGTGTATGTTCCGTCATCCAAAAAATTCTCGTATTTCAAAAATAAATTATACTGGTGATGTATTTTGATTCTAGATTTAAGCATTTCTCGAACATTGATGAACACTAAAGGTGAAACCTCATTGAATCCAAAAATGGCCGACTTCGAGTCACCACTTCGAATTTTCGAGAGCACAAGACTCGGAAATAGTTAATGCGTTCTCTGTGAAAATGTTATTTTATGTTTGCTGTGGTGAAGCAAACATAAAATAGAATTCTCATAGGGAACGCAATGAGTATTTCCGAGTCTTGTGCTTTGAAAATTCGAAGTGGTGACTCGAAGTCGGCCATTTTTGGATTCAATGAGGTTTCACCTTAAATGAGTTACGTTATGCCGGAATAGTTCCTAGCAATCACCTATGACATAGAAACTAATGCTAGAGTGTATACACGACAATGATTTTTGTTATGTGTCAAAACTGCTAAACTATAACTTGCGTAGCTATAAGATATATCGTTATAGCACAGAAACTCTCACTGAAATCTCTACGTGCACTAATTCCTTCAAATTTGATATAAATGCGCACGGGTGTTCAGAAATAGTTCAGAAACGATGATGTAATTTTTGTTTGTTTACATTTGTGAACCCCTCCGTCACTAAAGGGTAAGAAAGTTTTTAAAAAAGTGGAAATTTCGAGCTATATCTGCAAAAATTTTAATGGAAGCTACTGCAAACAGAACTTACCTATACAGAATGACAAAACTTTTGTCTAAAATGTTATTATATGTATCATGATTAATTTTTTCAGTAGTACAGAAATCGCAAAACAATGAATGATCTTGATCTGTGTCTTGAACCAAATTAAACTCAGACATCTGTGGATCGAAGGTTTCATGCTATTCACACGGTGTTGCATTGAAGTGGCTCAGAATCACTCAGGCGTTCACTGCCAGAAGCAAGCGCCGGCTTGCTTTTGAAAGCAGTGGCCAACGACAATTCTGTTCATTTGCCTGTATTGCTGAATCGTTGTGGTTGTTCATTAGTCCAAAGTTAATCATACAGTACATGTCAAGCCAGATATTAAAATATCGACATAGTTCTGGTAAGCTGTTAAAGCGTAGATTTTTATTGTTATAGTTTAAGACTAATGCCTCAAAATATTTAGATAATAATACTAGTGGTAATTCGAACAGCGTATTCTGTTGAAAAAGAATAATTGGTAGCAAATGGTGGCTTATTAGGTTGAGATCCCTTCAATGAAAACAGTCAGTTATTATTTACATACTGATGGTTACAAACTGTTCTATATTTTCCAGATTCGAGCAGTGAAGAAACTCATTATTCATCCGAAATTTGTTCCAACGTCGAAAATAAACGATATAGCACTCCTGCTTTTGGATGATAAACTAGATTTCGCGCCAAGGGTTAATCGGGTATGCCTACCGGATCACACTGTTGATTTTAGAGAGAGTAACTGTTTTGTGACAGGATGGGGTGCCATTCCGGCAGAAAATTCTACAGAACATATTCGACCTAAAATGAAGCTAGTGCGACAATATCTGGTGGCGCATGAACAGTGTGAAAAGCAAATCAAAAGATCAGTTCTTACATTTCAACTGAGCAACGTGTTTCAATGTGCCACAGGCGTTGCACTTTGCGAATTTGATGTAGGGTCACCCCTAATGTGCACGGTTCCCGGTCGAGAAAATCAGTTCTATCAGGTGGGAGTATTTTCCTATATTCCAGGTACGTGCAACTTAGGGATCGGCCCAAATGTGTTCACTAAGGTCAGTGTTTTCCGCAAATGGATTGACCGTAATCTCGAAGAAAATCAACGAAGTATATATGTGTACGTTCCCGAGTCGGAGGATAGCGAAGAGAATGAAACACAAAATGAATAAATCAAACGCGAATTTCAATATTCCCCCGACTTGAGTTTAATCCGAAACAACATACACTCTCGCTATCCAGAACGGTTTACTCATTTTTATCATAAAACGCATACACTCATAATCTAGAAGACTTGGATTTGGAACTCAGTGCTGCGGAGGTAGGATGATCAATAGTTTTTGGTGATCACTCGTAGCGGGTGCAGCGAAGGTTGTGCGGTTCTTGCTGTGTTCTCTGCTCATCTGCCTTTGACAAGTTAGACCGGTTAGTGGAGTTTTGACTCGAGTAAGGTAAGTCGTTATTCGAAGAAGTCGAATTGACAAAGCTTTTTGTCAGTCGAATAGTGGGTAATATTTTGTTGCTGTTATGTAGGTGTAAAACAATGAAACTGTAGTGCGGAGACGGTTGAACTTATTGAGTGGATATCGATTTAGAAACTCCAGATATAATTGTGCAATTACTATCTTGGCAAAGTGTCAGTTGCTTGTTTATTTAATCATTCTACCTGCATATATTATAACGTTAACGTATGTTAGGCGATATTGACATATGTTAATTGGTTATATGACCGGACGAATGCGCGATACAATCATAAGTGATGAATTTGTTGTTACAAGGTCAACGACATTTTGCAATACAAACAGCATGTACTGGGTTTTCCCAAAATGTTGTGACGATAAAGCTCTAGATTCGTTCATGCGAGTAAACTAAGCACAATAAGATTAGTTCTGCCGAAATGATGCCAGTAATATGGTTTTGCGGTCAGCTAACTTTGAAAAAGGCATTAGTTAAATCTCGTGGAAAAAGATGAAGGACCGTACCACTTTACGATGCGAAATACTTCCAGAAAGTATTGAAAATCTTAAATTTATCTGCCTATTTGCTGATGAATTTTTAAAAATCACGTTTTGCTTGGAAAATGCAGCTCTTCCAGATGATATAAATAACTGATATAGCTAAACAACCCAACTACGGGGTAGAGCTACGATCATACTGACACCAACAGTCTCTTCCGAGCCTTAGGCCAGTATCGTACCTCGAAATCATTGAGGAGAGACCAGCGGTGCCCCGAAAAAAAAATTTCTCATTTCCGGAAACACGTTTTTTTTTTCAGCGGTATGTTCCGAAACTAAGGATTTTTCTGACTATTTGATAACATTATTGGTATTATTACAATGGGACATCCGAAACAATATTCAATTCTAAGAGCTGGCGCTGTAGTGGTAATAGAATCGAAATTTCAACGAGCATTTTGTTTAATGACCGGAAAAAGTGCTATTAGTTACTCTGTTTTTATCTTATTCTAACTTTCTAGTACTTACTTTTACTATATTCAATACTACTAGAAAGTTAGAATAATATAAATACAAGGTAATTAATAGCAGTTTTTTCCGGTCAATAAGCAAATTGCTCGTGGGAATTTCGATTTTACTACCACTACCACTGCAGCGCCATCTCTTAGAATTTAACATTGTTTCGGGTGTCCCATTGATACCTCATATGAGTACTTCCGGAATCGGGAGTGTCCAGAGACCTGAAAACGACCTAATTGGCTCTTTTTATTTCCAAAATGGCGACTTCCGGTAACTGGAAGAGCACCAAAATTAGCCGAATACTATCGAATATGGGTATTTCCGGTATTACTATTTTAAAATTCAAGATGGCGACTTCCAGTTTTTGGAAAACAGCTAAAATTGACCAAATACCACCGTATATGAGTAATTTAGAAATCGGGATGATGCCCAGAAACCTGAAAAAGACCCTAGCGACTATTTTGAATATCGAAATGGCGACTTCCGTTTTCTGGAAAAAATGAAAAATGGCCGAGCAACACGCAAGATGAATTTTCCGGGATTGGGATGATTTCTAGAGACCGGAAATCAATTTCACACGCCATTTTGGTTCGTCTGGTGTCGTTTTGGTCTCTGGGAAGCATCCCGACTCCGGAAATTCCCATCTTAGGTGTTATTCGGTCATTTTTATCCCTTCCAGAAACCTGAGGTCGCCAGGATATTCAAAATGGCCGCTAGGTCGTTTTCAGGTCTTTGAACATCATTTCGATTCTGAAAGTACTCATATGAGGTGGTTTTTCGACAATTTGGCTCTTTCAAAAAAACGGATTTTCAAATGGCATCTGTAGTTGATTTCCGGTCTCTGGCCATCATTCCGATTCCGGTAATACCAGAAACCAAAAGTCGCCATTTTGGAATTAAAAATGGCCTCTGCGGTCGTTTCAGAGGCCTCCGGACATCATCCCTACTCTAACACTTCCCATATGAGATGGTTTTCGGTCTGTTTTAATTGTTTTCCGAAAAAATCTTGAATTTTAAAATGGCGTCTGGAGTTGATTTCCGGTCTTTGAGCATCGTCCCGATTCCGGAAATATTCATATTCGATAGTATTCGGTCAATTTTTAGAATCCTAAATGGCGTTGAAGGTCTTTTTACGGTCTCTAAATAAATATCATCTCGGTTATAAAAAAAACTTATGTTGGATGGTATGTGACGTTGTACTATTTAGTTGTTTCTATGGCCACTAGAAGCCCTGGCGGAATCTGTTCCGGAAGAATCAGTTTGAGGGCTTATCACTATAACACCCAAAACCATAAAAATGGCCTGTGGAAGTGATTTTATGAACTTTGGACCAATAGTAAAAAGATTCTGTTCAAACATTCATGAAATTCCTCAGTTTCGGAACATATTCATAAATTCTTCCGAGGCACCACTGACTCTGATTTCAAATTAGAGAAGTTACTGAATCTTTTGGTGCTAAAAGTATCGAAATCGGATGAAATTTGTCAAAGTTACAAGAATTACAGGTTGTCGGTACCCGGGTACTCCGTTGGGCATTTAAGGGTTTAAAAAAATTCAACTCTCCCCCATTGACCCACCCTTGTTACTATATAAAAACTACTAGCCTTCTAATGAGCTTTGAGATGTCACTGAGTTTTATCACTTTTGATTGCAGTGAACTATGAAATTTCATCTTATGAAACCTAGAAAGGTACCCGGGTACTCCGTAGAGCACATAACTGACCTCCCCTAACCGACCGTAAGAACGTAGCCGGCGCCGTTATCGATCTATATAAAGTGAGAGCCATCTTATAGTGGTTCTTTATGCGGTCATGCGGTTATGCGGTCATGCGGTTATGCGGTTCTTAGTGCGGTCATTCGAGCACAAATTTCATGTTTTTTTTTAATATCAACTATTTTACTAAATGCATCAATTTTTGAGATATTTCGAACTTCAATTTGAAAGAGTTGTCATGAAAATAAGCTTTTTTTTGAAAGTTATTCGTGATTTTCCAGCATCATCCACAAATAATTGAATTGTATGCTCCTTGACAGCAAAAAGTTTGGTTGAATAAATCAAAAGTTGTCTCCGTCCTATGAATTGTTCAACCTATGGCAATAGATCTCTGCGAATGTGAACATGACCATAACTCTTGAATTATTCATCCAATCTTATTCAAATCAAAAATTTTCGATATTAGATGATAAGGTATTTGACATGATTTTGCTTTTATTGAGTAATATTATTAAAACTGTCATACCTTCCAGCATTTTTTCTTCTATTTTCTAACGGTATATCGTAAATTTGTCTCTAATTCAACATTCATCGATAATCAGCATCGCAACAATTCTGTCGAATTTTTTTAGGCTGATAGTATGTAACAGGTCATATAAACGTTCATGAGCATTATATTTTTCATTTAGTTTTAAATCGTAAAAATCGCATATACCAAATGTAATTTTTACTATTTCCAAATTTTAATGTGATCATTGTGATTCACTCAAAACGAATAATTCGTTGTTTAAATGATCGTAAATCTGATTGACATTTGTTTGAAAACATTTTAAAAACAGATTTAGTATGTGAGTTAGACTACTCAAATGTTTTTGTGAGAACGTGTGCTCAACTAACTGACTTGATAAGCAGTAGGTATGGGAATTACTTCGAGTGCTGATTGTCCAAGCTCGATCAAGCTGCATCAACGAGTAATCATTAGTAAACAAAATCACTGTTTCCTTCGGGCAGGAATACCAGATGGGCAGATTTGTCTGTAAAATGCAGATTTTTAATTATTTCTTAGGTTTTTTCCATAGTTGTGGCAGATTTTCATAAGAGTTTCCTTAGATTTGTGCAGATTTCCTCAAAATGTAAGTGTATTTTCCGATATTCTGCCTGTACGCGAGCATGTTTATTTGACCACAGGTAGAATTTTTCCAGATTTTATGCAAATTTTTCCGAATATTGAGAATAGGTGATGTTCCCATTTAATTCTACTATAAAAATTCCATTTATTTCTGCTACCAAAATCCAAAATCCAAATTTTCAATTTTTTTTTTCAATTTTCCCAATAGTAGCAACCCTCTTATTTTGTCAAATCATCTGCCATCTCTGCCTTCCGGCTCTACAACCGAGAAAGCGGCGCTTTATTTATAAATTGTATTCTCTGTTCATTCGTATCCGCATTTGAATTTTAGTCACTGGAATGAAGCGAACATTCGTGTTATTTCTTTCGGTGTTGCTGTTCGCCGTAGCGACCAAAGCCGACGAGGGTGATCTAGACGACCTTATCGATAGCCTATTTACCAAATCACCAAGCCAAATTGGTATCAGTGCAGGAACTACACCAGCTCCGGCTCCGGCTCCCGTTCCACCTCCTGTTGGATCCCAGGTTTTATAACGGTATTGTCGATCCAATACGTAATTTAACGCTATATTCTATTTTGCAGGAAGTTTGCGAACCTGGCCAACGGTGTGTTCAAAAATATCTTTGCACAAATGCCAGCACATCTGGCGAAGGACTGATCGACATCCGTTTCAACGATGACAACCCATGTGTACACTATCTTGTGCAGTGTTGTCACGAAGAGGATATTGTAAGTGATATGCACCTGCGAAAGTGTAACAATTTTTGATTATATTCCATTGTTATAGATCCAGGCTCCTCCGACACCACCCACACCAAAACCGCCTGTAGATCCCGTTTCGATCAATCCAGTTTGCGGTAAGCGCAACACCGAAGGTATCGGATTTCGTGTTACCGGTCAGAAAGACGGCGAGTCTGAGTACGGTGAATTTCCTTGGATGTTGGCACTTTTGAGACAAGAAATTGCTTTCGAAACAGTTGTAAATGTCTTTTTATGTGGCGCGTCATTGATTCACCCGAAGGTTGCTCTAACAGCTGCTCACTGCTTACACAATAGATCACCTTCTCAGCTGAAAGTCCGTGCAGGCGAATGGGACACTCAAACAACGAACGAAATTCATCCACATCAAGTAAGTGTAGAGGCGGATAATCATGCTCAATGGTAATTTCTGTGTATATACTAACTTCCAGGATCGCTCGGTAGTGGAACTGGTCACACATCCGGATTACTACAAAGGCGGACTATATAATGATATTGCTCTATTATTCCTGGACTCTCCATTTAGTTTGAATGAAGCAATCCAAACAATTTGTTTGCCACCACAAAACGCGAAGTTTGATCGCCAGAGATGTTTTGCCTCTGGTTGGGGGAAAGATGTGTATGGAAAACCGGGAAGTTATCAAGTTATTTTGAAGAAGATCGATCTACCAATCGTTCCATCTGCGCAGTGCCAAACGGCTCTGAGAACAACAAGATTGGGTTCAAGGTTTATATTGCATGAAAGCTTCCTCTGTGCCGGTGGAGAAAAGGGAAAGGATACCTGCAAAGGAGACGGTGGCTCTCCGTTGGTATGTCCCATTCAGGGTTCTCATGAACACTACTACCAGGCTGGTTTGGTGGCGTACGGAATCGGTTGCGGTGAAAACCAGATCCCGGGAGTGTACGCAGATGTTGCCCATTTCAGAAACTGGATCGATCAGCACATGCAGAGTCATCAACTGGACGTTAGCAGCTATACACCATAAGCCTCAAGCCATGACCGCATAAAATCACGTAAAGAAGTAACGAATGATTTAGTTGTTAGTTAAAATAAAGACGAGTTAACTTTTTTAACCTGATTGGTTGTTAGTTTTTGTGCAACATCTTCCGGTTTCTGGATTGAAATAAGCTTTTTTTGCAATTCTAGGATCTTGTTAACGTATATTAAGAACAACATGCGTAACATGAGATGTTTTAGATTACGTCTACTAATGTTTCCAAGATATCAATAGTCAATAGTCATGAGTGACATCATAAAACAGGGAAACTCATTTGAGTTTTTAAAAAGGTTATCTTTGCTAGGGGCACCAAAATTCCCAAAAATGGTAATAATTCCATAATCTGTCATTTTTTCCAGTTCAAGCTCTAGGGAAAACCTGTGTTTATGTTTGAAACATATATAAATGCCTATCATTCAGTGGCTATGTGGTAGTAGCAAGAGCGAGTGAGTTCAATCCTGCGCCATAAGTGGATTTTCCCCTCTCGCGTTGTATTCACTTGAAAAGATTATAATTTCGTACCAGTCTCACAATGTAGGGGAACTGCTCCATTATTCATCCATTAAGCCGATATTCACGAAAAATGTACGGAACAAACACCAAATTTTCACGAAATCATTGAACAAATGAACTGAATATGCTTATGTGCTGTTATGGAATCGTTCAGCATTAAAAAATAAAAAAAAATTGGCGGGATTTTTCCTGAATTTTGTAAAACAAACCATTTTTCACAACGCTTCCATATCAGTCTCAAAACTAGAATCACTGCTCAATTATTCATCTCCCAACGCCCCCATATTCATCACACTGTTAATCATGAATGAATCACATTATCATGAATAAACGTGGCCGCGGCCCGTCGTTCAGTGGCCGGAAGCCGGACAAAACTCAAGTTCTAATTATTGATATTTCATATTTTTTTTAAAGTTCTACTGTATTGAAAAACGTGTTTTCCAAATATCAAGACAATTGGATTAAATTTGAATTTTTGAGAGCACTTTAAAAGTTGTTAAGTCCTGTTTTTTCAATGATTTTTGCCTTTCTCCTAGAAAGGTATAGCAATCACTGGAAAAACCAAAGGTATAAAAGTGGTCCCAATGGCCGAATGTCATAAACCACTCGACCCCTTTCGACGAACTGAGCATTTTCTGTATGTATGTGTGTATGTGTGTGTGTGTGTGTATGTGCAACTTTTTTTCTTACTCACTTTTCTCAGAGACGGCTGGACCATCTGGTTTGCTATTGAATTTCATTGTAATCGGATTTTTAGTATAGAGGTTATGTATCAAAATGTAAAAATCACGAAACATCAATATCTCAGAAACCACACAATCGAACTTTTAGTTTTGGCGCTGCGTCAGAATGTCAAAATCGCTCTTATATCTCAGAAGCTATGAACATAGTTGAATTCAAATTAATGGGCTTTTAAACCCTTAAACAATGAAGGAGGACTGGCAACATGGCCAATAAAACAAACGTACATTGAATCGGTCCGTAAATTTCTAATAAAATTCACGTGTTTTTTCGCACTAGAGGTCATGAAAGGTTGTAAATTTTCAAGTATATCGGGTGTCGCGTGTGTAAGATACAAATTAGTTAGAGTGGAGTGAAAATTAGAAGATCAAAAATGGAAGTGATTATGCAGTGTAAATTGGCACAGAAGATATAGTTCGCCATTCGTGTACGTTTTGATTTTTACCAAGTGAACGGTAGTGTTAGTGAAAAGAGAGTGGAAACCGTAAAGAAGGAATGAGGTTTTTTTTTAAGGGGGGATTTGTTAGTAGCTTAAGTATTTATGATAAATATTAGTAAATAATGAGTATGTGTGTCCAATCACAAATGGTGACTTCTCAACACTGTTAGAAATTTGTAATTTTAATTGTTAGGATTTGTTTGCTTTCGCAATTAGGACTTATCATTCGTAGGGATTTAAGCCTACTTGTCAGAAAAGGGGAAGTAAACTTACAACTAACTTAATTGCTAACTTATTGGCTATAAAGAGAGCTTATCGTAGCAATTGAGGATTGCAACGATTTTTGTCGAAAATTGTTAATAATTTTATTTGACATAGCTTCTAATGGTTCAACACCAGTAAGTCTATGTAATTCGAGTGTACCAAACCAAGGAGGACGCTTCAAAATCATTTTCAGAATTTTATTCTGAATCCTTTGGAGCGTTTTCTTCCTTGTTGAACAGCAACTTGACCAGATCGGTACAGCATAAAGCATTGCTGGTCTAAAGATTTGTTTGTAAATCAAAAGTTTGTTCTTTAAACAAAGTTTAGAATTCCTGTTAATGAGAGGATATAAACATCTCGTATATTTGATGCACTTGGCTTGTATACTCTCAATGTGCTCTTTGAAAATAAGTTTTTTATCATAAATTAGTCCCAAGTACTTAACCTTGTCGGACCAACTTAAAATAACCCCATTCATCTTGACAACGTGATTATTGTTTGGCTTGAGGAAAGAAGCCCTAGGCTTATGCGGAAAAATTATCATTTGAGTTTTAGAAGCATTGGGAGAGATTTTCCACTTTTGCAAGTAGGAAGAAAAAATATCTAAACTTTTCTGCAATCGACTGCATATGACACGAAGACTTTTTCCTTTTACGGAAATGCTTGTGTCATCGCAGAACAATGACTTTGTGCATCCTGGAGGCAAATCAGGAAGATCTGAAGTGAATATGTTGTACAGGACTGGACCCAAGACTGAACCTTGAGGTACACCTGCTCTGACAGGAAATCTATCAGATTTTGAATTCTGATAGACAACCTGCAGAGTTCGATCAGTAAGATAATTTTTTAAAATTTTGATTAGGAAAATTGGAAAATTAAAAGTTTGCAATTTCGCAATCAAACCTTTATGCCAAACACTGTCGAATGCTTTTTCTATGTCTAAAAGAGCAGCTTCAGTGGAATAACCTTCAGATTTGTTAGCTCGTATCATATTAGTAACTCTGAGCAATAGATGAGTTGTGGAATGCCCATGGCGAAATCCAAACTGTTCATTTGCAAAAATTGAATTTTCGTTGATATGTGACATCATTCTGTTACGAATAATTCTCTCAAACAGTTTACTTATTGAAGAAAGCAAACTGATTGGTCGATAACTTGAAACTTCAGCTGGGTTCTTATCCGGTTTTAAAATGGGAGTAATTTTTGCATTTTTCCATAATTTGGGAAAATATGCAATTTTGAAGCAGCAATCGAAAATTTTCACTAAAAATTCCATTGTGCTCTCAGGGAGATTAGTATATTGAAGATTCCATCGTCACCAGGTGCTTTCATATTTTTGAAATTTTTGATAATTGATTTAATCTCATTAAAGTTAGTTTCAATTATTTCTGCAGGTAAAAAATTCTGGGGAGAAATTAAATCAAATTGACGTGTGACTTCATTTTCAATTGGACTCACAAAATTCAAATTTGAGTTATGAACACCCTCAAACTGCTGAGCAAGTCTTTGAGCCTTTTGTTCATTGGATACAAGAAAACGTTCACCATCTTTTAAAACTGGAATAGGCTTTGAAGGTTTCTTAAGAATCTTCGACAGCTTCCAAAATGGTTTTGAATATGGTTTCAATTTTTCAACTTTAGTCTCAAAATTTTGATTTCTCAGAAGAGTAAATCTATGTTTAATCTCTTTCTGTAAATCTTTATAAATAGTTTTTAAAACAGGGTCACGAGAACGTTGATATTGACGTCTGCGGACATTTTTCAAACGAATTAGAAGTTGAAGATTTTCGTCAATTATTGATGAATCAAATTTCACTTGAGCCTTTGGAACAGAATAATTCCTGGCATCAACAATTGCACATTTTAATGCTTCCAAAGCGGAATCAATATTCACTTCGTTTTGCAAATCAAGCTCATTATTGAAATTTCTCTCAATATGAGTTTTGTATCTTTCCCAATTAGCCTTGTTATAATTAAAAACAGAGCTCATAGGGTTTAAAACTGATTCATGTGATAAAGAAAAAGTTATTGGAAGATGGTCAGAATCAAAGTCAGCATGTGTGATCAAATCACTACATACATGACTTTGATCTGTTAGCACCAAATCAATTGTTGAAGGGTTTCTTACAGAAGAAAAGCATGTAGGACTATTCGGAGACAAAATAGAATAGTATCCTGAAGAACAATCATTGAATAAAATTTTGCCATTGGAATTACTTTGAGAATTATTCCATGAACGATGTTTAGCGTTAAAATCGCCGATTATGAAAAATTTCGAACGATTTCTGGTGAGTTTTTGTAAATCACCTTTAAAATAATTTTTGAGCTCGCGTGTGCATTGAAATGGTAAATATGCTGCGGCAATAAATAAAATCCCAAGTTCAGTTTGAACTTCAATTCCCAAAGTTTCAATAACTTTCGTCTCAAGATGGGGAAGAGCACGATGTTTGATTCGGCGATGGATAACAATTGCAACTCCACCGCCGGAACCCTGAATCCTATCATATCTATGAACCTCGTAATTGGGATCATATTTTAATTTTATGTTAGGTATCAAAAATGTTTCAGTAATAATTGCAATATGCACATTATTTACTATTAAAAAATTAAAAATCTCATTCTCATTGGCCTTCAATGAGCGAGCATTCCAATTTAATATTTTAATTGTTTTATTTAAAACCATTGCTAAATTTTAAATTAGAAACAATTTTAATAGTGAAATTTGTGCCTATTTGAATGGCTTCAAACATTGATTTTGCCTGCAACATGGCGTTCATAAGATCGAACATTGCCTGTTGCGAAAAAGGAAGTTTACCTGCCGTAATAGGCCCCAGGCAGTTGACATTAGAAAAAACATTTTCGGCAGCAATATTAGCTGGAGTAATAGGTGTACAATTATTTTCTAGCGTGTTTTGCTTACCCATATTAACGGTCATTTTCGAACTACCAACACTAGGCGGTATAATGTTCGAACTACCTGTATTTTTTTATTTTTTTTTCCTGTTGGGTACATTTTCCACTGCGACCAGAGATTTGATCTTTTGTGGCGGGCCCCTATTTGATGTAAGCCTTATCAGGGTGTCGTACCACTATTAGGTTGAATGGTTTCCACTTGCTGAATATAGGCATCGTCCCAATAAGGTATTATTGAACGAATAAAGTTCACTGCCTTATTGGGAGAAGTCATCCAGATATCTAATGGTTGTATTAAGTGTTTATCAAAGAATTGCTTCCTCTTTTGAGAGAGTGCTTCACAGTCACATAATAAATGTTCCGAGGTTTCTTTATCTAGGTTACAAAAGCGACAGGCATAATTTTGCAATTTACCTATCTGTTTAAAGTGATATTTACTTGGGCAGTGTCCCGTTACAAGGCCACTGTAGGTACATAAGTCTTTTTTTGAGATACTGAGCAATCGCTGGGTTACTGTTTTTTGGGGTGCAATAAATTTTCTCGATTGTCGAGCTGAATTATTGTTTTTCCAAATGTTTTCTATCATTGATTGTTCCCACTTCTTAAGTTCCATTTTGAGGGCACATTCTGAGATCCCACAAAACGGTTCTGGCCCTATGAACAACTGCATTGATCCATTTCTCGCCAACAGATCAGCTTTTTCATTCCCTTCAATGCCGCAATGCCCAGGTACCCAGAATAAGTTTACTTTACTATTTCTAGCCACCTGCTGTAGCAATTGAATACAATACCATACTAATTTCGAAGAACAGGAAACGGATTTCAGTGCTTTTAGTGCAGCTTGACTATCCGAAAAAATGCATATATTTGTATGTCTATAGTTACGTCGTAAGCAAATTGTAGCGCATTCAATTATTGCCTGTATTTCTGCTTGAAATACTGTTGGCCACTCTCCCATAGGTATTGATAGATTGACTCCAGGGCCTGCCACCCCAGCGCCAATCCAATTGCTTAACATGGAGCCATCCGTGTAGAATACTATTGAGCCTGGTTGAATGCTAGGCCCACCTGATTCCCATTCAGTGCGACTTGGCTCAGTCACTTGGAATAGTCGTTCAAAGTTGTACTGCCTATCCATCCAGTCTTCCTGAGATAACATTGCACTGATTTTGAAATTTTCAAGTATACTGAGGTGTCCCCTAAGGTCTCCTTCAAGGAACTTTTTTGTTCTTTGTAGCCTTAGTGCGCTTTTTTCTGCTTCTAATTGTACAAATAGATGCAATGGAAGTAAGCTTAACATAGCATCTAGTGCCTTTGAAGGAGCACTTCGAATTGCTCCAGTGATGGAAATTGTGGCAAGTCTTCGCAACTTTTCCAGCTTCTTTTGAGCATACTTGACATTTGTTTTTGGCCACCATACTAAGGACGCATATGTTATTCTGGGTCTAACGATAGCTGTATAGATCCAATAGATCATCTTTGGCTTCAATCCCCATTTGTTACCAAAGGTTTTTTTACTGATCCATAAGGCACTTGTAGCCTTATTTATTATTTTTTCCATATGTAAGCTCCAGTTTAATTTGCTGTCTAGAGTTACTCCTAAGTAGTTGACTTCTTGCAAAAGTTCTAATTTCGTTCCATTGAGACATAAGTCAGGAATTTTGATTTTTTTTCCTGCGTGTAAATAGAATAACGTTAGTTTTCTTTGGATGTATCGTAAGTCCCTCTTTTTTGCACCACATTGTAGTTAAATTTAGAGCATCTTGGAGTCTATCTTTGATTACATGCTCATATTTTCCACGAACTATAACTACTATATCGTCCGCAAAACCAATTACTTCGTAACCCTGTGATTCTAGTTGTGTCAACAGTTCATCAACCACTAATGACCACAACAGGGGTGAGAGAACCCCTCCCTGTGGGCATCCTTTTGCAGTCCTTACTGTGACTGTTGAGCCTCCATGATTGCAAGTTATTTCTCTTTTTTGTAACATTTCAAATATCCAGTCAACGATAGTTTTGTCGAAGTTACGTTTTATCATAACACCTTTTATTGAATTATAGGATGCATTATCAAAAGCGCCTTCGATGTCTAGAAATGCTGCTAGCATAATTTCTTTGGCTTCGAATGTTTTTTCAATTTTTGTTACTAGTGCATGAAGTGCTGTTTCTGTGGATTTGTTATGCTGATAAGCAAATTGATATTTATTCAAAGGTTTTGGCTTCAGATATTCTGACTTTATATAGTCATCGATGAGTTTTTCCATCAATTTCAACATGAATGACGAAAGGCTAATTGGTCTAAACGATTTTGGACTCGTTTTGTCCTTTTTATTAGCTTTCGGAATAAAGACAACACGAACTTGGCGCCTGCTTTTTGGAATATATTTTAACCTTAAGCTTGCTTTGAACATCTCAGTTAAGCAAGAGGTTAAGCTTCCTTTGCCCTCTTGAATCATGATAGGACGGATTTCGTCAGAACCTGGTGATTTATATGGTGCAAACGAATTTATTGCCCATTCAACTCTCGCGTGAGTAAAAATACGACTTGCTAGATCTTGCGAATGCTCTCTGGTCATATTTTGCCCAGCTGCACCTACAATTTCATTGGGTTCATTGGAATTAATTATGCTGGTCGTTTCTGATCCAGTGTATGATTCCAACGAAGTCGCACTTTCGCTCACGACTGGTGATGATCCTGGGAAGTGTACCTCCATCATTAGGTTCAAAGTTTCTGTGGCGGTGGAAGTGAAAGCTCCGCTGTTATATTTCGAAGTGCCTAGGCCATTAGAATGATCTTGTGAAAGAACTTTTTGTAACCTAGCAACCACTGGAGTACTCTCGATATTTTCGCATGTGTGCCTCCAGTTTTTACGTTTAGATTTCCTTATTTCTTTGTTGTACGTAGTAAGAGCTCTTCTATATGCATCCCACTGTGAGGTGCGCTTTGCGCGATTAAACTCTTTTCGTGCCTGCTTCCTTAGATTATCTAGTCTGGTGTTCCACCATGGAACATCCCTGTTTGTTGATCGAATCCTGATCGGACAACTGTTGTTATACGCTTGGAAGATTCTATCTGTTACTTGAACAGAGACATTTTCAAGTTCTCTGTTTGTGGTTATAATATCATTTGGGAAGTTGCCTCCCGCTAATAGATAAGAATAGTATAGCCCCCAGTTCGTTTTTCTGGGGTCTCTAAAAGTTTCTTTGATAATGTCATTTGTTTTGTATTCGAATAAAATATGTCTGTGATCGGATAAGGATACTTCATTGGAGACATGCCAATTATGTATTCTTTCCGAAAGGGTGTTACTGCAGAGTGTTAAATCTAAGACTTCTTGTCTTATGGAGTTCATGAAAGTGAAGTCAGTCCCTTTATTACAAATATCTATATTATTTTGAGTTATGTATTCTAGTAGGCACTCACCTCTTTTGCTTATATCGTTGCTGCTCTATACTGTATGATGTGCATTTGCGTCGCAACCTATGATGAATGCTTTGTTCTGATTTTTACAGAATGACACGAATGCTGAAACTTCTGGTGGAGGCGCCTCGTCTATGTCTCCAGGAAAATATGCCGAAGCTATGTAGATTTCAGTTTTACCACGTGTGGTGGAAATTTGTATAGCTACCGCCACAATATCACGTTTAATAAATTCTGTAATAGGCATAATATTTATTTTTTTGCTAGTAACAATAGCACACCTGGGAGATTGCTGTGTTTCGTCATATATTAACTTACACGATTTAATGTCAAGACCCAGTATTTTCCCATTATACGACCATGGCTCCTGGATGAAAGCAATATCCAGTTTGCTCTGAGCGAATCTCTTGCAAAGTACTGCGCTAGCCCCCTCTGCATGATGGAGATTTGCTTGGATAAATTTGATGCTGTGATTGATGTTGGATGTGATGGCCATGTCAATTATCATTTTGAAGATTTCCAGTGACTATTCCGCAGTCGTTGTTGCCTGTTGGAAAGTCATCTTTGTTACGCTTGTTTTTCGAACGAGTCTTTTCAGTATTCTGGACATCGATCCGCCCTGGGACATTTTGATTAGTGTACCTTGAACTACCTGTAACCTGTGCATAAGTTAAACGGGTATGCAAAGGAGTAGGTAAACTATGCGTCACTGGTACGCTTGGAGAATTTTGTTTTGAAGTTGGTTTTAATTGAGAAATTGAATTTTGTTTACCTTGCCTTGCCTTAACAATTGCTAAACGGACTGGACATTGATAAAAATTTGACATATGGTTGCCGTTACAATTCGCACAGCGAAAATTTTTACTCTCTTTCACAGGACATGTGTCCTTTTTGTGAAAAGAGTCTCCACAATTAAGACATTTTTGGTCCATGTTGCAGAATTTGGAACCATGGCCATAACGTTGGCAAGTACGGCATTGGGTGATATGCTTTTCACCTCCGCCATACTTCCTATAAATTTCCCACTTTACACGCACATTATACAAAGCATGTGCTTTTTCAAAAAATTTTAAATTGTTAACCTCATTGCGGTTAAAATGAATTAAATAATTAACAAGGGAAATTCCAGTTCTCTGACTGTTTTCGCCTCGTGATTTTTGTTTCATTAGAATTACTTGGGTAGGGGCTACCGTGCTGGATCGAAACCCGTACAGTATCGAAATCCGTACACCTTGATGTTTTTCTCCATTTTTAAGCATTATAAGAATATAAATTCATATGATAGTTACATGTACATGTCCGTTAAGTTGTTACCCTTCTGTTAAATTAAACTATGCGCCAGTAGGCCATGAAATAAAAGTATTAAAAATGAAAAATCAATCGTGTATCGGTTTCAGTTGTCATTTCGTTGTATCGTTCGAGAACTTACTAAGGAAACGTTCTTCAGATAAAAACGTTTTTCAAGTGGGATGTAAGTGTTTTACTCCATGAATCCTTTTGGAATTGATGGAAAAGGTAAGTCTTCGTCATTTTCGAGCTGTATATTGTCTGGTAAATAGTGTAAATTATATTTATTCAACAAAAACTGTGCCGTACGGATTTTGATTCTTGTTAATTGCTTGAATCGAAATCCGTACACCGTGTGTATCATACATATATTGTTGAACTTTCTTCTTGTTTTCAGCATATAATGGAAAAAACAAGTATAAATATACGGCAAACAATTTCGAAGGAGCTGTGACTGAGTTGCGCAAGGGAAAGTCGTACCGGGAAGCTTCGAGAGATTCCGGCGTTCCCGTTACTACGACAAAGGGTGCCGCAACGAAACACTACGAAAACTGCACAATTTTAGCTGATATAAAAAATTAGAAAACCGTGTGAAACTTTAGGAACCAATTGACCCTCAAAATATATTTATTCGTAAATTTAAAGATAAATTATAAATAAAAGATGTTCATTTTTGTAATTCAATATCTATACGGATTTTGATTCATTGCTGTGTGGACTTTGATCCGGTCTATATCGCGTGTGTGCGGATTTCGATTCAAAAGTGTACGGGTTTTGATTCAGATAAAAAACTGTGTACGGATTTCGATTCAAAACATGTTCTATTTAAACATGATTTTTTCGACTTTCGGAGTGATTTTAATCATTTTGCTTGAAAATAGTGATAAAATATAAGTAGACCTATAAGTAAACATGTCAGTTTAAAGCAATATATGATTTTCTGATTTTATAGTGACCGTCAAAGATTATAATGTGCTTAGGTGTACGGATTTCGGTCCAGCACGGTATGTCAAGTAATTCTGTTAAAGTAAGTTTGATCTCATCAACGGTTTGATCGTTGGTGAGACCTTTCAAGACAACCTTGAACGGCTTGGCGTTCTTGGTGTCATATGTAAAAAATTTGTACATCTTGTCAGTTAAATACTGAACAAGACGATCACGACCCTTTACTGAGTCGGCTAATAAGCGGAATTCACCTCTGCGGCCAACTTGATAGGTAACATTAACGTCAGAAACAAACGTTGAAAGTTCCTTTTTGAATATATTAAATTCAGAAGAAATAGTTACCACAATAGGTGGAACTTTCTCCTTTTGTAAAGATTCTATATTTTGTATAGTTTCATTATTGGTAACTTCCATTTCACCAGCTTCTTGCTCAGGCAAAATATCAAAAGGATTGTCACTACAGACACTCGAAGTGTCAGAAAGAGATGCCTCTCTTTTCCTCCCCGCAGCGATGCGAGGTTTCTTTTTCCGTCCAGCCATTTCAGGTGATACGAAAAAAGTTAAAACAAATGTTAAATTCAAAAGTAGGTAGTCTTGAGAAAGACTGATGGGAAAAAACTTTCAGGTAGTCTTTAAAAGACACACTGACAAAACACAAACTTTGAAGCTATAGGCAGTCAAAGACCAGTACACAAGCAACCGAAAAAACGTCTGATCTGTAGGCAGCGTTGCCAGGTCATTTTTTTAAAAATCTGGAAAAGGCAAAATAAAAATCTGGAAAAAATCTGGCAGTTATTTCGTGGAGTGAAAGGATAATTTTTCGGATAAAAGTCTTGGGGTACGCAAAATTTGAGGTGACAAAATTGCAAAATTTCGCGCCAAAATTGAAGTGATGACCTTTTTGCGGAACAGAGAAAATAAAATCTGGATAAAATCTGGATCTTCCATGAAAAATCTGGATAATTGGACATCAAAGCTGTTTACCTGGATACATGTTCAAAAATCTGGATAATCCAGCTAAATCTGGATACCTGGCAACGCTGTCTGTAGGACAGTTCAAGACGCACTGAAGGAATGAGGTTCAACACGTCCTCTCCACTGACATCGATTGGGTTTGTGTTTTTTTTTTATCTTCCGCTGAGCTTTGCGCGCAGCGAAGTGCAAAGCTTTCTTGCATTTGTGGTTCCTGCTGCTGGCTCGCAAAATGCAACTGGAGAGACAGGAAACAGAAGCTAAGTATTGGTTTTGGTGCTATTTCACGTCGTGTTTGAAACGGGATCAGAGTGAAATTGTGACTACCTATGTTAACGCACACAGCTTTTCTTCCATTCGATTTGAACGGCATGTGAGCGAGAGGGAATTTGTTTTTTTTCTGCCTTTTGTGCTGCTTACGACCGCAGAGGCACCTTCGAAGATGCCGATTTTCTGATTCTTTCTCTCTCGATCACTTGCTGTGTGTGTTGGGTAGCGCGTTCATGTGTTCATGATTTTTTTTACGTTGCATCAACTCGCAAGTTGCAGTAGGCTGACATGAGAATGTGTGTTCAGCAAATAGACCATCGCACGGTGACGTCGCGCACTTGCGTTTGACAGCTATTGGTGGCTTTGTTTGCCTTCGGGCGATGCAGTTTGGTTCTAAATTATAGCAGATCATTTCAGTTGTGACCAGTGATGCCACATATATAGATTTGTCTGCTTTTATACAGATTTCTTGCGTATTTTTCATACAGATATCTGCATGCAGATTGCAGATTTTCTGGAAATAATACAGATTTTTTTGGTTTTCATGGGGTAGTAAATTGAACTTCTTGATGTGGTTGAAAAGCGGAGATTGGCTCGGATGCGGTTCAGCGTGTCGTAGGTTTTACTATATTCATATGCTACTATAAATCTTTGAACACGCTAACTTTCACAAGATCGAATTGATAGTTTTACAATAGAGTTTGATCATCTATCATTCACACGCGACAAATATCTAAGTGCTTCGTCTGTCATGAAGAGTTCTGATCGGTTACGGTCATTTAACCATATTCAACCCTATTATTTTTATGATTTTCCTAGCTTTTGGACTAATGTTGATACACTTGAATTTTTTTTTTTATTCAATAATGTTTAAATCTTGTTGGATGCAATTTTTTGTTTTTGAATTTTAAGGGCTTTGGATGCATGTAAATTTGCCAGTTTTTGAATTCATTAGGATACTTAGCTCATTCCAAACTATATTACAAGAGAAAAACGCGTTGTAGATCTTATATCCTCTAAAATTGCGGTCGGCTTACAGTTTCCGAATAAAGTTTAACGTCTTACGAAATAAAGCTACTCATTGATTCGTGAATGGGTAAATTAAGGTGTTCATGAGCAGAAACGCGTAAAGTCGTACGATACGTAAGGTAACGGAAATTACTTAACCTCCACGATTCGCTTGTATCCCGTCACTGCAAATATGATGAGGTTTCAAACACGTTGGCACCTGGCGCGCTTACGTGAGCTCATATATCGAAGATCGCACCACTAACCTCGGGAAAGTGCGTGCACGTCGGGTTCAAAATTGGAAGGGTCGGTCAGTTCCTCTATTAGTACAAAGCTCGTTATTCCCGTCGTACTCCTAAAATCAATGAAACAAACCGTCTTAGATACATAGAAGATAGGTTCGCGAAAAATATCTTAGTGGACGAGGGCCCATAAATACCGCCAAGAGTTTTATCGTATGCAGAGAAGAAACGCGACAAACAACTAACACAAAATTCCTATACCCGTGGTGCTTGTGGAGTGTGCAGGAGTATATCCGGCCTCTAGTAACAACAAGTATCGAACTAACACCCCTTTCCTTACTTCCTTTGATCTACGTTCTTGACCGGCAGGCGTCGGTACTGATCAGCATGCAGGGGTTATTGGAGATGCACATCGAAAAGCTAAATCCCAAGCAGGAATCACTGAATTCGATTTACAACTCCAATCGATCCTGATCAGTAACGAAGTGGCAACCGGTGGTGATCAATCAAGCTCAAGCTCAAGCAAGCTTAAACCCTTAAATGAATTTCATAATGTTTAAACATGTGGTTTGAAAGTTATAGAAAGTAATGTAACCCGCAGACTGTTTAAAACTATAGTTACGATCAAAATATGTGGTCTCAACATCATTTAAATTTGATATTGTACTATTTCAATGTTTGCGCCCTTGCTCAGGATTGAAGTTGAAATAAAAAGTCATTTCTATCATTTCACTTTTTGCCTTTCTCCTAGAAAGGTATAGCAATCACTGCAAAAACTAAAGGTATAAAAGTGCTCAAAAGGGCCGAATGTCGTATATCACTCGACTCAGTTCGACGAGCTGAGCATTTTCTGTATATATATATATATATATATATATATATATATATATATATATATATATATATATATATATATATATATATATATATATATATATATATATATATATATATATATATATATATATATATATATATATATATATATATATATATATGTGGCAGAGCTGTATGCCACCACGGGTCGGTAATTGGCGATCACCGAAGGCCACGGAAGTGCTCACTGCTAGCAAGCAGTCCCGGACCATCAGCGGGAGCTAGCCTAGGTCGTGGCGAGATTCAGGCACTGGGCCGCTGAATTCTCGCAAAAGCCACACTGGCCGGAAGCAGCTCCGACGGAGCGAGTAGTGCCGCTCCCACCACCCAAATGCACTATACCGCCCATTGGGACTGATGCCAGTAATGTTCCCAATTACGGCAACTGGTCGCATCACTATAGGATACGAGTCGGATTTCGTTTTCGTACCATGATTTTGGGCTGGCACCTGCGCCGAGCTCCCTTAGTAATGTCGTGTGATAACGGCTTGAAACGGCGAGATTACAACCGGTGCAGGGGTCTCCGTCCCGTAAAACCTGGCAGGCCTTCCAGTACGTTCCGAGTCCATTGCCTGGTGGGAACCAGGCAGGAGTAGGATCAGATGTCTTTTCCTGACTTGCGCCGGTCGGGGGTGTCATAGTTGCCCATAAGGCGCTATGGCAGCCGCCCCTAGCCATGGCCTCACTGCTCCGGCATAGACTACCTTGGGACCATTTAGGCGACTACTCCATTATGGATAAGGATAGCGGCTGGTAGGGGGACCCAATAAACAAGAATGCAGAAAAACAAAACTCTGGAGATGGGGGCAGATGGGTTGGAAAACCCATTTGCGCGAGGTGGCATCCAGCGGTCTCCGCCTAGAAAAGTGGAGACGGATGCAGTGAAGGTCGCCTGCGAAGACGGTAAAGGCAGTACGCCTACCGGATCTACGCAAGACATCGCGGTGGCTGGTCCACAGCTATTAAAGGCGGTCGGAAGACAGCGGGACACGCTACCGAGGGTAGTGGCCCTGTCTGAGCAGCTCGATGCTATAATCGAGTTTGCGAAAAGTCGCAGCAATACAACGAAGTACTTGAAGCAGGCCCTCTACATGCTTCGGTCCTCCGTCGATGCTGCGAAAAAGGAGCACGCCGAGCTCGAAATGAAAGCTGCGGCTGCGGAGAAAGAGGAGACGAAGGTGACCGAGCTGGCGACGAAGTCGGTCCAAACGGACGCTAGCACGTTTGCGGTGGTTTGCGCGGCAGGGCCAGCTGCCAAACGAACGCGACAGTCCCCGGGAGAGACGGCCCCCGGGGGCACCAAGAAGCGTTTAATCGCAAACAGCCCTCAGACCGGTGTAGGAGTGGCGCAAGCAACGCCCACGGTGGCAGCCAAGGAGCAGAAGGCTCCCGGTAACCCGTGGGTAACGGTTCCGGGAAGGAGTAGGAACCAAAAAGTGGTGGCCAAAAAACCGCATCCGGTTACAAATCCTGCGACGAAGAAAGTTAAAAATAAGGGCGACGCACTCATCCTTAAGACAGAAGAGTCAAAGTACTCGGAAGTCCTTAAGGCAATGAGAGGCGATGCGAAGCTCAAAGATCTGGGGGCAGATGTGCGTAGCATCCGCCGATCCCGCAAGGGAGAAATGATCGTTGAGCTCCGCAAAGAAGCCAGAAACAAGGGCCCAGCCTATCGGGCATTGGCCCAAGAGGCGCTTGGAGATAGAGTGCAGGTTCGGGCACTCACGTCGCAGGTAACCCTACAACTTAAATACCTGGACGAAGTCACCGAGGCATGCGAAGTCGTGGATGCCCTCAAGGAGCAGTGCGAAGTGGTTGTGGCACCAGAGGCAGTTCGACTGCGCAAAGGCCCAGTAGGAACCCAGACCGCCACTGTCAGGCTTTCGTCAGTAGACGCAAACCAGGCGCTAAAGGTAGCGAGGCTCAAAGTGGGCTGGTCAATGTGCCCACTCAGCATCTACCAGCCGCCGGAGGTCTGCTTTCGATGCTTCGAGCAAGGACACAAGTCCTTTAGCTGCAAGGGGCCTGACAGGAGCTCCCTATGCAGGCGGTGTGGTGCTGCAGGCCACAAAAGCAAAGACTGCGGAGAGCCCCCGAAGTGCTTGGCGTGCGCCGGGAAGCGTGACGCAAAGCACATAATGGGAGGCCCGAGGTGCACGGCCGGTAAGCCGACTAGCAAGCCACGGGCGTGAGAGTGACACAGCTAAATTTGAACCACTGCTTCGCGGCTCAGCAACTGCTATACCAAGCAGTCACTGAGTCGTTGTCGGACATCGCCATAATCTCGGACCCCTACCGAATTCCTTCCGGAAACGGTAACTGGATTTCGGACGGGTCCGGTATGGCGGCAATATGGACGACGAGCAGGTTCCCGGTTCAAGAGATAGTGTCAACTTCAAACGAAGGATACGCGGTTGCCAAGGTGAACGGAGTGTACTACTGCAGCTGCTATGCTCCGCCTCGTTGGTCTACCGAGCAGTTCGCAAGGATGATCGACCGAGCCACCGGGGAGCTGATCGGTCTATCACCGTTGGTAGTGGCGGGCGACTTCAACGCATGGGCAACTGAGTGGGGAAGTCGACGCACAAACCAGAGAGGCCGGATCTTGTTGGAGGCTTTGGCGAAGCTCAACATAGATCTGGCCAACGTCGGCTTGAAGAGCACCTTCAGTAGAAACGGCGCGGAGTCGATCATCGATGTGACATTCTGTAGTCCAGGATTGATCACGAACTGGAGGGTAGACGATGGCTACACTCATAGCGACCATCTGGCGGTCTGTTATAGCGTAGACTGTAAAACGAGACCGCATGTGGCGAGTAGAATTAACACTCCAGCTCCTCGCGGGTGGAGGATATCACACTTCAACGAAGAGGTATTTGCGGAAGCAATTAGACTAGAACACGAGGCAAGCAGAATTCGTAACCCGAGCGCTGATCAACTTGTTGCCATACTTTCGCGGGCGTGCGACGCCACTATGCCTAGGAACCGCCAGCCTAGGCATGGAAGGCCACCAGTCTACTGGTGGACCGACGCGATAGCGGACCTCCGCAGAGCGTGTCTTCAAGCGAGAAGAAGGATTCAACGTGCGCGAACCGACGAAGAAAGGGAAGATCGTCGAGGGGAATTCAGTTCCGCAAGAGCGGCGCTTAAGAGAGCAATAAAAGCTAGTAAACGTGCGTGCTTCGAAAGACTGTGCGCTAGTGCCAACACTAACCCGTGGGGTAACGCCTATAGGATGGTGATGGCCAAGACTAAGGGTGCGATGGCGCCCGCAGAAAAATCACCAGCGATGCTTGAGCGGATCATAGAGGGACTCTTTCCACGCCACGAGCCAAATCCTTGGCCTCCGGCTGGCGAGTCACTTCACCGACGTTCCAGTATCTCAAACTCAGACCAGAGGTGGTCGGCCAACCTGCCGAACACCCAATATATGAGTGACGGCGTTAGCCGTGCCGAGGCAGAGGAGGCGGAAACGGTTACGAATGAGGAACTCATCGCGATCGCCAACTCCCTGAAGGTGAGCAAGGCACCGGGATTGGATGGGATTCCGAATCTGGCTGTGAAGAAGGCCATCAAAGAGGCCCCCAGACTATTTCGGGAAGTCATGCAGAAGTGCCTGGATGACTGTACATTCCCAGACAGATGGAAGCGACAGAAGCTGGTCTTATTGCCGAAGACAGGGAAACCACCTGGTGACCCGTCGGCATACAGACCGATATGTCTGCTCGATACGGCGGGTAAGGTGCTCGAGAAGGTTATTCTCAATAGACTGGTTAGGTACACCGAATGTGCAAACGGTCTGTCGAGTAACCAGTTCGGCTTCCGAAAAGGCAAGTCTACGGTGGATGCTATTCTGTCCGTCACCAAAACAGCAGAGGTAGCACTCCAGCGTAAAAGATGGGGCATTCGCTATTGCGCAATCGTCACGTTGGACGTGAAAAATGCGTTCAATAGTGTTAGCTGGGATTCCATAGCCCACTCGCTTCGGAAACTAGACATTCCGGTGTCTTTGTACAGGATTCTGGAAAATTATTTCCAGAATCGTGTGCTAGTTTACAGCACAGACGAGGGTCAAAAATGTGTCCCAATTACCGCAGGGGTTCCACAAGGTTCCATCCTGGGCCCGGTACTGTGGAATATCATGTACGATGAAGTGCTGAAACTAAAGCTCCCCCAAGGGGTTGTGATCGTTGGATTTGCGGACGACATCACACTTGAGGTCTACGGCGAGTCGATCGAGGAGGTTGAGTTGACGGCTTCGCACTCTATAAGCGTCGTCGAGGACTGGATGCGCTCCAAAAAACTGGAGCTGGCGCATCATAAGACGGAGATTTCAGTTGTCAATAACCGCAAGTCGAAGCAACAGGCGTTGATCAGTGTCGGGAATTGCACCATCGCCTCTAAGCGCTCCCTGAAGCTGCTGGGGGTGATGATCGATGACAAGCTCGCCTTCGGGAGCCATGTCGAATATGCCTGCAAGAAGGCTTCAATGGCTATTGCAGCATTATCTCGCATGATGTCCAATAGCTCAGCAGTGTACGGCAGCAAGCGGAAGCTTCTAGCTAGCGTGACTTCGTCCATACTGAGATATGGCGGGCCAGTGTGGTCCAAAGCACTAGGTACTAGTAAACATCGGAGTAAGTTGGAAAGTACCTACAGGCTCATGTGCCTGAGGGTTGCGAGCGCGTATCGAACTGTGTCATACGACGCAATCTGCGTCCTGTCCGGCATGTTGCCAATCAGCATAGCCATTAAGGAGGACGTAGAATGCTTCGATCAACGTGACACAAGGGGCATACGAGGTACCAGAAGATCATTCTCGATGATCAGATGGCAGCAGGAGTGGTCCAATTCCGCGAAGGGTAGATGGACGCATCGACTTATTCCGGATGTATCCGGATGGGTCGGGAGGCGCCATGGAGAAGTGAACTTCCATCTGACACAGATTCTGTCAGGCCATGGTTGCTTTAGGCAGTATCTACACAGATTCGGGCATGCGGGGTCCCCCATGTGTCCCGAGTGCGCGGATGCGGAAGAGACTGCTGAGCATGTCTTCTTCGTGTGCCCTCGTTTTGTGCATGCGCGGAGCGACATGATGGTAGTGAGCGGGCCAGACACCACTCCGGACAACCTAGTTCGGAGGATGTGTAAAGACCCAAACATTTGGAGGGCGGTTTGTACAGCCGCCTCTCAAATAGTTTTAGAATTGCAAAACAGGCGACAGGTTGACCACCGACACGCCAGTGTTAGCTAACGGCCAGTCTCCAGGTTAGTTAGCTAAGTTAGCAAAAAGACCTAAAGAACCAAGAGGGTGCACAGAGCACAAAAGCCGCTCCCCGAAGCAATACCTAGCGGTGGTCCCGGGGAGTATTATGGGCTGGAGACTGAAGGGGTTTTAGTGGGTCCGGTCACTGATTCAAACCAACCCCACACTCCCTGAGGTTGGTCACCTCAGGGGTTTGGATGCAAATTTCCCCTTCACCTGAAACAAAAAAAAAAAAAAAAAAAAAAAAAAATATATATATATATATATATATATATATATATATATATATATATATATATATAAATATATATATATATATATATATATATATATATATATATATATTTATATATATATATATATATATATATATATATATATATATATATATATATATATATATATATATATATATATATATATATATATATGTATATATATATATATATATATATATATATATATATATATATATATATATATATATATATATATATATATATATATATATATATATATATATATATATATAAAATTGAAATAAAAAGTCATTTCTATCATTTCACTTTTTGCCTTTCTCCTAGAAAGGTATAGCAATCACTGCAAAAACTAAAGGTATAAAAGTGCTCAAAAGGGCCGAATGTCGTATATCACTCGACTCAGTTCGACGAGCTGAGCATTTTCTGTATATATATATATATATATATATATATATATATATATATATATATATATATATATATATATATATATATATATATATATATATATATATATATATATATATATATATATATATATATATATATATATATATATATATATATATATATATATATATATATATATATATATATATATATATATATATATATATATATATATATGTGTGTGTGTGTGTGTGTATGTGTGTGTGTGTGTGTGTATGTGTGAACGCTCTCCCAATCTCACTCGATTTTCTCAGAGATGGCTGAGCTGATTTCAATGAAATTAATGAAAGGTCTAGTTGCCCTATAAGACCCTATTGAATTTTATTGTAATCTGATTTCTAGTTAAGAGGTTATGTATCAAAATGTAGAAATCACGAAACATCAATATCTCAGAAACTACACAACCGATTTCAACAAAATTGGTTTCAAATTAACGGGCTACCTAAAAAAACCTCTAACTTTTGAATTTTATGAAGATTGAACAGGTGGTTCAAAAGTTATGGAAAGAAACGTGTTCTGTAGACTATTTAATCTCACTCATGTTTCCAGAAATGGCTGGACCGATTTTCATAAAATCAGTGTCATATGGAACGTCTTGTTGCCCCATAAGACCCTATTGATTTTTTTGCAAACGGATTATTATTTTGCCTGTTATGTTTAAAAATGTGAAATCCAGCTAGGAAAAGAAACATATTCCGAAGACTACTTGGACTCACTCACTTTCCTCAGAGATGGTTGAACCGATTTCCCCAAAACTAATGTCAAATGAAAGGTCTAGTTGCCTCATAACACCCTATTGAATTTTATTTCATTATCTTAGAAACTACACAACCGATTTGAACAATATTGATATCAGATGGACCGGCTAGTTAAGGGTTAACTGATGAATTATGATTGAACAGGTGGTTTCAAAGTTTGGCTGTCCTATACATTCCCTTTTCATTTGATTGTAATCCAACTTAAGCAACCGTTATGTATTAAATTGTTAAAACAACGAAAGTCTATTATCTCAAGTATTACACGACTTATTTGAGCATAACTAGTGTCATACAAACGAGTCATTTCTCAAACTTACAAATAACAAACTTCATAACAATTTGATATGCTGTTCAAAAGTTTTGGAAAGAAAAGAAATTCAAAGACTATTCATCACTATACCTGCTTTGATTAATATATATGGCCTCAACATGATTTAAATGTGATATCGTACTATTTGAACGTTCCCGGTATCGCTCGTGATGAAATTGTTCGAAATTAAAAGTCATTGCTTTCATTTCGCTATTTCTTAAGCACTAACATTACGTTGAATTTCATATTTTGTACTTCAATTACAACGTCAATATTTTAGAACCCAAAGAGTAAATATACCTTTATTGGATTTAAGCATTCATGTAAATCTATTTTTTTTATAAATAATAAGTTTGAATGAGAAAGGCTGAGTCTGACCGCTAGGTGGATTAATTTAGGTTTTTCGCTCAGAAAGCACATATTGGGGTTTACTTCAACTAGTAAATACTCACCTAATTCTTATTCGAATTCAATGCGATAGGTTGCATTTTGAAGATAAATAATCAGAATTGTATTTCGTGTTGAATGTTTTTATATAATTCATCTTAACTTTTGTAAAATGTTTGAAATACCTCCTGAGTGGTCTGAAAAAAAAACTTTTTTTTGCGCAAATGTATGCTGTACGATCCGACCCATCGGCTCACACAGGCCGCATAGTATACATTTCATAGGAAATTTTCTCTACTTTTCGAATATTAAGGTCCCATGTTGCCCCTTTCTGCCCCGCTGAACAAAAAAACAAGGCGCATGGTGATTTGTGAAAGTTACGTTGTTCTACAGAAGTAGTTAGTAGTTTCATTCAATCGTTCTAGAAGAACATCATCGGGTTACGTTCAGATGTGAAAACAAGGTAAAATAACACATATAATTATATTAAATTTACATGAATATTTATTTTTCAAACCAATGCATTAGGTTTTAACCTTTTACTCGTCATCGTCAGTATCTTCATAACTGAAAATTAATAAATCTTCCACCTCTTATGTGAACGTGCTTTTCGATTTGTTGTTGTGTCTAAAACTCGGAACTACCGGATCTGACGCAATAAGCAGCTCACGAAACATGTCACCGATAGTACTCTCACGTGATCCTTTCCAGGCATTTATTTTCTCGTGTTTTCCGGATTACTTTATTCATGCTTTCTCGGGATCCTTCCGAAAGTTTGCCAATGGGACTCGAAGATCAAACGATTATTTCACATCCTTGAATTAGTTATTTTGTTTACTGTTGTTGAACATCCATACAATTTTGCGTAATAATGAACGGTTAGCGTTGGACTTAAATTTTGATGCATCAATTCTATCGCCACTCGAAATCGTTGCTAGCAGCGTCTGAAATCGCTGGATTAAATTTAAATCGACTCCTGTTATCTCGAAAGAAAATTCGGCATTGAAAAAAACGTCTTCCTGTAACACCGTTATTGCTACTGCCGAAGCCAGCGTGCGGTTTGTCGACATGTAGACCAAGTTTGACAAAAAATTCTTTTTGAATTCGCTGTTTGATGCTTTTGAGCTGATCGATGTTACATGTTTTCGAATATTGAGAATAGGTAATATTTCCATTTAATTCTACTCCGAAAATTTATTATGAAATTTAAGTTCAATATTCAATATTAAATTTAAATTCAATATGAAATCTGTTCTCTGAGAAAACTGCAAATATCGACATATCAATTAAAGTCTGCACACGGACTCTAAAAATCCACATTTTCAGATAAATTTGCATATCTGGTATCCCTGATTACTATAATACGATGGTGACACGTCACAAATTATGCACTAACGTATATAGACACTGTATTTTAACTAGTTAAAAACACATAAAACTGGCATACCCCCTTTTGACCATGTTAAACGACAATTTTTTACTTAGACTCAAGTTTTTTAAATCTATTAAAATGGGACCATTTTGCATATTTTAACATATAATATACTGTATAGTTCGTTTCGAATGCACATTTCTCTTGAAATAGTACTCACATATTTTAGTTTAACGAATTTAACATTTTGTTTCCTAAATTAATGCGATGTATCAATTGAGCCAAAAATGATATCATATAAATATATTATATAAATACATTATATAAATGATAAAAACTTTGGTTGGCTGCTGAACAAGTCCCGTTGTAGCCGTATCGAACAATGCGCGGATTTTGTTTTCCGAGATAGGTGATTGAATTATATGAGTTTTCGAGTGCAGATGCCCGACTATGATATCAAATTTAGTGCTTTTAAGTGAGTTTCTGAGGATTATACTTTATGAGGAATCTAAAGTGAACTAAGAAGAATCCATTCCATGGATTAGCAGATTGGTTTAAGAAGAAAATATGCGTTTTTTCCTGTTTCCAATTGTGTTTTCATGTTTTATGACATGAATATATGGGCTGAGATGAATAATGAAGCAGTTCCCCTATACAGCTGAAAAGCTACACGGTCGATCGAATCTGTTGCTTATAGATTGGAGCTGGAATTTACTAAGCCCGTACATCGTTTGCTCAAGTAACTAGTGATTTTAGTGCCAGTGCAAATTTGGGAAGTGTCGAAAACCGGCATACCGCGGAACATCAAAACTTTGCATGCCTTTGTCCTGGAGAGTTACAGTATCCGAAGAAATAAGTGAGTTCGTGTTGATGTAGTGATTCCAACAGAAAGACATAGCACTAAGATAAAGCCAGTAATCAAACTTGTTTTAATAGACTAATAATTTTTTACTTGGCAACGGACCGCTTCGATTCAAACTTCAAACACTTTACAATGAAATCGAATTATTATGGCTAGTGTAATAGAAAGAATAATTATTAGGTATATACCATTTCGCTGCTTGGAATATTTTTCACCCAGTGATGTATAGCTCTTTACTATAGGGCCACTTCCGGGGAATCAGCAGGCGTTGAAAAAGTGACAGACGGTATTCAGACGGTTTGCCTATCTATCTCTCAGCGATTACGTTGAAGTAGTCAGCCTAGGGAACCTGTATATTAGAGAAATGACAAGACACTCACCGTTAAGGCAACTGTCAACATCAAAACGGATAACGGCAATGCAAAATTATACATGTCGCCCGTTTTGATGTTCACAGTTGACTTAACGGTGAGTGTCTCGGCGTCTCTCTGGTGTATAGACTGACTAAGTCAGCTGGATCAGCTAGAATCCCGCCACTTCGACATCGTTGCACTCCAGGAGCTTTGCCTGGAAGAAGAGAAGGTCCGGTGGATTTGTGACCACAAGGCACAGTACCGCCAAAGCGGTGGCACAACCAATGAGTTTGGTAGCGGTTTTATAGTGCTGTGCAGGATGCAGAGTCGTGTGATGAAGTGGCAGGCAATCAGTGACAGGTTATGTTTGTTGAGAATAAAAGGCTGGTTCTACAACTACACTATTCCCAATGTGCACTGCCCTCACGAAAGAAGACCTGATGCAGAGAAAGAAACGTTCTACGCATAGCTGGAGAAACTTTACGATAGCTGCTCGCGTAGAAACATCAAGATCGTCATTGGGGACATGAACGGAAGGAAACACTTATATAAGCCGGTGATCGGCTCGCACAGCCTGTACACCGTGACGAACGACAACGGCTTGCTATGTACCAACTTCGCAGCTTCCCACGGACTGGCAGTCCAAAGTCCCTTCTTTCCTCGACCAACGTACAGCAAAACAATTGACCACGTTCTCATCGACGGCCCGTTCATCTCAAACATTACATACGTACGCATTAATCACAGTGCTGATCGGACATGACTACTTCAATACAAAAAACTACAAAACCCTGATGAAACCGGTAGTCCTCTACGGAAGTCCTCTTGGTGTTTTCGAACGGAAGGTGCTTTGAACTATCTACGGTGGAGTACAAACGGACGACGGATAACGGCGACAGCGCATGAACCATTAGCTACAAGCGCTGCTTGGAGAGAACCCCATTGCGCACCAGGCGAAAGACAATAGCAGCAAACCCTACCGGCACCAGAAAGTAAGGGGCGCAGGAACTGGTGAAACACAGCCCAAAATCGAGTAAAATGGCGACAACTTCTTGATACAGCACGAGTTACTACAGCTCTATTCTCTATTAAGCTGTTTGATAAAGCAAAAATAACCATGCAATGGGATCTATATAAGAGTGCTCTTACTGAATATAACAAAGAAATTAGAAGATCTAAACGAATGGACTGGAGGCGTATGTGTGAAAGCATAGAAAACACCCCCGTAGTCGCGAAACTTCAAAAAGTCCTCTCGAGAGATAATACAAATGGGTTGGGTTCACTTAAGAGAGAAAACAACTCCTTTACTGCTGACGAAACCAAAACACTTGAAGTTATGTTGCAAACGCATTTTCCTAACTCAATACTTGTAAACAAAAACAACCTACCAATTTCAGAAAACACTACTGGTCAAAAAAACACCAGGATGAATACTGAAATAGAGTTGAGCACAAATATGTCTAACGCTAGTTTATTAACATCTACAATTGATGGGAAAAACATAGCAGAAGAAATATTCACCGTCAGAAAGGTAGAATGGGCCATTAGCTCATTTGAGCCTTTCAAATCTCCTGGCATGAATGGAATATATCCTGCCTTTATTCAAAGAAGTAATGGGTTACTTACTTCCACTCTTACAAAAATGTTTAAAGCTAGTTTTATGCTTAGCCATGTTCCTTCGACGTGGCGAAAAGTCCGAGTTGTATTTATTCCTAAGGCAAACAAAAAGGATAAGACTTCACCAAAATCATTTAGACCAATAAGCCTATCCTCCATAATGTTAAAAATCATGAAAAAGCTTATAGATCATTTCATAAAATCAAAGTACTTAATAAATAATCCGTTGAACAAAAATCAGTTTGCCTATCAATCAGGAAAATCTACCGTTACAGCATTACACACACTTGTAACGAAAATAGAAAAATCTTTTGATGCAAAAGAAATTCTGCTAGCATCCTTTCTAGACATAGAAGGCGCATTTGATAATGCATCTCACAATTCAATGAAAGAGACAATGTTGAAACGTGGTTTTGATATATGTATCGTTACATGGATTAGTGAAATGCTTTCGAAACGCGAAATTTCAGCTAAGCTTGGTAACTCATTTATATCAATAAGAGCTGTTAAAGGATGCCCCCAAGGAGGTGTCCTATCTCCGCTTCTGTGGTCATTAGTTGTAGATAACTTTTTATCGGAACTAGAATCAAAAGGTTTCGAAGTGATTGGATTCGCCGACAACATTGTTATAATTATTCGTGGAAAGTTTGATAATGTTGTTAAAAACAAGATGCAACAAGACCTCAATTCTACCATTGCATGGTGCAAATTAGAAGGATTAAGCATGAATCCCAAAAAAACAAGCATTATACCCTTTACAAAAAGAAATAAGTTTAAACTTGATGGGCTTCAAATGGAAAGTACTACAATGAAACTTTCTTCTGAAGTCAAATACTTGGGGATTACGGTTGATCGTAAGCTCAGCTGGAACAGCCACTTAAATCAAGTCATAGGTAAAGCAATAAATACACTATGGATAAGTAAGAGAATTTTTGGTAATAAATGGGGACTAAGGCCGGCAATGATCCATTGGGTATATAAAGCTATAATACGACCTAGAGTAACTTATGCATCAGTAGTATGGTGGTCAAAAACAAATGAAAAGTGTGCAATCGATAAGTTGAACAAACTGCAACGATTGGTTTTAATTTCCAATACAGGTGCGATGCTTAGTGCACCCTCGAACGCCGTGAACGCAATTTTGAATCTTCTTCCACTACATCAATTTGTGCAATTAGAAGCTGGGAAAACAGCACTAAGATTACAGCGAACAAAGTCATCAGCTACAGGGACCACTGAAGAACACCTGAGTATTATAAATCGAATTCGCATCAATCCATTAGTAACAGTCATCGATGACTGGAACCAAACCGTTCTCTTTGGAGTTCGGGAGGGCCACAAACTCGTCCAGGATCTGTAGTACTTTATACTGACGGATCAGAACTCAACAGTCTAGTGGGAGCTGGAGTAACAGGTCCCGGAATCAATCTATCAGTCTCTATGGGTGGATGGCCAACCGTATTTCAGGCTGAAATTCAGGCGATTATAGAATGTAGCACTGTTTGCTTAAAGAGAAAATACAAGCATGCAAATATTTGTATCTCCTCTACCAGCCAAGCTGCTCTAAATGCGTTAAAATCATGTACATGTACCTCAAAACTGGTGTGGGAGTGCATTCAGCTGCTTCAACAGTTGTCTAATCAAAATACAAATACAGTTCCGGGACATTGTGGAATAGAAGGTAATGAAAAAGCTGATGAACTAGCCAGACTAGGATCTTCTAAACAGCTTATCGGACCGGAACCGTTTTGTGGTATCTCTCCATGCTCCATAAAAATGGAATTCAGAAACTGGGAAAAAATGATGATAGATTCAAACTGGAAAAATACTATCATTTCCCGGCAATCAAAACAGTTTGTGATACCACATGCATCAAACACACATAAAATTCTTGCTATATCTAAAAAAGATCTATGCACCTATATAGGTCTAATTACAGGGCATTGTTCAGCCAAATGCTGAAGCCCCCCCCTAGCCCCCTCGTAGTTGCGCCCATGCTTTTAACGTCAAAATCATTGTTTTATCGCTGACAACACCATTGTCAACATCGCAGCCACTACAGAAAATAAAAAAAAAAACCGGAATAAACAAGCTTTTATATTCATCACAGTACCTTTATTAATCTCACCTCTCATCACGCCTTTTTGTTCAACTTATCGTCAAATTTTTCAATATTTGCAACGTAAAACTTTCTACCACTTGACAAAATCGAGAAAATCGAGAATATAGGTGCACCTAGCCTGATGAGATGAATAATGAAGCGATCACTCTAGTAGCAGCAGGAGCACGAAAGTTGAATCCTCCATCCCAAGTGGAGTTTTTCGCCGCTTTCGTGCGTTATTCACTTGCAAAGATGTTAGTTTGACACCGGTTCCCTAACGCATACAGCTGATACAGCTAGGAAGCTGCACGACCGATTGCGTCCGTGGCTTATATAATTTGGAATTCACTAGCCCCGGTGTAAGGATCACGCACAGCGGTTGTAGCTTGACTATTCAAGTTTCGAGTAACCGCTCTGTTGTTTGTGTTTGTGTGAACTAAGGAAGTAAAGAAAAACTGGATTCCCTCTCGGACTTGAATAATTTATAGTTTCCAAAATCTTTTAATCGCGCGCGATCCACGAACAGGGCAACTTGCATGCTTCTGTTCTGGGAAATTGTAATGTTCGATTGTTCTAAGGGAAAAAGTGTATCAGTAAGTTCTTAGATACAGTGATATAGTGATTTCAACAGCCACTGAACAATTTTGAATTATAATGAAACTCGGTAAACCTGTTCTTGTCGGCAGAGGCGAAACTAGTTACGAAAATTGTAATATTCTTCTGTGAATAGCATTGGACTACGTCTTTTTTTTACTATACTAAGGTATATTCTGTGGAAACTGGAATGAGAACGTAACGTTGAGAGGGAAAGGTTTCAAATGCTAAAAACATTCATAGAGTTTTATAGGAGGCAGTTTTATACTGATTGTTTATCGGCCTAAGTTCTCGGTGTTTTAGTCTATTTTGAAAAGAATAAAAATAGAATGTAACATTCGTACGCCAATTTATATACAAGAATACTACAGTATATAGTCATTGTATGCAAAACTGACACTCGGTTTAATAATATTTACTGAAATCATCTCATCTCAAGCAAGATAAAAAGCACATAAATTAACATTAATAACATTTTGAGAACCCGTTTTCCCACAATTTTATTCTAAGTTTCTTTCAGATTAACTTTTTCAAAAATTCTGAGCATAGCAGTGAAGTTGCTCGCTGACAGATCGTTATTATTCATGTTTCCTTAAAAAAACCGGTTATGAACCGGTTCTTATGGAAACATGGTGAGGATTGTGAGCCGTTCGCTCATCTCTACTATTTAGTAGGAAGCGAACCACCATTAGATTCAGAAGCAGACGCCTGTCAGCGAAACCCTGTCTGTCTGTCTGTCTGTCTGTCTGTCTGTCTGTCTGTCTGTCTGTCTGTCTGTCTGTCTGTCTGTCTGTCTGTCTGTCTGTCTGTCTGTCTGTCTGTCTGTCTGTCTGTCTGTCTGTCTGTCTGTCTGTCTGTCTGTCTGTCTGTCTGTCTGTCTGTCTGTCTGTCTGTCTGTCTGTCTGTCTGTCTGTCTGTCTGTCTGTCTGTCTGTCTGTCTGTCTGTCTGTCTGTCTGTCTGTCTGTCTGTCTGTCTGTCTGTCTGTCTGTCTGTCTGTCTGTCTGTCTGTCTGTCTGTCTGTCTGTCTGTCTGTCTGTCTGTCTGTCTGTCTGTCTGTCTGTCTGTCTGTCTGTCTGTCTGTCTGTCTGTCTGTCTGTCTGTCTGTCTGTCTGTCTGTCTGTCTGTCTGTCTGTCTGTCTGTCTGTCTGTCTGTCTGTCTGTCTGTCTGTCTGTCTGTCTGTCTGTCTGTCTGTCTGTCTGTCTGTCTGTCTGTCTGTCTGTCTGTCTGTCTGTCTGTCTGTCTGTCTGTCTGTCTGTCTGTCTGTCTGTCTGTCTGTCTGTCTGTCTGTCTGTCTGTCTGTCTGTCTGTCTGTCTGTCTGTCTGTCTGTCTGTCTGTCTGTCTGTCTGTCTGTCTGTCTGTCTGTCTGTCTGTCTGTCTGTCTGTCTGTCTGTCTGTCTGTCTGTCTGTCTGTCTGTCTGTCTGTCTGTCTGTCTGTCTGTCTGTCTGTCTGTCTGTCTGTCTGTCTGTCTGTCTGTCTGTCTGTCTGTCTGTCTGTCTGTCTGTCTGTCTGTCTGTCTGTCTGTCTGTCTGTCTGTCTGTCTGTCTGTCTGTCTGTCTGTCTGTCTGTCTGTCTGTCTGTCTGTCTGTCTGTCTGTCTGTCTGTCTGTCTGTCTGTCTGTCTGTCTGTCTGTCTGTCTGTCTGTCTGTCTGTCTGTCTGTCTGTCTGTCTGTCTGTCTGTCTGTCTGTCTGTCTGTCTGTCTGTCTGTCTGTCTGTCTGTCTGTCTGTCTGTCTGTCTGTCTGTCTGTCTGTCTGTCTGTCTGTCTGTCTGTCTGTCTGTCTGTCTGTCTGTCTGTCTGTCTGTCTGTCTGTCTGTCTGTCTGTCTGTCTGTCTGTCTGTCTGTCTGTCTGTCTGTCTGTCTGTCTGTCTGTCTGTCTGTCTGTCTGTCTGTCTGTCTGTCTGTCTGTCTGTCTGTCTGTCTGTCTGTCTGTCTGTCTGTCTGTCTGTCTGTCTGTCTGTCTGTCTGTCTGTCTGTCTGTCTGTCTGTCTGTCTGTCTGTCTGTCTGTCTGTCTGTCTGTCTGTCTGTCTGTCTGTCTGTCTGTCTGTCTGTCTGTCTGTCTGTCTGTCTGTCTGTCTGTCTGTCTGTCTGTCTGTCTGTCTGTCTGTCTGTCTGTCTGTCTGTCTGTCTGTCTGTCTGTCTGTCTGTCTGTCTGTCTGTCTGTCTGTCTGTCTGTCTGTCTGTCTGTCTGTCTGTCTGTCTGTCTGTCTGTCTGTCTGTCTGTCTGTCTGTCTGTCTGTCTGTCTGTCTGTCTGTCTGTCTGTCTGTCTGTCTGTCTGTCTGTCTGTCTGTCTGTCTGTCTGTCTGTCTGTCTGTCTGTCTGTCTGTCTGTCTGTCTGTCTGTCTGTCTGTCTGTCTGTCTGTCTGTCTGTCTGTCTGTCTGTCTGTCTGTCTGTCTGTCTGTCTGTCTGTCTGTCTGTCTGTCTGTCTGTCTGTCTGTCTGTCTGTCTGTCTGTCTGTCTGTCTGTCTGTCTGTCTGTCTGTCTGTCTGTCTGTCTGTCTGTCTGTCTGTCTGTCTGTCTGTCTGTCTGTCTGTCTGTCTGTCTGTCTGTCTGTCTGTCTGTCTGTCTGTCTGTCTGTCTGTCTGTCTGTCTGTCTGTCTGTCTGTCTGTCTGTCTGTCTGTCTGTCTGTCTGTCTGTCTGTCTGTCTGTCTGTCTGTCTGTCTGTCTGTCTGTCTGTCTGTCTGTCTGTCTGTCTGTCTGTCTGTCTGTCTGTCTGTCTGTCTGTCTGTCTGTCTGTCTGTCTGTCTGTCTGTCTGTCTGTCTGTCTGTCTGTCTGTCTGTCTGTCTGTCTGTCTGTCTGTCTGTCTGTCTGTCTGTCTGTCTGTCTGTCTGTCTGTCTGTCTGTCTGTCTGTCTGTCTGTCTGTCTGTCTGTCTGTCTGTCTGTCTGTCTGTCTGTCTGTCTGTCTGTCTGTCTGTCTGTCTGTCTGTCTGTCTGTCTGTCTGTCTGTCTGTCTGTCTGTCTGTCTGTCTGTCTGTCTGTCTGTCTGTCTGTCTGTCTGTCTGTCTGTCTGTCTGTCTGTCTGTCTGTCTGTCTGTCTGTCTGTCTGTCTGTCTGTCTGTCTGTCTGTCTGTCTGTCTGTCTGTCTGTCTGTCTGTCTGTCTGTCTGTCTGTCTGTCTGTCTGTCTGTCTGTCTGTCTGTCTGTCTGTCTGTCTGTCTGTCTGTCTGTCTGTCTGTCTGTCTGTCTGTCTGTCTGTCCGTCTGTCTGTCTGTCCGTCTGTCTGTCTGTCTGTCTGTCTGTCTGTCCGTCTGTCTGTCTGTCTGTCTGTCTGTCTGTCTGTCTGTCTGTCTGTCTGTCTGTCTGTCTGTCTGTCTGTCTGTCTGTCTGTCTGTCCGTCTGTCTGAAGAGCGCATTTTCGTTACACTTTTCACAGTACGCCGCTCTTCTAAAGTAAGACGTAGTCCTACGTTTAAGCACTTGACTCAAAATGGTCCAAGCACATGTGAAACGTTCTTAGTTAAAAGCAAACATAAAATTTCGTTCAAACTAAAAAGCATGATATTTTGTCATATATGTAATTTTCGTGAAACTGCCTGTATAATTCTAGAATTAGAAGTCTGACGATTGATTGCTAGCTCAGCGAAACCATGCTGCACAAATTTCTGTCTCTGTTCGGGCTGTTGGTAGTTTTGGCAGTTTATTCTCAAGCCCAAGATTTTTTGGACGCCCTATTTGTGTCTGATGCACCAGTGGCGCCAACGTCACCACCCGTATATGTGAGTATTCGAATTAAGTACCTTTTTGTATTGATTGTTTCTGGTTAACTTTGTTCAAGCTAACATAAATAAGTCTTTGTTGGTCACACATCGTTACAAAGCAGTTCCTGTGTATTTGTTTTAAAGGGGACTCTACTTTGGAAAGTCGAAAAATAATGTATTTTCATGATTTCTTTCTCGGCTGTTAAGAGTAAAATGAAGTGTTCAAATATTTTGGCTATTGATTAGGGTATATTTGAAAATGTATTTTGCATTTCTTGGATGCAAAAAGATATACCTTTATCAGTAATCAACATACGCGAACACTTCACTTTACTCTAAACATCGGAAAAAAATCACAAAAGTTCAGTATTTTTCGACCTTGCAGAGTAGGGTCCCCTTTTGATGGAAGTTCATTTTAACGGTTTGAATCGATAATTTCAGGTTATTGTGTATAAATATTATTAGGAATTGATTACATGCATGCAGGGTCGGATTAAGGGTTGTGGGGGTCTGGGGGTCAAGTAACATGTTGAAGTTGCTTTTCAGTTGCAAAAATTTCAATTGAGGAACATGGCATACAAAAATGAAAGTTAAGGAATGGTTATGAAAGGATTGTGTTAGTTTTGTCTAATCTACAGTTTTTGTTCAAAATGTCAGTGAACTTTTGTGGGGCCCCCATAGTGTGTAGTACCTAAACTCGTCTTCGGACGGGCGTTAAAATGAAAAATTAACATACCAATTAGAAACCTATTTTCTCATCTGCAGTTGTTGGAACATTTACAGCAATTTTTTTATCTTGCTTCCAGACATGCAGCGGAGAATGCGTTCCGTATTACTTGTGTGACGGGAACCAGATTGTTACCGACGGAACTGGCATCATTGACATCCGCGTGGGAGAAGACACCACCGTTGAAAATGAATGCCCCAACTACATGGAGAAATGCTGTGAAAAGGAAGAAGTACTACCTGAAGCCCCACCAGCGGCTACCGCGCCTCGGCGTCCCACAGGCAAGTACACTTGTGGTGCACGCAACCCCGAAGGGTTAGGATTCAGAATAACCGGTAACAGGAACGGTGAATCTGAGTACGGAGAATTTCCATGGATGTTGGCGATATTACGAGAGGATAACGCCTATGAATGTGGCGGTTCGTTAATTACCCCTAACGTTGTTCTAACGGCAGCCCACTGTATCATGAACAAACCGAAAAAAAAGTTTCTGGTGCGTGCTGGGGAATGGGATACTCAGACTAAGAACGAGTTGCACCCTCATCAGAATCGTCGGGTGCGAGAGGTTATTACCCATAACCAGTTCCACCAGGGCTCACTAGCCAATGATGTTGGTCTTTTAATTCTCGAACAACCATTCGATTTAGCTGAGAACATCCAACCCGTGTGTCTTCCTCCCAAAAACTTCAACTTTGATGGCAGTAGCTGTTTTGCCTCAGGATGGGGTAGGAATATATTCGGCAAAGGAGGAAAATATCAAGTTATTCTGAAGAAAGTTCAGTTATCATTTGTGCCACATTATCAGTGCCAAAGCGCTATGAGAACGACTCGATTGGGAGAACGTTTCCGCTTGCATCAAAGTTTCATCTGTGCAGGAGGAGAAAAGGGTGCAGACACTTGTCGTGGAGATGGAGGTTCTCCACTGGTTTGCCAAATCCCTGGCGCATCAACAAACTACTATCAAGCCGGTATCGTTGCCTGGGGTATTGGTTGTGGTGAACAAGGAATTCCTGGAGTCTACGCAAATGTTGCCATGTTCAGGGATTGGATTGATCAGCAATTGACCCAACGAAATGTTGAAAGCAAGCATTATACTTTTACATAAAATTATTATTTCGAGATTCGAAGTAGCTTGATAAAATGATAATAAATACGAAATTCGTTTATTCTTTCAATCAATCCAAATATTGAAATATTTTTTGCAATGATTCCTATTTAAGATTTTTTTTGATTATTCAAAAATCGATTCAATAACTTACAATATCTGTTATTAAAAAAGCAAAGCCTTGGTGCTACATTCCGCATCGGAATTCGACCTTCTGTTTTACTATACACAGACTTCGCAGCCGACTGTTTAAGTGTACAGGACAATTACGGGGCTAGTGCTACGATCCTACTGACACTAACAGTCTCTCCCGAGCCGAGACTCGAACATACGACGACTGGCTTGTTAGGCCAGCATCGTACCTGGAAACCAGCTGGGAGAGCTAATATCTGTTATTACGTTTACGTTATTACGAGGTGGCACATCGTCCATTGGTCATCATGTTGTAATATTGTGAACACCTGACGTCCAATTGTGCGCGAACATGATACATTACAGTGATCCCGATGGTGATGAATAATTTATCGCATAATAAAGTTCTGTTTCATCAAAACCCAAAGAAAGCCATTTGGAGATTGTGGGATATAACATGAGAGAAAAAAAATTGTGGAGTGTGAGAATGAACCCATGGCTAACAACGAATCTGCTACAATTCTGTTCTCACTATATCAAACATTTGAAAAAGCTCAAGTAGACACTATTCACACGGATCTTTAAGCAACATTTGATCGTGTGAATCACAACATCTTGTTGGCGAAAGTTGAGGAGCTGGATACAACATCGAGTTTGTTTGTGGAGCTAGGAAACAGCGAGCCATACAGTTTTGTCCATTTGTCAGGCGTGCCTCAAGGAAGCAACCTTGAACCGCTGTTATTTTTCTTATTCTTAAACTTTGTTTATTTGTCATTTCGCCAGGATGTAAATTAATCTACGCCGATGATTTGAAGATTTTCTAAGCCGTAATATCTATAGCTGACTACAGTAGTTCATTGATGCTTTCTACAACTGGTGCATACGCAATTACCTGACAGTTAGTATCTCCGTATGCGCTGTTATTTCCTTTACCTGTGGAATGAAACCAATTCTATGGAGTTACACGATTTTTGGTCAGTTGCTTGAAGTTGCTTGGTGTGCTCTTGGACTTTAAACTGTCTTTTAGAGATCACCACACAGACATAATTGCACAAGCGAATAGAAACCTTGGGTTCATAATTCGAATCGCCAATGAATTTATATTTATTTTTACAGTCGAATCTCTTTATAGCGACATCGCAAGGGACTGTCGTTATAGCGAAATGCCGCAATAATACGAAGAATGTTTGCATATGTAGAACAGAAGGTACCGTTGAGAATGTCGTTATAGATTCAGCAATGTCGTTCTAGAGAGATTCGACTGTACTATTGTCGCAATAAAGAATGACAAGTATTAGTTTTAGTATGCCGTTATAGAGGAAGGTCGTGATAGCGAAATGTCGCAATAAAACGAAGAATTTTAGTATAAAACAGAAGGGACTGTTGAGAATGTCGCTATAGCGAGATTTGTCACTATAAAAAGTGTCGTTATAGAGGGATTCGACTGTATATATTATACTAGCTGGCCCGGCAAACTTCGTCTTGCCCATTTTTGTATTTAACTTAATAATTTTAAACATTCCAAATAGGCTGCAAAAGCACGACGAATTGGGCATAGGATATGATCAAAGTCAGAAATATTCATATTGAGTAATATTCGGTATTTTTCGGCGGTTTGCCCGAAACCAGAAGTCGCCATATTGGATATCAGAATGACATTTAGAAACAATTTCTGTCCCCTGAGCGTCATTCTGGTTCAAGAACTACCCATGTTGGGTGTTATTTGGTCATTTTCGGCTGTTTCCAGAAACCAAAAGTGGCCATCTTGGATTTCAAAATGGCATTTGAAGAAAATTTCTGGCCTCTGAGCTTCATTCTGGTTGAGGAAACACCCATATTGGGTGGTATTTGGTAATTTTCGGCTGTTTTCCAGAAACCGGAAGTCGCCATCTTAGAATTAAAAATGGTGTCTGTGATCGATTTCTAGCTTCTGTGCATCATTATGGTTTCGGGGATACTCATATTGGATGGAAATCGGTCATTTTCGGCTGTTTTCCAGAAACCGGAAGTTTCCATCTCACAATCCAAAATGTTGTCTCAGGTCGACTTGTGGCTTCAGTGCACCATTACGATTTCGGAAATACCCATATTAGAAACCGGAAAACTTCATCTCAAATTTAAAAATGGCGTCTGGAGTCGAGTTTTGGTTCCTGTGAATCGACCCGATCATTGAGGCTGTTTTTCGTGAAACCTGGTTGAAATATCTGTTTAATTTGTATGGGAGACCTACTTCCCCTTCCAATATGTTTTGCCCCCAAAAACCTCCACATGCTAAATTTGGTTCCATTTACTCGATTAGTTTTGGAGTTGTGAAAAAGTTTGAGTTTCTTTTGTAGGAAACCCCAACCTTCCAGAAGAAGGAGGGGTGTCAGACTATTTAGGACATATTTGTTACCCCTAAAAATATTCACCTGCAAAATTTGGTTTCATTTACTTGGTTGGTTCTCGAGATGTGTGTTTAATTTTTACGGAACCCTTTCCTTCCAGAAGAGGGACGTGTGTTGAACCAATATGGACATAGGGGTCTCGAGCTAACTTAGTCACCTTTCCAGGCCCCTAAAACCCCTATATACAAATTTTCACACCGATCGGTTCAGTAGTTTCCAAGCCTATATGTATCAGGCAGACAGACAGACAGAGCTGCATTTTTACCTATATGTTTAGATAGTTCAATCGAGTACCGTGACGGTAGTCACCAGTCGAGCGTATTTCTATTTGTATTTAATTTTCGGTGATAGCTTTTAAAGAATGATTTCAAAAACTTGCCGAAAGTCACCTGTTTTAAAATGCTGTCATATTATTGTTGTTCATTGCGCCTTCTGCGATCTTCTTCGCTGTATGGGAATTTTATATTCGTGAATTTTACTGTTTTCCTTTGAATTTCCCTAGTTTTCTTGCCGTAACAATTTGCTTTGGACAAAGACGAACACAGCAAAACAAAGCCAGCTCAAATCAGACGCTCCATTATAAAGTTATGGGCGGTCGCACATATGTAACTTTATTTTATACATAAGAAGAATATATTGGTTATCTTGTCAACGTCTCTGGTTGCTATTGATCATTTATGGAGTGTTCATAAAATACGACACACTTAGCGGAAGTTTGAAAACCCGTCCAAAAAATTGAATATTGCTGAAAAAACACGATATAGCATGATTTAACATGAATGGGAAAGGAGGAGCTGTTAAAAAAAATTAACTTAAAGTTTGATCCCTGTAGAATGTGTTCGAAATTTAAAAATATAAAATTTTTTCAAACTCGAATTGCTAGAAATATTTAAAAAATTGTTCCAACCCCAGTTCAATTTTTCAAAACCCGCCCTTGTACACCCTAAGCAGAAGCAAAAAATTTTGAATTGAGAAAGTGCATTTTTCATCAGAAACGTTATAAAACCAATAAAAAAGTTGGAAATATGCTTTAGGTATGTTCGGTAGAATAAGGTATTTCCCAAATATGAAAAAAAGTTCAGAATATAGTAGGCCTCTGAAATCACACCCGTAAAAGTTTATTGGTATTCTTTGATTTCGAAATATTCTAAAATGTGTGTCTAAAACTACCTGTATGTGGTCGATTTTCAAGAGATAGAACCAAAGAGTTTTCAGAAAACTTTTCTACATAAGATTACCTACAACTTTGCTAAAGACTTCACTTTGATTTGACAAGTAATAAAACATTAAATATTAAAAGAATGTTCGAAAGGTCATTTTGAAATGCAACGAAGAAAAAGCAGATTCCAAAATCCTGCAGAACGAGGAAATTATTGAAAAAGTTCTCAACTCCTCAACAGATATTCATGGTTCTTATACATTGAACCAAAGAAAAAATGACAACGAGGAAAAAATAGTAGCTTCAAAAACAATTTGTATGATAAACGTTGAAAAAAAAAATTCTAATAATAACATAACGGATTGTATTTTTTTCTTTTGTTCTAAATGACATACTTTTTGGAAACAAACTATCACACGCGGCTAAAGGTCTCCAAAAAAGCCAAAAAAACTATGTGATCCAAATTGTACTTAAAACGAGTTGGTTCACACTTATAGTTGGATTATATTTTGATAATAAACTATACGTAGACCAATGACAACAAAATAAAGTATTTGAAGCCCCATTGTTGAAAATGTTTCATGATTCGATATAAGGTACAATTCGATATAAAGTACAAATTAAAAAATGAAATGTACCTTATATCGAAGTTCTCCTGTATTTCTTACGAATGAACGAAAAGCTCAAAAAATTGCTCAGCAGTTCGAGAGTGTTCATAATTTAATTGAAACGTAATGAATCCTATTGAAAATGAAGTGTTACAAAAAGATGATCATGATCACCACTCAAGAATTTCTTTCTGATGAGGTACTGAAAGCAAACTTGAATGAAATACGAACTATTATCAAGAACTTCAAAAACATGAAGGCACCAAGAGATGATGGGATTTTTTTATTTCCTCCTCAAAGACTTCCCGAAAGCTCTTTGAATTTCGTGGTGAGAATTTTAAACAGATGAATTAGCATATTTTCCCTTAAAATGGAAAAATGCGAAAATCACTCCAATTTCAAAGCTGAAAAAAATCCATCTGAAGCATCAAGTTATCGTCCAATTACTTTACTCTCTTCTATGGGCAAACTTTTCGAAAAAATAATTCTCAATAGAATGATGACACATTTCAATGAAAATTCAATTTTTGCAAATGAGCAGTTTGGATTTCACCAAGGGCATTGACTACTCATCAGTTACTTAGAGTAACTAATATGATTCGTACTAATGAATCTAAAGGTTTTTCCACTGGAGCTGCACTTCTAGACATAGAAACGGCATTCGACAATGTCCAATTTCCATTTTCCTCTTTACATCACAAAAATGATACAAAGCTACTTGACTAACCGCACTCTTTAGGTTAATTATTTAAATAGTAAATCTGATAGATTGCCTGTTGGAGCAGGTGCACCTCAAGGAAGTATCTTGGGCCCAGTCTTATATAATATTTTTACTTCTGATCTTCCTGATTTACCACCAGGTTGTGAGAAGTTTCTGTTTTGTGACGATACAAGCATTTCCGTAATAGGAAAAAGCCTTCGTGTCATATGCAGTAGGCTGCAAAAAAGTCTAGATATATTTTCCTCATATTTGCAGAAATGGAAGATTTCTCCTAATGCATCAAAAACACAATTAATTATTTTTCCCCATAAACCAAGAGTTTCTTTTCTCAAACCCACTAATAATCATGTTGTTAAGATGAATGGTGCAATCTTAAATTGGTCTGATCAAGTTAATTATTTAGGGCTAATTTATGCTAAAAATCTTACCTTTAAGGAGCACATTGAAAATGTCCAAACAAAGTGCAATAAACATATAAAATGATTGTATCCTCTTATCAACAGAAATTCTAGACTTTGTCTCAAAAATAAACTGTTAATTTACAAACAAATATTTAGACCAGCAATGTTATATGCAGTCCCCATCTGAACAAGTTGTTGTACAACCAGAAAGAAGATGCTTCAAAGGATTCAAAATAAACTTCTGAGAATGATATTGAAACGTCCTCGCTGGCTTAGCACGAATGAACTACACAGGCTGACTAATGTGAAAACATTAGAAAATATGTCAAACCAAATTATCAATGAGTTCCGACAAAAATCGTTGCAATCCTCAATTAAAACGATTGGCTCACTTCATAGTCAGTAAGATAGGTGTGAGCTTAGATTAAAGTTTAATTTTAAACTCCTTTGCTTGACAAGGAGATTTACAGTTTTCCTACAATTATATTTGTTGTGGGTTAGTTTCTTTCGCTTCTTTACCTTCCATGCGCGCTGGTTCAATTCAAATGGTATGTTGATGTGTGTCATTCAAAAAGAATCCAAGGTGAACTCTTATGGATGTAGCTGTGATATTGGCGTTCGCGAAAAAAAACACTGAAGGAATCAAACAAAAAAACACGCTGTAAATCAAACTTTTGATTGGATCTCATTTTTGATAGAGAAAAAAACCTTTTTCTCGATTTGTGAGGGCCCCAAAAATGTGCGGGCCCCGGGCCCCCTCTTTAAATCCGGTCTGCGAATTCTTCAAAATAGACCCAAACATTTTCATTCAAAGACGTTTCAAAGATTATTTTTAAAATATACAGAAATAATGGTTTTCCACCCGACATTAATAGTCAATTTGCTGTTTGACGACTTGAGCCTCCACATAACAGAACTTATCAAAATAGGGTTGAGATAGTTATCACAATGGATGGATTGTAAGTACTTATTAAAATAAAATTATTAATTTATTACATTTGACAAATTAGTTTGTCAAAAGGACTATTTTAGGACTGATTATAACAAATAAACTCGATTTCCCAAATGTAGTGTTTCAATGAAACTAGGAAATTTCTAGAAATATGATCTAGGAGAGCTGTTTTTGGGCAGAATACATTACAATACATAGATATGATAAGGTAAATTTTATTTTTGTTTGAAATTATGACCATTTGAAAGTTACGTGGTTGTCGTCGTAACCTAAAAGGCGCAGAAACGCGGGCCGAATATCAGCTAGTGTTGATAATATAAATTAAAATGATGAATAATGGGATTTGACAGTAAGACCATCAGCTTTCGCATTTTTACTGTCGAACATGTATTTAACTTATTTTGTCAAGAGGAAGGAGTCTTCATAAGCTCAGCAACCTTCGCTTGGGAAGTGTCGCATTTATTAACAGCTGCTACCGTCATTAATTTTCTTCATAATTGCAGATCTAAAGTATTGATTTATCATTGGAAATACCAGGATTTGCAGCTCTATACCGTGATCGGCGTTTCCAAGGGGCTTGAAGATTCCAAGAGATCCAGAGCAGTTCAAGATTTGCCGCTCTATAGGATACCGGAATCAGAGTTTTCAAGAGGTTTAAAGGTTTCAAAAAAAAAATCAACGGCAATTCAAGTCCTTCAAGAAATATAGAGTTCAAGTTTTTTTTTTTATATCGTAACAGCTAAGTATAGAACTTGATTTATTTTATTGTTATCTGTTTGCATATTTTGTTGCCCTGCCATAGTGTGCTCTTTCTCACACAATGGAAGTGGATGAAAAAAATTTGACCGATCCTGTTTCTATTACTCCAAAACCTCCTGACCCTTCATCCACTGTTTCCTCAGGTCCCTCACGCGTTAAACTATATCCAGATGGATCGACTGGGTCGTTTATTGTTTATTTCCGACCTAAAATAGGGCCTAAATCGAAGCCCTTAAACATTATTCAGATTTCTAAAGACTTGGATTCTCATTTCAAGTCCATCACTGAAATTTCTAAAGTCAGACCCAACAAGTTAAGAGTTGTGGTTGAGGACCTTACTCAAGCAAATAAAATTGCCACATCAGAATTTTTTACCAGGAAATATCATGTTTATGTTCCCGCACGAGATGTGGAAATTGACGGTGTTGTAACTGATTCCAGCTTATCCAGTGAATGTCTTTTGAAAGACGGACTTGGATATTTTAAGAACACTTCAATTCCAACGGTTAAAATTCTCGATTGTCAACAATTGAGATCAGTGTCCTTTGTAGAAGGGAAGAAAATATATTCCCCTTCAGATTCATTCCGTGTCACTTTTGCTGGATCTGCTTTACCATCTCATATATCCATTCACAATGTCCTCGTACCTGTTCGCCTGTATGTTCCACGAGTCATGAACTGCATCAATTGCAAACAGTTAGGCCATACTTCTGCTTACTGTTGCAATAAAAGTCGATGCGGCAAATGTGGGGGGAATCATCTTGATGAGTCTTGCCGTCAAGAAAACAATAATTGTTATTACTGTGGTGAAATTCAACATGAACTCTCGAAATGTTCCTCATACATTCGCCATAAAAATAAAATGAAACGGTCTCTTAAAGACCGCGCTAAACGCAGTTATTCTGATCTCCTCAAGCAATCTGAAACTAATTCTCTCATTTCTTCTAATATTTATGATTTATCGTCATCTGATGAGACATATTGTGACGTTCCTCTTGCTGGTCCTTCTTTTTCAAACCCTGGTTGGTCTAGAAAAAGGAAAAATCTTTCTTCTCCAAAACTTCCCAACAAGGGTCCTAAAATATCACTTAACAGAAATGGTAATATTACCAAATCCAATCACGATACTGAAAAATCAAATCAAACTCCCTCCAGAATTTTAAATTTAAAGTCAACACAGGAGTTTCCACCAAAAACTCTGATAGTTCATTCACACCTTCAAATAAACAAACAAAATCAGGAATTCTGAAAATTTCTACTGTAATAAACTGGATTCTTGAATCATTAAACATACCGGATCCTTTCAGCAAATTTATTCATTCATTACTCCCTGTTGTCAAAACATTTTTAAAGCAGCTTACCTCTCACTGGCCCCTCATTTCAACTTTAATATCCTTCGATGACTAACTTATCGTCTGAGACTAATGATTTTATACATATTTTACAATGGAATTGCAGAAGTATCATACCAAAACTTGATTCATTCGAAGCTATGATTAATAATTTGAAATGTGATGTGTTTTCTATTTGTGAAACATGGCTCACTTCAGATATCAATCTCAATTTCAATAATTACAATATCGTACGATTAGATCGAGATATTCCCTATGGAGGTGTACTTTTAGGGATTAAAAAGTGTTATTCTTTTTATAAAATTAATTTACCTTCAATTCAAGGCATCGAATGTGTAGCTTGTCAAATTAACATACAAGACAAAGATCTCTGCATTGCTTCTGTATATATCCCTCCTAAAGCACTAATTAGACAACAAATGCTTTCTGATATTGTCGAACTTCTACCCTCACCCCGTTTAATATTGGGAGATTTTAACTCTCATGGTGTAGCTTGGGGTTCATCTTACAACGATAACCGCTCCACTTTGATTTATAATCTTTGTGACAATTTTAATATGACTGTTTTGAACAATGGAGATATGACACGTGTTCCGAAACCACCGGCTCGTCCAAGCGCATTGGATTTATCATTATGTTCAACGTCATTACGGTTAGATTGTAGCTGGAAGGTTGTGATCCCCATGGTAGTGATCATTTACCAATTTTAATTTCAATTAATAATGGGTCAAATAGTACTCGACCAATTGACATTCCGTATTACCTTACATTAAATATTGATTGGGAAATTTATAAATTAAAAATTACAGAAGCTTTAGAGGCATTGCAACACCTTCCACTTCTTGAAAAATATGATTCATTTGCGGGTTTAATTTTAAATTCTGCAATACTAGCCCAAGGGAAAAAATTTCTTGGTGTTTCAACTAAAAGACGACCTCCTACTCCTTGGTGGGACAAAGAGTGCTCAAAAACTTATGTTAAAAAATCAAACGCGTATAAGATTTTCCGGAAAAAAGGAAAAATCGAAGACTTTGTACGATACATGAAGTTAGAATCCATGTTTAAAAACTTGATCAAAGCTAAAAAACGTGGTTATTGGCGACGATTCGTTAATGAGCTTTCCAGAGAAACATCTATGAATACTCTTTGGAACACTGCTAGAAGAATGAGAAATCGAGTAGTGGCTAATGAAAATGAAGAATATTCAAATCAATGGATATTAAATTTTGCAAAAAAAGTATGTCCAGACACTGTTCCTGCTCAAAAAATTAATCGTGACAATTTTTCTGAACAATCGGTGTTGGAACTACCATTTTCTATTACTGAACTGTCTATCGCTCTTCTCTCTTCCAATAATAATGCCCCTGGTCTGGATAAAATAAAATTTTATTTACTGAAAAATTTACCTGACATTGCTAAAAAAATGTTGTTAGATTTATACAATAATTTTTTTGAACTGAACATCATTCCACATGATTGGAGACAAGTTAAGGAGATTGCTATCCAAAAACCTGGAAAATCTGCTTCTAATCATAACTCATATCGTCCAATTGCGATGCTTTCTTGTATTCGTAAATTGTTTGAAAAAATGATTTTATATCGTTTAGACCATTGGGTTGAAAGTAATAATTTATTATCACATACCCAGTTTGGCTTCCGTAGAACTAAAGAAACAAATGATTGTCTCGCATTACTTTCAACAGAAATCCAGATTGCATTTGCTCAAAAAGAACAAATGGCTTCTGTAGTCTTAGACATTAAGGGAGCCTTTGATTCTGTTTCTATAGATGTTCTTTCTGATAAACTTCATCAAAAAGGTCTTCCTCCTAAATTTAATAATTTTTTATACAATCTACTATCAGAAAAACATATGCATTTCTCTCATGGTAGTTTGTCAGCGTTTAGACTTAGCTACATGGGTCTTCCACAAGGCTCATGTTTAAGTCCACTGCTCTACAATTTTTATGTGAGTGATATTGATGACTGTTTGGTAAATTGCACTATCAGACAATTTGCAGATGATAGTGTGATTTCTGCCACAGGTCCCAGAGCTTCCGATTTACAAAGATCTTTACAAGATACCTTGAACAACTTATCCAATTGGGCAATACAACTAGGTATAGACTTTTCAGTTGAAAAAACTGAATATGTAGTTTTTTCTAGAAAACATGAGCCAGCTCAGCTCCAACTTATGTTAGTGGGTGAATCCATTACTCAAGTTTTAGTTCATAAATATCTTGGCGTATGGTTCGACTCAAAATGCACTTGGAAAAGTCATATTCGATATTTAATACAGAAATGTCAACAAAGAGTTAATTTTTTGCGCACAGTAACTGGATCATGGTGGGGAGCACATCCTTGGGACCTTATTAAACTTTATCAAACTACAATTCTATCAGTGCTCGAATACGGATGTTTTTGTTTCCGTTCTGCCGCAAAAACTCATATCTTAAAATTGAACGAATACAGTATCGCTGTTTACGCATTGCTTTAGGTTGTATGCATTCAACTCATACGATGAGTTTAGAAGTGTTAGCGGGCGTTCTCCCCTTAAAAGATCGTTTTTGGATTATCACTTCTCGCATTCTTGTGAAAAGTGAAATTTTGAATCCTATGATAATAAATAACTTTGAAAGACTTGTTGAACTTCAATCTCAAACTCGTTTTATGACTGTTTATTTCAATTACATGTCTCAAAATATCAACCCTTCTTCATTTCCTTCAAATAATATTTACTCATTAGATACCTTTGATTCTACCCTATTTTTTGATACATCAATGTTAAATGAAATTCGTAGTATGCCTGATCAACTACGTATACAACAGATTCCAAATCTATTTCGTGAAAAATATCAAAATATAAACTGTAATAATTCATTTTATACCGATGGTTCTTTTCTCAACGGATCTACTGGTTTCGGTGTTTATAACAATAATTTATCCGTCGCTTACAAACTCGAAAGCCCTGCTTCTGTTTATGTCGCAGAGCTGGCTGCTATTCAGTACACATTAAGTTTTGTTGAAAATTTGCCTAAAGACAATTACTTCATCTTTACGGACAGCCTCAGTGCTATTGAAGCTCTCCGATCGATAAAAAGTATAAAGAGTTCTTCGTATTTTTTGAATAAAATACGCGACCATTTGAGTACTTTATCCGAAATCGCATCACAGGTTACATTAGTATGGATCCCTTCTCATTCTTTAATTGAGGGCAATGAGACGGCAGATTCATTAGCTAAGATCGGTACGGTACATGGTGACATTTATGAAAGACCTATTGAATTCAATGAATTTTTTAGTTCTATACGTCGAGAGTCGCTCATGAACTGGCAAAACTCTTGGGACAATGGAGATCTAGGAAGATGGTGTCATTCAATTATTCCTAAAGTTTCTTTAAAACCTTGGTTCCACAAATTGGACGTAAGTCGTGATTTCATTTGTATGATGTCTCAGCCTATGTCCAATCATTACTGGTTTAATGCTCACCTTCGTCGTATAGGACTCACAGAGGATCACCTTTGCACCTGTGGCGAGGGTTACCACGATATTGAACATGTTGTTTGGTCATGTCCGTTATATCGTGAAGCTAGATCCAATTTAGAAAATTCTCTTAAAGCTCGGAATAAACAACCAAATGTCCCTGTTCGTGATGTCTTAGCAATTTTAGATTTCCCATATATGCGTCTTCTATATTCCTTCCTTAAATCAATTGATGTCCCTATTTAGTACACTTTTGTTTTCATTTCAGATTCTATTTACGCGCTTAACCAGGAATAAGTCGTTCCCGAAAATATATTTGGCTCTTGAAGCTGCAGGAACCATACTTATCAAGATTGTGTTTTATGATTTATAACTTATTTATAATTGTATTATTGTATATGAAAAGATGAGAGGGTTTTTATGCCTGTTTGAGGAGAAATATTTATTAATTTTACTCAAGCAGGCTTTTCCCTACTCCAATAATTATTTCGGCCCCGTTATGCTCTCTGCGATTGGGCCTTTATCTTATTACATTTAATTAGAATAAAAAAAAAAAGGAAGGAGTCTTATCGAAACCTCGTTCCTCCTACCAACACCGCGTCACAATTACAATTCCCTGAAGAGGCACTTAGTGCTTTACCTCTGGTCAGTTTTATCATAAGTAAAACTTTTTGTCAAGAGGATGGAGTCTTATCGAACCTCGTTTCTCCCTGAAGAGAACTACGTTACTCAGACCAGTTTTATTATAAGAGGGACTTATTTTTGTTAGGATGAAAGTCAGCAGTATACTACAAAATTCAGCTTGAAGGAAGGATATGTAGTGGAGAGCCTGAGAATAAACCCATGTTAAAGTCCTTTGACAACCAAATGGCCTGATTCTACTAAGATTCGAACCCACGACCACCCCCGCTTATCAAAGCGGACTCTGTAACCTTGCGGCTACGAAGCTCCCTTCACTTAGAGCTTACCTCTTATCGTAACTTCTTGTGAGAGCAGCGCAACTTGAACGCTTCTGTTCTGAGGAGTTGCAGTGTATGGTTATTCTACCGAAAATAGAGAATAAGAAAGTTTGTGTAGTGATCTAATGATGTAAACAGGAACTGCGATAAATCCAAAACTGTTTTTTCTCTTTTGTATTACGTTGGACTAAAGACGTAGTCAGTATACTGGTGTACATCTTGAGGAAACAGGAAACAGGAATAAGAATGTAATATTAAAAGGAGAGGGTTTCAAATTGTACGCAATGAAGTGTGTCATTAGATAACTAATTTGTAAAAATTTGTTAGTTACGATAATTTTTCCTACCGTTTCCTTATTACGAAAGTTTCGAGCATGGGCGCAACTAAGGAAAATTTCTAGGGGGGGGCTAGTTTTCATGTATGGGGCTATCCAAATACCACGTGGACAGCTTTGGGGAAGGGGTTGTGGAATGTCCACGGTCCTTAAAAAAAAAAATAATATGGGCATTTGTACACGGGGGGGGGGGGGTTATAATAATCGTTAAAAATCTGTCCACGTGGTATGTGGATGGCCCCTATGTAATTAAAAAAAAAACAGAAAAAGGAGTTTTAATATGCTTATTTAATAACGCTTAAAATAGTGTCGTAACAGCAGAAAAAATCACTTCGGGATAGAATCTCCGAAGATGTACTGAATATCTTGAACACAGCGTCAACGCCAACCTCTTTCAGCAACACTGATTTGATATTGAGGAGAGCCATTTACCAAAATGGCTGGGCAGTGTTTTTTAACAGCACACCCGTACTAGCTGGAATAAAATAGACCCCAGTGTGGTTCAAGGCATAATGCCCTATTCCTACCTCCACGTGTTACCGACTGTGATACGAGCAACCAAGGGAAAACCGGTGAGCCGGTGGCTACTTGGTCATATGCTGACAGGAAAGGGGTAGTTGTTCTCCTTAGAGAGCAGCTTGTCTGAACCCCACAGGCTAGGGGCGGCTCAAACAGCGACTGATCCGGACCGAAAGGCTGAACTATGAAATACGGTGTCTCGCCAGCTACACCTATGGCGCAGCCCTAGTGAGGCAGCATACTAAAATAAACATACTACGAATAATCAAGAATTCAAAACGAACCGGAACAACAGGCAATGACCCAGCCGACGAAATAAGGATGACGATTAGAAGCTCGGTACTTGTAACAGTAGATCGCTCAACGCCCCGGATGTCGACTGGATTCTGCTGGATCAGCTAGAATCCCGCCACTTCGACATCGTTGCGCTCCAGGAGCTTTGCCTGAAAGGAGAGAAGATACGGTGGATTTGTGACCGCAAGGCACAGTACCACCAAAGCGGTGGCACAACCAATGAGCTTGGTAGCGGTTTTAAAGTGCTGTGCAGGATGCAGAGTCGTGTGATGAAGTGGCAGGCAATCAGCGACAGGTTATGTTTGTTGAGAATAAAAGGCTGGTTCTACAACTACACTATTCCCAATGTGCACTGCTCTCACGAAGGAAGACCTGATGCAGAGAAAGAAACGTTCTACGCACAGCTGGAGAAACTTTACGATTTACGATAGCGTAGAGACATCAAGATCGTCATTGGGAACATGAACGGAAGGAAAGACTTATATAAGCCGGTGATCGGCCAGCACAGCCTGTACACCGTGACGAACGACAACGGCCAGCTATGCACCAACTTCGCAGCTTCCCACGGGCTGGCAGTCCAAAGTCCTTTCTTTCCTCGACCAGCGTACAGCAAAACAATTGACCACGTTCTCATCGACGGCCCGTTCTTCTCAGACATTACATACGTACGCACCAATCACAGTGCTGATCGGACATAACTACTTCAATACAAAAAACTACAAAACCTTGATATAACCGGTAGCAACCGCTTGGTGTTTTCGAACGGAAGGTGCTTTGAACTATCTACGGTGTAGTACAAACGGACGACGGATAACGGCGACAGCGCATGAACCATTAGCGCTGCTAGGAGAGAACCCCATTGCGCACCTGGCGAAAGACAATAGCAGCAACTACCGGCACCAGAAAGTAAGGGGCGCAGGAACTGGTGAAACACAGCCCAAAACCGAGTAAAATGGCGACAACTTCTTGATTCAGCACGAGTTACTACAGCTCTTGTCTGACTGGTAAGATGAGTAAGAGAGCTAGGTTTGAGAAACGATCCTGGGTGCAGGACTAGTTCTTAGCCAATGAATGACGACATCTCAATTTGTGTTGATTATGATGCTCTGATAAGCAGTATGAAATGTATTTATATTGAATACAATCCTTCTCTGGGAAATTCTAGGGGGGCTAAGCACTTTCTAGAGGGGGCTGAAGCCCCCCCCTAGCCCCCCTGTAGTTGCGCCAATGGTTTCAAGGTATTTTGGCTATTGGCACATTTTCATTAGAATTAAAACTGACCGTGGCTCGTCATAAAGGTTTGTCCGAAATTCCCTTAAAAAAACCTACATAAGTGCAACAAAGAACGGTTGTATTTCCATAAAAAAGAAAGATATTCACATGTCTATCAGTGCAAATGATTCTTGTCTGTTTAAAATTTTACAAAAAAAAAAATCTCAAGGAACTGCAAAATGTGTAAAATCTCACTTTTATGTTGTATATAACATATATATGTGTAAATCTCACAGTTTTGACAGTTCAAGGTGCTTTGTTTACACCTTGTAATTCATCAATGATATTCATCGCTTAGTAGGTTTGTGCTGTTGGAAGTGAGAACAATTAAAAGGATTTTTTTTACCACCAAGGCCGAGGGAACAAACCTTTCTGACCTGTCATCTCTCTTTTTATTTTTGTGACGTCTTTATCGCCCCATTCGGAGGCAACAATAATTAAAACAGATCGAGGTTGAGAAAATAAAGGACTGCGCTGCGCTAAACCGCTCTTTTTTTTTTGTTTTAGCTAATTCAGTGACTCACTGGTTTCCCCAAATATCAATTTTGTTCGACAGCTTTGTTTCGGGTATTTGATAACCTTATAACCGATGGCTGCGAGATAGGGTCTCTCTCATTCGTGATTATGTTCTTGACTGCCATAGAAATATTAAGTGAACCTGTATGTTAGAGAATCGATAAGGCACTCACCGCTGAAGCAACTGTCAACATCAAAACAGGCGAGCTGTATAATTTTGCATTGCGGTTTATCGTTTTGGTGTGACAGTTGCCTTAACGGCGAGTGCCTTGTCGATTCTCTAACATACAGGTTCACTAGAAATGTTATACCCATCATTGTGTTTGCCTGTCTTATAAAAAGGTATAACCATAACTGATGTGTGTATGAGTTGCAGTTACAGTATGCGAACACTAAGAAAGCCTGTTCTCAGTTATAGAAACCTAAGACAAGACGTGACAGCTGGTCACCGTTACATTCAACCAATTTGAACCGTCTGCTGATTGGCTGAATTCGATAACGCAATCGTCACGTAGAAAATACAACGAGGTTACTTTTCACTGTAAAGCAGTGATGCTGGAGAGTCATAATTTAGCTATTATAATTGTTCATTAATAATGATGCAAAAGTATGCAAGGTACATGATATTACCAAGTAATGTATTTCACTGTTATAACTTTAAAAATGCATTGATTAATCGTTTATTACTATTTCGGTTGAAGTCCAAGAAACTTAGAAAGAAAAAATTTGGGTATTTGGGAAAATTAGGAAGAAAAAATTTGATAGTAGAAGTATGCTTTATTGAACATAAAATAATAAATAAGAATTGAGTGTTATTCGCCTATATATTGCAATTTTAATTTGTTTTATTTTCATTGACCTGCAGAAGTTGTTAAAAATAATCAGTCTGGCATCAACGGTATGGAACGTTCAAAAAAATCACTTCAATTTTGGCGCGAAATTTTGCAATTTTGTCACCTCAAATTTTGCGTACCCCAAGACTTTTATTCGAAAAATTAACCTTTCACCCCACGAAATGACTGCCAGATTTTTTCCAGATTTTTATTTTGCCTTTTCCAGATTTTTGAAAAAATGACCTGGCAACGCTGTTCGTAATAGAATGAATTAGTTGTATTTCAATTCGGCTGTTCGGAAGTTTACTATCGCAAAAACTTTACCAATATACCACTCATCGTGTCAAAAGTATGGGGAAAATAATCGATCAAAACATTACAGTTCCAAATACATTCAATGTAATGAGAATACATGCGTTTGAACAGGATACATTTTTGCTGCTGCACAGCTTCTTGTTTTATCATTCAACTGTTTTTCTTGGAATTTCACAAATATTTCTAGATTGAGGAGTTGAGGAGCAATCGAAACTATGATGCACAAATTTCTTTCTGTGATCACTCTGTTGGTAGTTTTGACGGTTTCTTCTCGAGCGAAAGATGATTTAGACAACCTAGCAACACCACCCATATATGTGAGTATTGGTTTTTTTCTTTTCGCATTGATACACTTATTTTTACTGTCAAAATTGTAAATTTTTATTGTTGGTCACGCATCGATTCAAAGCTGCTACTGATTGTTCAGATCCGTACCCGACCCGAGCTCGCATTTATTTTTAATGAACGCTCAAGCACATACGTACCACGAAATTTATCGTGGATCAAAATAACAGTTAATTCGAATGAGTTTCAGATACGCGGAATATTGCCGATACGGTGGTGGCGCTAACGAGCTTTCTCTCTTTGAATTCAAATGACAGTTTCTGCGCGTCGTGCTGCCAGAAACAGCAGATAAGGCAGATAACTTATCAATTTCGATTGTTCAATAACATATAACGAAGTAGTTTCTCCTTGCAAGATCCAAATGTTCGAGAAAATGACAGCCGATGAGATACCTTTTTTTTCAGCAGTATTGATGAGCAAGACTGAAAGTACAGCGATCGTTTTTTTAACAACAATCGTTTTTTTTTCTTCACATCTATCCAGGCATGCAACGGAACATGCGTTACGTATTACCTGTGCGAAGGAAACAAGATCATTACCGACGGTACTGGTATCATTGACATCCGCGTGGGAGAAGACTTCACGAGTGAATGCCCTAGCTACTTGGAGGTGTGCTGTGAAAAGGAAAGCGTACTGGATGAAACACCAGCAACGGCTACCAAGCCTCCTCGTCAGGCAATCGAGTACACTTGCGGTGCACGCAATGCTGACGGTTTAGGATTCAGAATAACCGGTAATAATAATGGTGAATCTGAGTACGGAGAGTTTCCATGGATGTTGGCGATACTGCGAGAAGGTGAAGTCCTGGAATCTGTTCTGACCGTGTTCGAATGTGGCGGGTCGTTAATTGCTCCAAATGTTGTCCTGACGGCAGCCCACTGTGTTAAGAACCAACCGAAGGGAACGCTTCTGGTGCGTGGTGGAGAGTGGGATACACAGATAACACACGAGTTGCATCCTCATCAAGATCGTCGGGTGCGAGAAGTTATCACTCATAGCCAGTTTCAGAAGGGCACACTAGCTAATGATGTTGCTCTTTTAATTCTCGATCAACCATTCGAATTAGCTGAGAACATCCAACCCGTGTGCCTTCCACCCAAGAACTTCAACTTTGATGGAAGTAGCTGTTTTGCCTCGGGATGGGGTAAGAATCATTTTGGCAAAGAAGGAAAATATCAAGTAATTCTGAAAAAAGTTCAGTTACCGATTGTACCGCATAATAGATGTGACAAGGCTATGCGAACGACTCGATTGGGAAATAGTTTCCGTTTGCATAGAAGCTTCATTTGCGCAGGAGGAAACAAGGACGAAGACACCTGTCGTGGTGATGGGGGTTCTCCACTGGTTTGCCCAATCCCTGACGTACCAACAAACTACTATCAAGCCGGTATCGTTTCCTGGGGTATTGGTTGTGGTGAACAAGGAATTCCTGGAGTCTACGCAAACGTTGCCATGTTCAGAGACTGGATTGACCAGCAATTGTCCCAATTCCATGTTGAAAGCAAACATTATACTTATACATAATAATAAACATCTTTATTGATGAAGTAGCGTTGTGATGAAGTTCAGTGAACGATAATAAATACGAATTGTCCTGTTTATGAAAATTTGAAAGAATCGTTTTATGTGGCGATGGAGCTAGGTGTTACGTCTGTTAATCTGTGGAAGAACTTTCAATGTAAATGTGCTGATTGTGTTTTGAATCACTTTCAGTTTTTCTTTTTTTACCAGACTTTGCCGAACCCCGAAAGCAATACCCGGTCCGTATAGCTTCTTTTAAATCCGGTCTAATATGAATTCTAAAAGACGAAGATTTATATTTTCCGGAATCTTGACGGATGAACTTGTGGTGATCGACTGGTAGCGACTAGGGCAGAGCGTAACGATTTTGTGTACCATGGATTATCGCTAAGGTCAAACCACAACTGCAGCAGAGAAATACGCCGACGTGTTCTGGTTGGAACCTAGTGAAGCAAGATCTAGGAAGTGATGGATGCTCAGGCGATAAGATATCTGGTTGTCACGTATAGCTCATTGGATAATGCTTTTTTCTAAATAATAAATTTTCTACGATATTTTGACCAGATTAAGTACTAAGTACTCTGATAAGTACCTAAAAAATCAAACACGGAGACGTTGTTTTGGCCAAAATCGGTTTTATTTTTCAACATAGTGAGTCCAACGATTTTCTAATTTCCTGACACCTTCCGAAAACTCGATTTGAGTAAAAACGTGAGTCATCTCTTCTGGTTAGGGAACAATTAATAGTTGCTGGGGGCCAGGTATGGTGAATTTTCAATTGGTCCAACAATCATGAGTAGTATGCTTCGGTTATTGTTCTACCTTTTTCTAGATTGTCCACGAATACTATGCCATGTGCATTCCAAAATACGGAGGCCATTACGTTTCCGGCCCATTGTTGCGTTGTTGGACGCTTCAGAGCACGTTGGTCTGGTAAAACCCACTTTTTGCCTGTTGCGTTGACGTAAGAGTGCAGTAATGAATCCAGGTTGCATCCATGGTTATGAATCGGCGCAAAAACTCGGTCGGCTTACGCGAAAATAATGACAAATTCTGTTGGGAAGTCGTCACACGAATTCGTTTTTGGCACATGGACGCGCAGAGCTTCTTCATGCCTAAAACTGAATGCACGATATTGCCCACGTGTTCCAATGACATGTCTGCAGCATTAGCTACCACATTCAGTTTTACTTCATACAACATCATATCATGGATTTTTTCTGGTGTAGTGACCTCTCTTTGGACGCTCAGATTGTTCAGCTTCAACTGTGCTCGTACGGCCACAACGAAACTCAGTAAACCACTTACGAATCTTTCCAATCGACGGTGATACTTATCCAACTTGGCCTTGGTCTTGGATATCGTTTTCTTGCATAGATAGTAGTGTTTGATCTAAATTCGAAACTCAGATTTTTCCATAATAAAAAAACTCGGAGATTAGTCGCTTCTCAGTGCTTTAACTAGTAATTGTGTAAACATAAATTGCTAGGGTTTGCAATCCCGGGAACGATTTCCCGGGAAATAGCTTTTCCCGGGATTCCCGGATCCCGGGAACAGAAATATTGATTCCCGGGATTCCCGAGTTCCGTGAAAATTTTTGTAAGATTCACTATAGTTTCTTATGCAATATTGCAATAAAATTAAATACGTTAAACTAGTGCGACCTAAAATAAATAATTCAATGAAACTAGAAAACTAGATTTGCGATGCAGTTTATTTAAAAATATCACAATGGCATAGCAAGTTTTTTTTAATTAAAAAAAAAATAGCGAATAAGTTTGCTACCGCTTAAGTAAACAGTAAATATTTACTGTAGTGTAAAACATATTTTGCCCAAAAAATCCGTACCGAATATAGCAAATATTTTCCGCGTCCAATGCCTGCCTCACATTCAGTTGTAAGTTTAAGTGTAGCAAAAGCTGTAATCGGTGATTTGAAAGTATTCCAGAAATCGAACATCAGCGGTGATTCAGCAGACTTGAGCAAAGTTTTACAGAAGGAAATAACATTTTTGAGTTTAACGGAAAATTGTCAGCGGATCTGAAGCGATTGTTTCACGACATGAAGGCCCTTAATTCTCCTCTTCTGCAATTATATGCTACAAGATCTATCACGGATTTTTGATGTTAAATTGAATAGGTTTATTTGTTTTTTGTTTTTCATGCGAATTGAGAATGAAATTTTAAACATTTTTTTTATCTTTGACAAATAAACTTCATTTAAAATCACATTTTGCTAAAAAAATTGTCCGTTCCCGGTTCCCGGGAATTCCCGGGAAATGCGATTTTTCATTCCCGTTTCCCGGGAAATCGATTCCCGGGAATATTGCAAACCCTATAAATGGCTGAAGTTTGGACAAGCGTCATTTGAAGGATCAAGATTGACAAAAATGGTTAACATTAGTGAATACTAATGCCATATCTTAGAATTATGTGGCAGTTTGTATGTCTAGCATTTTATGCTCTTTACAAGAAAGCTTTTGTTAACAAGTTCAAGAAATACTGAAATGTATATACATATACTGAAATGTATATGATAACTAATCTGAAAAAGTACCGGGAATGAAAATATTGAATGATTGCACAGGGTTGATATTTGTTGACACTCTTGAGTGAAAATGAAAAAAAGCATCCATAAACGTTATTTTTTTACAACCCTTTCAGAGTTCTCCCTTCCCGCTTTTTGCATGGAAGTGCACTGTCGAAACACCTCATTATATTTCATGCGATGAAAGCAAGACAACAAAATCAGTTTATCAGTTAACTAAGATTGTCAAGGCATCGGTCAGTGCCAGTGAAAAAGTGTTTCGGTGAGGTTTATTTTGGTTGAGTGGACTGTTTGTTTTTTCCTTTTTCGCTTTGAAGTTAAGATCATTTGGTTGGATTTGTCGTCAAATTTTATTCCGTAACCGTGAACGATGCGCGCGATCAATTTCATCTGAGTATAACAGCACGTTACTAGGACGAAAATCTAGTGAATCTGAAAGAGTGCTGCGATCATTGGAAGTGAAAATTGAAAATGATTGGCTGTAATTTTCGAAGAATTTCGCTGGGGAAAATGATTTTATCAGCACTGATTGCAATATAATCTTTGACAGCTGCATTTTAATGGGATTGTTCGTCACTCACGTAATATTCCCGCTACAGTAGTATTTCTAAAACCGTTCTATCTCTTGTGATTATTTCATATAACGTCAACTTAAGTTACACTCTTTGAAAATGAATCTGTTTAACCAATGACCTTTGATTTTGACTGTGCTCTTTCGTAAATCGGTAAAACATGTTTCACATAAATTTTTCAGCAAAACAGAAGTTACGTAAACGGCTATTGCTTTTAATTAGTGATTATTTTCCATGGTTGTGGTGGCAGCAAAAACGGGAAAGTTTAATCTTCCGTCCAAGGCGGAATTTTTAATCTCGTGGGAAATTCCACTTGTAAAGATAACAGTTTATTGGTTTTCTAGCACATCCCGATCAGAAAAACAAAACGAAAATGTAACAGAATCCGTTTGTTTGTTATGAGACAAATCTTTCATGTTGTGTTTACAATTTGATAGCATCAGGTATTAAAATAACAGAAGTTATATCATATATTCGTTAAATCTGTTTCAGAACAACGTCATGTTAAGGTTGGTTATCATATCTCATTCAAATTTATTTTCATTATCAAAAGTGTATGGGAAAATACAAAATCGAATAATAATGTGTTACTTTTATTTCGTGTAGATAGAACTTTGAAATGTTGCTAGGAAACTTTGTTGCCTATAGATTAAAGCAGGGATTTATTAGCTCCGGTGTAAGGATGCAATACATCGCCTGTAGCTTGACCGATCATATTTCGACAGGAAGACGGACACAGGTATCTCTTCTGATTTGGATGATTTTATGCGTGCAACATTTTATTTAAATCGCGTGGGAGCCACGAACAACGCAACTTGCGCGCTTCTATTCTAGTGGGTTCCACTGTCCGATTGTTCACCCGTGAAGAAAAAAGTGAATAAGTAAGTTTGTGCAATGGTGTAGTGATTTTACCAGCCGCAGGATCTACGTTGAATTACGATGACTTGTTTTCGACGCCAGTGGCATAATAATTCCGAATGGGAGGTTTCTTATAATAGGTTCGAATGGGTTGACATTGGACCACGTTTTGTTTTACTATATCGGGGTACAGCCTGTGGAAACTAGAAATAGCATGCAACGTTGAGAGCTGAATGTTTTAAATACTGGAGGCATTCATAAAATAGCTCGGAATGCAGAAAGAAGAGTGTCATTGAAAAATTAAAATTCTATGATATGATAATTTTGTTCAAGGTTTGGTTTCTTTTTCTTGTAGGAGCCAATGAGCACTAGAGATGGTCGGGTTTGATGTTTTTCAAACCCGTACCCGACCCGAACCCGAATTTTTTTTTCGGTCAAAACCCGAACCCGAAACTTTTTTATTCGTTCAAACCCGAACCCGAAAATTTTATTTTATTCAAACCCGAACCCGACCCGAACCCGAAATTGTGAAACCCGAACCCGACCCGAACCCGAGATTCCATAGATTTTATAGTCGGGTTTCGGGTTTTCATACCCAAACCCCACCTGAACCCGAAATTTTCAAACCCGAACCCGACCCGAACACGAAAATATTTTTTTCACAAAACCCGAACCCGACCCGTACCCGACACTTGAAAATTTTCAAACCCGAACCCGACCCGAACCCGTCGGGTACGGGTCGGGTTCGGGTTTCGGGTTTGGAAACCCGGAACCCGACCATCTCTAATGAGCACTGCTACCATTAGTTAGATATATTGTGGTATACTCCGTGTTACTATATATGCACTGTCAGTTCGTTTCATCACTATGGGTATTAGGGTGGGGAATCGTTATATGGGAAAAACGATACTTGATAGCAGAAAGCCAGAACCAAGGTTTTTTGTTATATTCGGGGCTCTAAACAAACCTAAATTTATCGGAAGGCGATTGGTTTTGTCTTCGCTTGGTGCATTTCATTTCAAATTTATATGGCGATTTGTATGGAATAACCAACTTTTTTGCATTTTCCATTCTAAAGAGCTCAAAATGGCCCATAGGTTTGATGACTTCAAAAGGTGGGTTTTTTGATGCCTAACAACTTGGCCGAAGACACCAAAGAGCTAGAGTGTCCCAAAAAAAATACTAGAGCTGCTCAAAGTTGATTATGTCGAAATTTATGTTGCAAATCATTTTTTTTTTGCCAACACTGCCAGTGTTCCGGCGTCAATCAGATTTCCATCAGAAGTAACCTATGAAACACGTTGTAGATTCTATCTACGCCTAGAATGGTCAATATTCTAGGCGTAGATAGAATCTACAACGTGTTTCATAGGTTTTTTTGTTTGCTTGATTCAGCTGAGTGTATAAACTCGTTATGACAGGTTACTTCTGATGGGAATCCTACTGACACCGGTACATTGGTAATGTTGGCAGAAAACAAGATTTTCTGCATTTAAATCGACATACCCAACTTTGAACAGCTATAGCTCTTTTAGGGACATCCTAGCTCTTCAGTGTCTTCTGGAAAGTTGTTAGGCATCTAAAATACTAGCATAGCATAGCATAGCATAGCATATTTGATCGCCCGTGTGTTGCCCGCGATTGACCAGAATCAGCTGAAATTGCACAAAGAACCGTCAAAATGGTGCCTAGGAGTAGCAAGCCATTCTCAGTGTACAATTTCTGGTGATCTTTCTTTTCACTGGTCAATAACGAAGCTGGCCACGCCCAATGCAGATCAATAGAGGAAGGGATATCGGGAGTGTTAGTTTAATACTTGTTGCTACTAGAGACCGAGGAATCCTCTGCATCATCCACAAGTATCAAAGGAAGGAATTAGTGTTAGTGGAAAGGAATTGATCTGGATCCATCGAGGTTGATGGTGCGATCTTCTCTACACAAATTCGCGCACGATATGGTTACTTCTCGGTCTCTGGGCAGCCGGCCACCAGGAGACGATATAAATAGGACCGCGCCACGATCCAGTAATCTTCTTGCGTATCTAAACTTTGCGTTTAATGCCGTGAACTTAATTCAAATTTACCTAGAAACGAATGGATTTCGTAAAACGCAACAACCGCACGCTGAACGCAAACTACGCAAACTACTGGTCCCAGCTCAAATAACCGATAGAGCGCTGTATTGAGATAGTCACACTGAGCGCAGTCAAAATACCGCACACGAAACTGAACTGCCTTCTCCGAAAACAAATAAGAGCGTGCCGACCACTTGTATGACGAAAAAGCCAAAACACCCGCTTTATTAAAAAAAAAGGAAAATAAGGGAACCGGCAAAACAGGAGTAGATTTGGCATCCATGCAGGGTTTGTCTTTGTCGTGAATAATTACAATATTTATCGAACGAACGAAACCTATTCTGAATCGTAACGTGCTAAAAAAGAACCGACGGGCGTACAGTCTCCGAAATAATGATTTGGTACATCCCGGAAATCACAATACACCGATAATCCTTAGATGAGCAAAGCTCACCAAGGCCGCTTCACGTTTACACCGGAGCATTATGTAGGACCGCTTTATTCCCTCTCACCGACGCATACGCAAGAGGACACGGTGCTTCGCCCCGATAATCTTTTGTTTTGTATTTAAGTTAAGATATCTACTGAGTATAAAAACTGGCAAAGTTTCATGCACTCATAGCTCAAAAATTTAAAAAAATGCAATATGCATATCGAACAAGACTGAATTCTAAGTTGATTGATAAAATGCCAAAGAAATCGCAATCGAAATTTAGTTGCTGAACCAACAAAATTTTCACATAATTAATAAAAATTGTCTATGTGTTTCAATATTTGTTCAAAAGCTAGAAAAATCATCAAACAAGGGTATAAAACTGGGCCAAATGTTTGTAACCGTTCGGTCAGGCCGCGATAAGTTTATGAATTATATTCTAATGCTACCAGTTCCGTGTTGTGAGAGCCAGCGTGTACAAGGTTTAAAGCTCTCACCTATTGGGGCAATTCTGATTATTCAAGCAGAGCTTTAGCAAATGAAACGACTCCACAAAACCACGCTAAAATAAATCTCGACATATTGTAAGCAATGCACCCAGATTGACATCTACCAAGAAAATAAACAAATAAATAGATCAATTATTTTCAAAACGGCTAATTGACAACGCAGGCAGGGTGTTTAAAGTATCCCTGCCGACGTCAGTGCACTGCTCCACGAGACGCATGAAACGCAAAAACTAAACATAACACTTACTGCTTGTAGATTTATTTAACTTTTAAAATTAAATTTTTTTTTTTCTGTGTATATATAGAAGAAATATCGATTAACACGTAACAACTTGCACATCCCTACAGACAGACAATGCGTCACAGCAAAATTTTCCAATAAAAATTATCTTTCTAGCGCTTTCTTATTGAAACAATTTACTCTAACTGGCGCTAGTTATATGAAGCAATAATCGAACGAATAAAATCAGCATACTTAGCTTTATATAGGTTCTTTGACCCTTTTCCTCTCGCCTTCGTTCAACATTTACTATAGCACTTGCCACTGTATGACGTAACACTTTGACATTTTTTTCTTCGTTGGATGTTGGCTCACAAAAAAAACAGAAAAATTAAACACATTTTGCCGGACGATTTTCACATGATATCGTTCTTTTTTCATGCCAACTTCACACAATACAAACTTGAACTGTAATGTCAATTTAAACTGCAGACTCTATTTCCATAAATCCAGCAGAATACACTCGAATTACACGAAAATATCACGGAGTAATTTTTAACGCGCCTACCAATGGCCGTGCTGCCAGAAACCCCAGCTGTACTCCACTCGCTATTGTGTGACAAACTCAGTTGTTAGGCATCTAAAATACTATACTTTAACATAATGTAGTGCACTATTAGAGCATTATTGAGGGAGTGGGGTTTCCCATATAAATTCTCATACAAATTTGAAATGCAATGCGCCAAGTGGAGACGAAACCAATCGACTTCCGGTAAGTTTAGGGTTGTGTGGGGCTCCAAAAGGAACCAAAAAAACTTGGTTCTGGAAAATCGATCACTTTTCCCCACTCTAATGGGTATCAGTGATAGTAAGTGTTCCGAGGTCTCAACTTCAGAATTACAGAATCGACATATGTCATCTGTCAATTTACCCATTTTTTAAGGTGATACCCACTCGGACAGTGTCCAGTCAGTAAGCCAGTTAACGTACTCAGATTAGCTTTATTCATACTGAGTAGGTTCTGTGTGATTCTATTACATGGTGTGATGAATAGTTTATTTTGTCTTGCTTTGTAAGCCCTCCAGTTGGCATCAATCATCAATGATTCCCAGCCTCTGAGCTCAGATTTCAAACAGAATAAAGATTCCCCACAGAATGGCTCCGGCCCGATGAATGCAGTTGAAGACCCAATTCTTGCTAAGAGATCGGCTTTTTCATTTCCTTCTACACCACATTGACCAGGCACACAGTATAGATTAACAACGTTTGTTGCAGTTAGTTGTCGTAGGGATTTAATACAATCCCATATCAACTTCGACTGACATGTGTATGCTTTTATTGCATTGAGGGCTACTTGACTATCTGAGAAAATACAGATATTGGCATGGCATACTTGTATTTCATAGCTGAGCAAATATTTGTGCATGTTAAAATAGCATTTATTTCAGCTTGAAAAACTGTGCGCCACTGTCCCATTGGAATTGATACATTGATTCCTGGCCCAGTGAGCCCAGCACCTGGAAACTCGCCCATTTTAGAGCCATCTCTATAAAATATGACTGATCCTGGACGAACTTTAGGACCTTCTTTTCCCATTCGCAGCGATTAGATTCAATCACATAGAAAGGAACACTGAAGTTAGTCCTAGAGTCCAACCAGTCTTCATTCATGGTTACTAAGGTGTTCAGTTGTAAATTTTTGAGGATTCGTGAATGTCCCTTTAGATCACCTTCCTGAAAAGTTTTAACACGTTTGAGCCTAAGAGCACCTTTTTCCGCTTGAAGTTGTACATATTGATGGAAGGGTAGAAGATATAAAAGAGCTTCTAAGGCTTTGGACGTTGTTTGCTTCGAGATTGCATACTCTAGATGGTCGTTCCAGTTAAGCTTATGATCGAGCATTACATCTAGGTACTTAGTTCGCTTGGATAGCACCAACTGTGTATCTCTCAACTAAAGAGTTGCAATATTATATTTTCCCCTTCTTGTAAATGGGAAATTGACTGTTTTAGAAGAATTGGCGTTTAGTTCTTCCAGCTTGCACCATTTGAGTGTGTAGTTCAGGGCAGATTGCATTCTATTAATAATAGTAGTCCCGCATATACCTCTAACTAAAAAAGTAATGTAATCAGCGAACCCGATTACTTCGTATCCTAGGTCTGTAAAGTTGTTAAAAAGATCATCGACTACAAGAGACCACAATAAAGGAGATAAAACCCATCCTTGCTGGCAACCTCTTGTTGGTTTCGTCGATAAAGTTGATCTTCCTAAATTGGCTGTGATTAACCGAGTATCTAACATAGCAAGTATCCAGTTCGAGATGCACATGTCGAACCCTTGTTTTAACATAGCCTTCTTTATAGATTCATGGGAAGCGTTGTCAAATGGTCCCTCAATATCAAGAAAAGCTGTCAGTGAGATTTCCTTAGCGTAAAAAGACTTCTCTAGTTTTGAAACCAACGTGTGAAGTGCTGTTTCTTCAAAAGGCACGAAATGTCATAGGACAGGAGGAAAAACTAAACATGAGGTAAACACAAAAGAGAAATTAAAGTAAGAATAAAATGACAGAAAAAATGAACCATTCAATGAAGAAGTTAAGAAAAAGAAGCAAAAATATGAAAGTCCACGAAAAAGTAAGAATGAAATAACAGCGATAACAATTAAAATAAGTCAAGAAAAATTTTCAAAATAAACCAGAAAAAAATAACGTGGAAGAATAATCCGCATTCGCATTCAACAGAAAGCTCTAAATGTATAAGGAATGTCACATTGTTAATCATGGTGAAAATCGTAGAAAAAAGTAACGTGCTATTAATAGGAGTAAAACTGGAACATACGAATAAAATTAGAAGTTGAAATGTTTATTCAAGAGAGAAAACATAACAAAAATTGAAAAGCAAACAGACAAGTAAGAATGAAATATCAGCGATAAAAATTAAATAACCCGAAAAAAAATGTTAATAAACAAACAGATTTGAAGTGAAATGGTAAGGATAAACTGAAATTAAAAACAGTTTTGAAATACAGGAAAAGACAGCGAACGCAAGATTGGTTTGAATTCCGCTTTTCTCTCAAAATAACAACAAAATATAACCAAGAAAACAGAGGAAATTAATGAAATTAGAGAAAAAACCAATGAAAGAAATAAATCTTGAAAATAAAATGAATTAAGAATGATGAAGAAAGGTAAGAATTGTTGGATAGCGAAACAGCTGGGGAAAACAATGAAAGAAATAAAAATTATTAAAAAACAATAAAACTTACATAAGCACGAAACAAAGAAGAGAACACACAGAGCAAAATTAAATGGAAATGAGAAAAAGAAATGAAAAATGTGAGTGAAATCTTGAAAAAATGAAGAAGAAATAATAGGAACAAAACAAACGAAAAATGACAAGAAATGACAATATTTAGGGAAGATACAACAGTAAAATAAACACAAGATAAAGGATAGGAAACAGGACATTCAGAAACTTTGAATCAAATGGATTATAAAAATAAAAGCAAAATTTAAAAAAAAAAATGAAAAAATAACGGAAAACGAAAAATGGGAAATAGAATGAATACAAAAATATGATAATAAACATAGAAGTCTCCTCCTTTTGCTGTTTTTTATCTATTCAACATTTAAATAGAAAAAAAAATAAGAAAATATATAACAGAAGCAAAACGAAATCAAGAAAAGATAGCAGAAACGGAAGAAACATATAATAAAAGTTAAAAGAAAAAAAAAATCAAACAGGGACAAATTATATAGGCTAAGAAAAAAAACTATACAGGAGGCCATAGTCCCGATATTCTCGCGTGCGCTCTATTGTTGCGAATGATCAAATAGGATGAGTTTGGATCACGTAAAGGCTTTCGCGGCAGATATAATGAACTCGTGAGCTCAATATTTGTTCATACATATTTGTTTGTAATACCTGACATCCGAAATCAGTAATCGTTTACCAAAACGAACCCTGCTGCATACCTTGCCCTTCCTCCAACATCCCAGTGATTTCACGTGGAAGTGCAGAGGTGTTCTCGGCTTCCGATAAAGCGAGTATCACGTCAACATATTCCTATACAAACTCCTTCATTGACCTGCATCCGAATGCGGCCGGCGCTGGTATTGCCTAATAAATAGATTAAGGTCATTAGTTTTTACACATTGAGGATGAATGTTACTCCCAAACATAATCTGTTCGTTCTCTGTGTAACTACAGCTGATCTGGCAATAACGGAGTAGCAACCGCGGGCGGTCAATCATGCTCATGCTCATGCTCAACGTGTGATGTGCTGTTTCGGTTGATTTACTAGTTTGGTAGGCAAACTGGAATTTGTTCAATGGTCTACTGTTCAAATGCAGATGAGAATGATATATAGATTGATGATTTTTTCCACCATTTTCATAATGACAGAAGTTAGACTGATTAGTATATATGTTTTGGGACTTGTCCTGTCACGTTTTCCAGCCTTAGGAATAATTATGACGCGGACTTCTCGCCATTTACTAGGAATGTAGCTTAGTATCATGCTAGCCCTGAACATCTCCACCAGAGAGAGGACTATAATATCCCTGCTTTTTTGTAAAAGCACTGGATAAATCCCATCTGGCTCTGGCGATTTAAAGGGCTTTAAGAAATCCACTGCCCATTCAACTCTTGACTTCGTGAATTTAACACTGGCTTATTCTTGAGCCCTGTCATGAATTGAGCACAGGGTTATCAGATAGTTGGCATCACATTATAGTTAAAACGGGCCGACTCATATGGACTGTCCTATCTTAGTTTCGGATCGGACCAGCTTCACTGGGGTCTTTTTTACGCGGCTGATTGTACCGCGTTGAAAAAATCCGCGTATAAAAAACCGCGTAATTTAAAATCTCAAATATATTAAAAATATGCATTATTTAGATTAATAAAACAGAATATCTTATTGTCATGAACCATAGGATTGATTTTTTACTTGATTGGATTTACTTAAACTAAACTTATTTAATACCGCGTAAAAATAATCTTCCAAATCGCGTAAAAATAATCCGCGTTATTTCGAAAAACCGTGTGAAAATTGTAAAATTATTATTGTAAAAAATCGGTAGAAAAAGTCGCGTATAAAAAAACCGCATGAAAATAACCCGCGTAAAAAAGACCCCAGTGTATAGATTTGGCAAGAAGGTACGTCGGTTGGAAAGAAGGTACGCCACTCAGCCTGCTTCCAATAGTATCAGTTCTTGATTCGTTTCGTGTAGCAAGCATCCTCTCCACCGCATAATCTCTTGAGTTGCTGTTGCTAAGGCCATGTAATCCGCTTCGGTGGTCAAAAGTGCAACCGTAGAGCCTTATGACAGCAGTCCAAGACAGGAGCTGGTAATAATGCTCGCCGCATGACTGATGCCCGGTCAAGTACACTGCGTGACGAATTTTCTTGGTTAAACGCTGCTTCACATCCAAGGAAGTCGGAGCAGCGTTACAATAAATCAAGTTGAGTGTTACTAGTAATTCGTTGATGTACTGTTCTTGGTCGATCATCATAGGATCCCTGGATATGGCCACTCTTAGTCCAAGCACCAGTCTTGATTGGTCCCTGGTCATTCATCCTAAAGTCCGCACATAACTGCTGCTCGATTCGCTCGAAAGAATCAGGAAATTATCGACGTAAATTGCAACGATGGTTAGCTTTTCTTCGCCAATATCGTGATCCAATATTTGCCGCTATCCAACCACGTTTTTCTTTATTGGCGCGCACAGGTTCGAGTGAAGTAATTTTAGAACTTCTTCAGCTCGTACTTTTTATAGGCCTAAACAAAAGTTTTCGATGTTTACCTTCTGCACATGAAACATAGCTTGGCAAAGAGGTTTCTCAAGTTCAACTTTCGTAAAAAATCCAATTTTATGGTATCTGCCGCATTTCTGTAATGCTGTTTTCAAGCTCTTCAAGCTTCAGACGCCGTCTTTGGCCTTCTGATTTTGAGGCAAATAGTTGCCAGGGCTCACTCTCAAAAATATGCCTTCACTTCGGTGTTTTTCGGAGGATTTACAGCACGCCATGTGCCTTCACAGATCGTCATCATTCGCATGAAAAATACCCACTTATCCACTGGTAACATAGATAAACAATCACCAGGAAGTATTGGAACGCATGGTGGGCAGCAAACCGGGAGCGGTCATGAAGGTAGCGCTCCGAGACTTCAGGGTGTTACTGGTGGTTAAATTAAAAGGCCGTGAAGTTACGGTTTCGAAGATACAGGTGGAACATATTCCAGTAACAAAAAGATGTTGCTCATTGATTAAAAAATGCAGGTGCTCCGCCAAATATATTGGGGTTAACCCTGTAGAGATGATCTTACTCCGGCTTATTCTAAAACACGAGAACGGATTCGCACTATTTGAAAAAGAAGAGGGTGAAATCGCTAAAAGCAAGGAACCAAATTGACGCAGACTATTTTTCTAGAGTAAAAAAATTGCTCCGCAGAGCAAAACGTCTGGGAACCCATGTTCTAGTCGAGAGCAAATACAATGTTCCATTTAAATCGAAATAATCATAAACTAATTTCCATGAAATTGTACTTATCATTCTAGAGTTAGGAGTCTGACAATTGATTACTAGCAATCGGAAACATGCGGTACAAATTTCTTTTTATAGACAGTCTGGTGGTAGTTTTAACGGTTTTTTCACGAGCTCAAAATGATTTGGATGCCCTTGATGAACATGAGTTTAACACCAAAAACGATTTCGAAGCCGCAGCGATAACTACTGATCCTACTATTTTGCCAACTCCGGTGGCTTATGTACCTAAAGTGACACCACCCGTAAATGTGAGTATTAGGTTTACGTGTTTTCACAGTATTAGCATGTTGGACTGAATATGCAGTGATCGTTTTGGAATACATTTTAAACAATCGTTCTTTTCTTCTCATCTTTTCAGACATGCAACGGAACATGCGTTCCGTATTACCTGTGTAAGGGAAACAAGATTATTACCAACGGAACTGGTCTCATAGATATCCGCATGGGAGGGCACCCCACGGTTGTAAGAGAATGCCCTAACTACATGGAGGTGTGCTGTGAAAAAGAAAAAGTACTGGATAAAGCCCCATCAACGGCTACAAAGTCCCCTCCTACCGCAAACAAATATACGTGTGGTGGACGCAATGCTGACGGTTCAGGATTTAGAATAGCCGGTCACGAGAATGGTGAATCTGAGTACGGAGAGTTTCCATGGATGTTGGCGGTTCTGCGAGAGGATGAATTCTTTAATAAAACCCTGATCGTGTATGAATTTGGCGGTTCATTGATTGCCCCTAATGTTGTCCTAACAGTAGCCCACTGTGTAGTAAACAAACGAGAAGACACGCTCCTGGTTCGTGCTGGAGAATGGGATACTCAGACAACAAACGAGTTGTATCCTCATCAGGATCGTCGGGTGCGAGAGGTTATTGCTCATGACCAGTATAAGAAGGAAACAGTATCCAACAGTATTGCACTTTTAGTACTCGAACAACCATTCGATTTAACTGAAAACATCCAACCTGTATGTCTTCCTCCAAAGAACTTCAACTTTGATGGAAGCAGCTGTTTTGCCATGGGGTGGGGTAAGGACATATTTGGTAAAAAAGGAGAATACCAAGTGATTCTAAAAAAACTTCAGTTACCGATTGTGCCGCAGAATCAATGCGTAAAGGCTCTGCGGACCACTCGATTGGGACCATTTTTTCTCCTGCATCAAAGTTTCATCTGTGCAGGAGGAGAAAAGGGCGTAGACACCTGCCGCGGTGATGGAGGTTCTTCGCTGGTTTGCCCAATCCCTGGCGTTCCTACAAACTACTATCAAGCCGGTATCGTTGCCTGGGGTATTGGTTGTGGTAAACAGGGAATTCCTGGAATCTACGTAAACGTTTCCATGTTCAGAGAATGGATTGATCAGCAATTAACCCAACGCAATGTGGAAAGCAAACATTATACTTATACATGAAAAAATATTTCAATATTGTATAAAGCGTTGTGTTGACAGTTAGTGAACGATAATAAATACGGACTGACTTCTAGTCTTTGTTTGACTTTAAATAAATTCAAAATATTCAACAAATTTCTGTAGTACTTCTCACTTACGATTTTTGTTTTAATACAAAAAAATTCCTTTAAACAGATTCGATTCAACAACTTTGTCTGAGCTTTCTTTGCATTGAGGGAGATCACAGCTTTAGCGTTGATATGCATTTTATTTATCAATATCAAATGAAAGTTTTCAGTTCAACAGACCGAGGTTTATTTTTATGGTCCAAAAGTATTACCGTGAAATGGGTTGAAATTGATCAATGGGGTGAAGTTCAACACCAGAAAATTCGTGATAAAAATACTAATCAAAAGATCTTGTCCTAAAACGTGTCCTAAAATGCAACTTTTGCAAGACTCACAAAACTGTGAAAGTGCATGCCCGATGCAATATTATATATTTTCGAAAAATTCTTCTAACTTAGTCAAAATTCAATCAAATTTCGAAATAACATAAAAAGAATATCGAATTTACTTAAAGTAATCTTGATTAAGGGTTAATAACGGTAAATTTGAAGAAGTGAGTAGAGTTTGATAAAAGCTCAAAAAATATAATTTTCAACAATAATTATTCCATGCCATTGAAGAAAAACTGATGAATTCGTAGGAAACCACAAAGATTTTATTCAAGAGCTAGTTTTTGAGCTTTTGCAACAAACTGAATTGAAATCGATCTTATGCCTTGTTCAGACTACGCCGCATATCACCTGATATTGCCCGATGATATCGAATATCACCTCGGGTGTTCACACTACAGTCAAATGATATGGTTTGACATTTGCTTTAGTAATTGAAAAGAGATGAAAACAAAAACAGGTCAAAGCATAAACAAGAGCAATGAAATTATGGTAGAGATGTCAGCTAGTTGGCTCGCACCAACGCGAACTCTCATATGCAATTGTCAAAATGTGCGGGATGACAAGAGCATGCAACGTGAATGTCTTTGGGCCGTGTTGCCAACTGCTACAAATCTAGTTTTCATTGGTTTTCGAACATGATATCCGCTATATCATCGATTGTATGGGATAGCAGGTGATATGGATGGTCATATGGCCTTGATAGCACGAATCGCCAGGTGATATGCTGTGTAGTGTGTACGTGGTATAACGATGATCAAATGAGAGCCAAGTTAGCAAACCAGAATGAATAATTTCTAACCTAAAACATCGTTATTTTCGTTTCAAAACTAGCTGTGATGGATATTTTTCATCATGAACATATCGAAAAAAGCACATTTCTGTAGAATGCATGGATGTAATGGTGATTAATTTCACCCTGATTTATCTCATAGTACCTTATAGAAATCTCGAATATATTTCATGAAGTAGACGATAGAAATTTCACCAATAGCCTTAGAGGTTTTCTAGAGTACATACCAGTACTTGTTTTAAATATATGCTATTTCGGGAAAACATGAAGCTAGTTAATTGGAAAACGTTATAAAAATTGATCAATTTCACCCCGTTCCATGGTATCTGGAACACTTCGTTTACCCAATGTCATTTTCCTATAGAAGCTACTACTGATTTAATTGCGTGAGCCAATCCGTCAAGTTAAATTTTTCTAGGCTTCCTTTGTCCTTTCGGGACAACAATCCAAAACTTGAGTGTATTCCGGTGAGTTTTGATTTTTTCACAGCATTTGGAATGGGCAAACATCGTTTTTTTTTGGTATAATCACTATATGCCTTACATATCTTGGGACCATCCTGTAGCTTGACAGGATGCATGTACATGAGTGACGTCTTCAGAGAAACTGTTCACATATGTCCAAGCCATATTTCTATTGATTTCAGAAACTTCCAAACAACTAGTGGTTTGCGCATTGTGTTAAATTCATGTCTTAGAAACATATTTTGGGTTAAAAATGCCTTGAAACTATAGTTGCCCATGAGAACGCACTATCCAATAGTTTCCATTTTTTTTACACATGTTTGTACACAAGTTATTCGCGTTAATGCGCTTCATTCAATCATAGCAGCTATGGAACACTTGCTCAACAAACGGCTGTTTCGAATATAACAACGTGGAGAACACAACGTTTAAGTGTGAAATTGTTTCAGATAATAATTTTCCTTTATTTTACTTCAAATCTCACTTATGTTATTTAAATTATGTAATTCATCTTAGTAAATATTAATATTTTACTGGACAATCTGCCGTGCCAAATTAACGTTTTGATAAAAAATTATACTGAAGAATAAATGGGCTTAGAGCTTTTATTTCGACGTACGTTTAACGTTTAATGCTTGAAGTATCAGATAAAAACCTGCTTGAATGCACTCCTACAGCATTACACTTCAAGTAACTGATTAGGTTAATGTTAGCGAACTAGCCCTCTACGGGAATCCAGGAAAAGAAGGGGCGCATGACGGAATTCGGTTTACTTAAAAATAAACTGAACACCGGGACATGTCCAGGACTGGTCAGTCACTACCTAGACAAATAATGTGGTTACAATTAATCTAACTTTATAATTCCGAATCATCTGAGTGGTCGTATGATGAGTTTTAACCATTTTTGGGCGGTTGTAGGTATATTATGTAAATATTTTGGCACTATCTCGGTCAAATCTCCGGAACAGTTAATCCGATTTCAAATTACAAACAATGTGGTTTAAGGAGACTAAATCCAGTTGATGGAGCTAAATCAGTCAACATTGAAAAAAAAATAGATCTTAAATAGGACTAAAACTGAGCTCAAAACTGTGATTCTACGAAAACGATTTTGGCATGGTTTTAGTATATATCACTAAACGAAATAATATCCAGTATGTATAAGCATTAATGGTAACGCGCCAATATCTGAAAGTGGTAGTCAAATAATGTCTTATATTGAGTAAAAAAGTCTCAGAAATCGATTAGCAGGTGTCTGATCCACGTTAAATGTCAGCAACAAGTCAATTTTGCCCCAATTCCCCTACATTGGACCTTTTTAACTCTTCTCGATCTGATGTCAAACATTATTCAAAACAACGTCAATCATTTTATACAATTCCGAATTCAGGCTGACAGGTAACTTATTTACTTGATTCACTAGGTGTTTCTTCAACTTAACGCACAGTGGTCCATTTTAGAGCAAATCATGATCAAAACCTCAAACTCATTTCCAAACGATTGGTATTGATGAATTACGGTCTTCTAATGCCCTTAAACTTATTCCGTATCAAAGTAGACTTCATAAATGTAATATTTCCGGTTTTCATAGATGAATTACACAGTGCAACAAAAATTTACTTTTTCTTCTCTCTTGGCTTCAATGTATGATATTTTTATGTATTTTCCAGAGTCATATTTTATTTCGGACCGTATCGAAAAAGGTTTTTTATTTATATGATAATGAAAGTTCATTATTCCAATTCATGTGACATATTTTAAAATAGGTAATTATACATCAAATATTCTCAAAACTGGTCTTTTTGATGACTCATGCTGATGAAAGGAACCGTGATCAAATTCAGTTTTTAAAGCAGAAGCACAAAAGAATTAAGTTCGTCGAATTGCCTTTTCCGGCCAGTGTGCCTAGCGATGAATGAAATATTTTTCTAAAATTGCAATGCACTAAAATTTAGATTGAATTGAAATATATAGAATAGTCCAGTATAATATAGTATAATAAAGAATAGTCCAGTAAATTTGATCCTGGTTCGTGCCATGTTGATCGTGGTTCGCGTCATTTATGATCTTGCTTCGTCCTAATAAAAAATAGAAGTGCAGCGTTGGAAATTGGCGGAATACAAGTAAAAAAAAACGCAAGAGTCAAATACAGTTATATTCGCAACATATATCTACTTAGAAGTGTGGAAGAAACTTGTACATAATTAGTATTCGGGCTATTTCGAAAAGTATGAATTCAGATATTTTTTTTAAACAGAAATTTATTACGGACTTCCTCACTGCGCCCAGAATCGTTGAGTTATCATGAGATATGCCCGGATGTCTGCTTTACTCGTACTTCTATTATAAGCAATACCGCTATTGAGAAGTGGCTTGCTTATTATTATTTAATTCATAGACCATTTTACGAACTGACAGGTGTCACGGATCCTGCTGATATTGATGCTGCTTTTACGTGCGTTATGTCAGCGGTTCCGAGCTTTCTGTCAAAATTTCATTCATGAATTGAGTGCAGAAACGTCTCGTAAAATGGTCCAAGCTGTTGTGTTGTATGATTTTATTCTTTCTTTTTCACACTTACTGCTCTACTATACATAGTTTTGTTTCTCCTGCCAAATATCACCCCTTATAATTTCCTGGAGAAGTTTCATGGAGCGTTTCTCTGGCCAGTTTTATTATCAGAGGGTCTTATTTGTTTTAATGCCCAGAAAAGCAATACTAATTTGCTTTGTCAGTTAAATTATTGTTTTTTTTTATCAAATTCCTGTGTCCGTCTGTTTGTTTCGATTTATCGTGATTTTTTGTCCAGAGCTGTTGACTGAAACTCTAGCGGTGATTTGGAGAGACTGTTAGGATTCGGTGATTCCGTAAAACTGAACCACGAACATTAGCAGCGCGAACCAGGATCAAAAAGCTAATATTGTATTATTGAAAAAAAAAAAACAATCGGAGACTTTTTTCTATAAAAAAAGCTTCAATTCTTGTAAAATATAGATGGATCGACTTTTTAAAATTAATTCGAGGTTTCACATCACGAGCTAAAACACCATAGAAAAGTTTAAACTGACTGCTTCGGTTAAGACATTTGCAGCCGAATTTACGTCTTTCATTAGCTCAGCTATCAGGGCTAGTTGAAGTAGTTTCCTTTAAAAAAAAATCAAAGGTTTGAATTGCTTCAAAATAGCAGCAGCTTCAACAATTGATTTAATTGGAAATCTTTGACTATTAAATGGTCTATTGATGATTTAGTTAATAACACGAACCAGGATCAGTTTTTGCATAGTGCGAACCACGATCAATCACCCTATAACGAAAAAGTTGTGTGCAAAACCACGACCACAAGGTTGACAAAGAATTCCGATTTCGCTGAAACTTTACACAGTTATTCCATCTTGGTGAAAAGGCCTTTCTATTATATACAACCAGTGTTCCCGGACGAACACATACGATTCGCATAGATTCTCTAGGATTCCTCTCATTGGATTCCTGAGCGTCCTTGAAAAGGATTCCTGAAAAAGAATCCTCAGGAATGCCCTGTATATGGCTCTAGGATTCTTGAAATAAGAATCGTGAGTGGGAATCCTCCGGATCGTGTTTGCGATTGCTTTCACGATTCCGTCACCGAGTTATAGGTATCCTGGGGATGGATTCTCTGCGTGTTAGTACGGGTTAGCGGTGTACCGTCATTGAATTTCGTCATTGCTGGACATCCGTTTTTTAGATATTTTCCGAAAATGAGGAATTTTATGAATATTTGAACAAAATCGTACAATTATTGGTTCGAAGTTCAAAGCATTACTTCCACAGGCCATTTTTATTATTGAGTGCTATGGTGATATACCCTGAAAATGGTCCTTCCGGAACATATTCCACCGGGGATTCAAGTGGCCATAGAAACACTCAAATAATACAACATCGAATTCCATCCAATATGGGTATTTTTAGAACCGAGATGATGCCTAGAGACCGTAAAACGACTCCAGACGCTTTTTTGGATTCCAAAACGGCGACTTCCGGTATCTGGAAAAGAACCAAAATGCCCGAATACCATCGCATATGGGTATTGCCAGAACCAGAATAATGCTTAGAGACCGGAAATCAACTTTAGACGCCGTTTTGAAATTCAAGATGGTGAGTTCCGGTTTCCGGAAAACAGCTGAAATTGACCAAAAACTTTCTCATATAAATAGTTTCGAAATCAGAGCGATGTCCAGAAATCTGAAGACGACCACAGAAGCAATTTTAAAATAAAAAATGGTGACTTCCTGTTTCCGGATGAGAACCAAAATTAGCCGAATTCCAACGAAAATGAGTATTTCCAGAATCTGGATAACGCTCAGAGACTGGAACTCAACTCCAGACGCCATTTTGAAATTCAAAATAGTGACTTCAGGTTCCCGGAAAATAGCTGAAATTGATCAAGTCCCGGGTTTTGTGATGACATAAAACGAACTTCGGGATAATCTGCTTGTGGAGGGTGTATATCAGGGTGTCCCAAAAATAATCGATGTTGAAAAAGTGAAGGTGCTCAGCCATAAATTGAAAGAAAATGTTATTTATAGCATTTTTGTAGAACATTTCGACTTTCTAAGAAATTGTTTTCAGGTTTGGTTTTTGTGGAATTGTTTTTGAATATTTTGCATGGTTCAGTTCAACATTGCAATTAGTTATTTGACTCTCAAAGCCCACTAAACATCACAGAAAAATTAATTTTTCCCATAATTTTGAGATAAAACCCTTCAAAACACATAAAAAAGTTTTTTGTTCAACAACTGAAATCTTCGTTGCAAAGCGGCATTTATGACACAAAAGTTTACATGAGAAAAGGTCCTTGATATCTTATCGGGGGGCTGAGATATTGGCATTTTTATATGTGATCCATCACATCACAAACTATGCATTTCAACAAATATGTTAAATTACTGTTTTATTTTGGGAGATAAAAAATCTATGTTAAGAAAACAAATTCATTTTCGGATGGCTGATAACTTAGTAGAAGGTTCGAAAATTTGGAAAAATCGGCAATAAAGGTAAAACGAAAATTGTGATTTTTAGTGCCCTCTAATAGAAAACTTAATGTTGCTCGTAATATGTAAGAGATAGAAACATAATGTCTTCGCTAAAGTTTCTTGTTTTGAAATAATCTAAAACTTTGTCGAAGACACTTAGCATGTATCTTATTCTGATTAAAAAGTAATTTTTTTATCTCACTCATTGGTGGATTGATCCCCCATCTATCTACATTGAAAGATGTATTTTTGAATACCCTGAAACTTCTCCGAACATACCTTATGGTTATAATCATTATTTGCATCACTATTCAATTAATCGTACAAAAACGGCAAAATAAAACACTGTGCAATGAAGATATTGAGCTTTACTGGCATTTTTGTGAAAATGCATAGTTTTCCATCAATTATTTTTTCCATAAATCACGTTTGGGCAACCTGAGAACAATTTTTCAGAAAGACGAAATATTCTACAAAAATGCTTTAAATAACATTTTCTTTCAATTAAGGTCAGAGCACCTTCACTTTTTCAACATCGATTTTTTTTGGGACACCCTATTGTATATCTTTTTTATCTCAAATAAATACAGTTTGAAAAAAAAAAAAAAATTTCTCGCAGATCTCGATAAGGGGCCATCCACATACCACGTGGACAGATTTTTAACGATTTTTGCTATTGGTAGAAGTTTTCAAGTCTATAGAAAACGAATTGGGTTGTTATGCTATATACGAATTTCTGATTTTTATTTTCAGCTAGAAGACATAAGGTTACGAGATTAAGACTCTCCCTTTGAATCACAGGGATGCGGTACGTCTAAATTTAACCGATTCCTTGGAACCACTCCGAAAATATGAACACAGGGGTTAAGCAAAGAAAAAATAATATATCGATAGTTCTAAATTCTAATTTCTATAATTTCTAATTCCCAAGGCTACTATTTATGCTATTTACAATTTTGTACAATTTGCGAATCTTCTGCTGCATCGTTTTTTTTTTTGTCGCAGTATGTGCACACACTATCGGTATTAAGCTTGACTCGCCGGGATCGAAGCGACGACGCTTAACTCCAGCAGCAACACCAAAACCTTCCTACACTGCCTTTAAATGTTTAAATTTGATATTTATTCACTTAACACCTTACTATCGATCTTTATTTTAAAAACACTTTTCTTACTACTGTTCAACAGACTTTCAACAATTTCAACTGATTGACTATGCTTCTGCATTCGCTATCTTAAGATTTTTGTTTTTCAAAACCTGACGACGCTTTCCAACCGTTTATACATATAGCGCCGGTTTTTTTTTTTCATACGCATTCAAATTTTTTAAAGCGGAAACTGTTTCAGAGCTGTTAATAGGGGATTTGTTAGTAGCTTAAGTATTTATGATAAATATTTGTAAGTAATGAGTATGTGTGTCCAATCACAAATGGGGACTTCTCAACACTGTTAGTAATTTGTAATTTTAATTGTTAAGATTTGTTTGCTTTCGCAATTAGGACTTATCATTCGTAGGGATTTAAACCTACTTGTCAAGAAAGGAAAGTAAACTTACAACTAACTTAAATGCTAACTTATTGGCTATAAAGAGAGCTTATCGTAGCAATAGAGGATAGCAAAGATTTTTGTCGAAAATTGTTAATAATTTTATTTGACATAGCTTCTAATGGTTCAACACCAGTAAGTCTATGTAATTCGAGTGTACTACTGTTTCAGAGCTGAAATCAGGGAATACACTAAGGTCGCTTTTCACGCGGTTTTTTTTTACGCGGGTTCCTTTTTACGCGGCTTTTTTACGCGGATTCCGGAATTTACGCGGTTTTTTTTTATGCAGATTCCGGAATTTACGCGGTTTTTTTTACGCGGATTCCGGAATTTACGCGGTTTTTTTTACGCGGATTCCGGAATTTACGCGGTTTTTTTTACGCGGCACGTATCCCCCGCGTAAAAAGTGACTTTAGTGTACTCTACAACCATCAATTTGCATTGTTCTAAGTGGTGTATGCGTTATCAGCCGTCATCTCCTTTTAATTTTCCCCTCGACATTTATCGACTGGGTTCATTTCGAGCAAGACGGATAGATTGAAAGTGAGCTAAATATTGATCGATCATCGGCTATCTTCAGTTCATTGCTGGTTTGTTTTGATTTCGCCGTTCGTGTTTAATAGTGAACTGAACGGCATCATGATGGTATGCTTTCAGGTAGATAGCTTAAATTCGTCTTTATTTCATTCCTTAAATTATCCTCTCTTTGCTTCCCATAATCCTATTCCTCTATAAACTAACCGAAACACTATTTTTTTTTCTTGCTAATTTTTTAGGCGAAATGGTTCCGCAGTCCGCGAACAACAAAGCAGAGCAGCTTACGAAGAGAATTTTTTTCTGAAATATTGAATTCGAAAAATTATATCGTTGTGTTTCGATTTTTGAATGCAAAATGAAAATCGCTTTTATTCACTTTAAGAGCCGTTGGGATAAGGAAATTCAGGCGGTTTCGAGCAGATTTCTAGCAGTTTTGATTCTAAATGAACAAACAATCTAGTTCAGAAAATAGGAAAACTCGAAAAGTGATTTTTTTAAATTTTATATCGTTATCCTACGACTTTATAACCTTTTAAAGATAAACATATTTCGATGTGCGTCAAAATGACTCCCGACTTTTAAATATTGGGCTTTTAATTATTTAAAGAACTGAGTCCTTAAAAGCTATACCAGTTTTCATGTAGCATTTGAAAATGATGCGTTTTCTGAGCAAAACGTGATTTTTTAAAATATTTATCATTATCCTTCGATTTTTGAGTGAAAAAAATTCTCGAAATGTCTTAAATGACAGTTCGCTCATGTACGGTAGATAAATTTATTTATTATTCATTTGAAAAGCGAAAAACAATGATAAACTTTTTTTGAAAATCACGTTTAGCTCAGAAAATTACAATCTTTCAGCTCATTAATAAAAATCATCATGTTCATCACGTTTTAATGTTTCTTTATTGTCTAAGAAAGAAAAAAAGAAAAAATATTGCAATATTACAGAAAGTGAGGAGTCAAATCGACGGACTATCTTTCCAGGGTTTAATAAAAAATAAAAGTAGCTCAGCATTTATTGAATGACAGTGGGGAAACTGTCATTCAATGGATTTCGATCGGTTTTAATTCGGGATTAAAAAAATCACAGAAGGGTTGTGTGCAAAGCCACGAACGCAAGGTTGAAGTAGAATACTTTTACAAGAGAGATAACCCGGCTGCTTGCGTGTCAGTCATGTTTCCTAGTAAATAAATGTTGACCGCTCATTGGCAGTATTGAAAATTCTGTGCAAATGAAGTTGAAGTACTACTCAATTTCAGTTTGCACATATAAACACGACCTCACTGAACAGGAAAAGTACAAACTCTTTGCGGCGCAAACAAGTTTAAACAGTCAGGGTATATGTACATGTGAATTCAAATTAAGATAATTAACTTTTGGTTAAAGCTCAGAACGAGAAAATATTAAATCTTCAATTCATTTGTTTGGTTGTCCTAAAAAGGACAGTTTGTTGTTGAATTTAAAATCGGATATGACGCTGATTGCAACTCTGTGTTACGCCGATAGCGGGAGTTATGGTGAACTTGCGTATGACGAAGGCATCGTATTACCTGTTTTATTGAATGGGAGAAAGAGGAAAATTGTAAAATTGTGTAAACATTCAATTCAAACAATATTACCAAATCGTAGTCAGGCACTCTGATAACAACGTTAAAGGCTGTTTTTACACTGAAAATCAGACAGCCAGCAGAAGTTTTTATTGCCAAAATCCAGTATGCTTGTGTAGTTGCCCAAATAAGGCGGAGCTTCACCGGAGGAAGGCCGAAACCCTCAACTGGCAAGGATGCTCCGATAGCAGGAAAATAGTGGTTTCGCATTCAGGAACCGCATCATAGTTAGGGATTCTATTCTATTCACCCGGCCGTAGGTTAATGTACAGCTCTACTTACGGCTTTACATTAACGTACGGCTGGGCGAATCGGTTCGCGCCGCTTTTCGCGTTTAGCCTGGCAGAGCCCTAACGCGCACGGCCAACACAATAGAAAGGTGTTTTCACATTGAAAATTAGACACGGATTTACTGGAGTAAGTGTTGGAAAATGCATCTACCGCTAATATCGCCGCTATCGTACGAAAGCGCGTCGTTTCATGTGGGGAATAATATCAACAACGAAAAAAGACGCGCGTCTAAGCACACCCGAACTGTTTCGCCGTGCCGCTTCCATTTACTTCCTTATAACATCGGCCTCATGGAAGTACCGGCTGCACCTACCGCTGAAGCTGTTACCATACTGGTACCCAAAGCTATTAACTCTTCAACTTAAGTGTTTTATTTGTCCTCAAAAGAACAATTGTTAAATTCCATATCGGATATAATGCAATCGCATCTCTGTAATATTACCGACAGTAATATTCTTCTGAACAAATGATCCAACTTTTCCATTGAAGGAAGTGCCGGCTGATGTACGGCAAAAATCTCGCCCGATCGCTCGCGTTGGCGTTCAGCCTGGCAGAGGCCTGAGACGTGGTGACCAACCACAGGGCAAGTGATTTGTTTAATTTGAAGGCAGCCAACCCGCAACCCGCTGCTATCCTCTGTTACTGCTGAGTGCTGATATCTGCTGCTACTGCTGTCAACGTTGTGGACGGTCCATCCAGCTCACCATCCGACTGATGAATGTAGCTAGTTTTTCCAGAAACACTCTTTTATAACCGAAGGGTGCAACGAAATAGGCCACGCCTTTCTTTTCAGTTGTACCGTTGTACCATTATGCTGATCGCAGCCTTTGCGCTGCCCCAACAGTAGGGGGTTAACTCAATAAAGTAAAAATTAGATAACTACACCAGAATTTGATTGCATCCCGCACAGAATGTCTGCTTGTGTTGATGCCAGAAAATTATTAACCTTCAATTACTTGTTTATTTGCCCTAAAAAAGGCATTTTGCGGTTCAAAATCGGTTATGCTGATCGCAGCCTTTGCGCTGCCCTTACAGTGGAGGACTTAAGATACACGGACAACATGCACTGTGGAAGCTATTACACATTAAGTTAATTATACGGGTGCGTCAGATTTAAATTGCTAGGATCCAACACAGAATGCTTGCTTGCGTTGTCAAAAATTATTAACTTTCGATGACTTGTTTATTTGCCTTGAAAAAGGCATTTTGATGTTCAAAATTGGATTTCCTGATGGCAATCTTCATGCTGCCCCAACACGGGGGGAATAATGGCAGTCTGGCGACACACGCTGAGAAAAACCGCGCTGCTCCTGAGACGTGGTGACCTACCACAGGGCTAGTGCTGCTGCTAAGGAAGGACGACTGCTGTTGTCGCTGTCTAGAACTATTATGAGCGGCTTCGGCTGAAACTGGCTCTTATATAGGCCAAATAGCATGTTTTCAATTGCAAGGTATATTCTTCTGTCTACCGTGCTTGGGAAGCAATCACATAACGACCAATCAGAGGTCGAATTTTTCGTTTTGACAAGGCTTGACTATTTTCAATAGTACAATAGTGTGAATAATAAAAGTACAATTATCTTCTTTTGGGAAGAATCTTAGAAGATTTTCCAATCTATTGCTGCAAGAACGAAAGAAATCCATCGAATACTAACCGATTTATTAGCATTTGAAATTGGACATATTTTTTACTTTTTTCGGTTTTAGATTTTCATTTCACATCCCTATGTAGCCGAACTTCCTGAGAGAAGTATTCTACTTCAAAACCGAAGGACAACAATATAAAACTTTTAAAAACCACGTATTACTCAGAAAACGCTGCCCTTGCAGATGATATGAATATAAACTGCTGGTACCTATAGCTAAACAACCCAAACGAATGTGATGCCTGTTTAAATTCTGTGAAACATTTATGACAGCCAAATAATCCCATTTCAAGTATTATGATCTATGTGGGAAGCAGCTTAAGCACCTGTTTTTGCGGAAGGAAATGGCGCCTGAATAGCTACAATCTGAGTGGATTTCTCTGTGATTAACGGTACTTTATATATTCGTGAGACAGCTTGATAAACAGAGTTTTTGTTTCCGACATTGAAATAGTCGATATTGATCATGATTCAAGAGTTTGACGGATTGATTAAAATGGGCGCCACTGATTAAGCCGTCTCTTAACCAATACTCGAACACACCGTTGTTCAAACCATGTGCCGAGTCGTGACGCCATTAGTCCCGCATTCTTCAAAGCAAAGAATGTAAATTGGTATTTTCAATCCCTGGGAGAACTACATGTCAGAAGCGTAGGTAGAGTAAAATTTCAATCGAATCGAAGGATGCAGATTTTCATTAATATATGTAGATTAGGAACCAAGTTTTTTTTGTTCTATTTGGGGTCCCAAACAATCCTGAATTTATTGGAAGTCGATTGGTTTTGTCTCCGCTTGGCGCATTGCATTTCAAATTCATATGGAGTTTTGTATGGAAAAACCAACTTTTTTGCATTTTCCATTCTAAAGAGCTCAAAATGGCTCAAACCATAGGTTTCATGACTTCATATAAAACAAGATTTTCTGCATTTCAATCGACATACTCAACTTTGAGCAGCTATGGCTCTTCTTAGGGACATTCTAGCTCTTCAGTGTCTTTTGCAAAGTTGTTAGGCATCTAAAATACTATACTTTAACATAATGTAGTGCATTATTAGAGCATTATTGAGCTCTCTAGAAAGGTAAAGTAGGTTTTCCCATATAAATTTTCATACAAATTTGAAATGCAATGCGCCAAGCGGAGACAAAACCAATCGACTTCTAGTAAGTTCAGAGTTGTATGGGACCCCAAATAGAACCAAAAAAACTTGGTTCTGGAAAATCGATTATTTTTCCCCACCCTAATGTAGATATATGCAACTTCGAAAACAAACACAGAAGAGCAAGGAGAATAAAAGTAAACGTAACAGTTTCTCTTCTCTGTGGTGTATAGTAACAGGTATTGATGCTATGTATATGCATGCTAGCTTCCTGATCCACAATAGCAATTATAAATTACCTATTAGCTCCACTTCTTTAGCTTTTTAATAAATATCCTAATGCAGCATCACTGAGAGTTGCATTTGCTACTTTGTAAAAGTACTGCACACACTTCGAATATCGTTCAGCAAATTCCTCCTTCACCGTTCAATGATCACGAGTTTTAGTAACGACATTCTAATACTTATTAATTATATTAAAGATTTTCGTTGGTATTTTGTTTTTCTTCGAAAATAAATAGTCTGATTCAACACGGTATGATTGGGAGTAAAGTGAATCTATGATATGTACCACAAAGTGACTTTCACAATCGCTTTCACACATAATTCGTATACTATTTCTTAATTCGGCAAACTTGTTATAGATTTTTTTTTCGAAATCGTGAAAATGTTTATTGTTATCATTTATTATTGTCCGGTTGCAGCTTCCTACGAAAGCAGTAACAGCGGGAGAGTTTAATCCTCCGTCTCAAGCGGAATTATCAATCTCGCGGGGTATTCCACTAGTGAAGATGATAGATTGATACCGGTTTCCTCACACATACAGCTAGGAAGCTGCACGGCTGACTGAATCTGTTGCTTATAGATTGAAGCTGGGATTTACTACCTCCAGTGTCAAGATCACGCACATCGGCTATAGCTTGACCGATCGTATTTCTAGTAACTACCGCTGTCTGTGTCTGTGTGAACCTGGGAAGCACCGAAACCCGGCGAACAACAGGTTCTCTCTCGGGCTTAAATGATTTCTGGTTTCTGACATATTGTTTCAGTCGCCCGTGAACCACGAACAGCGAAACGTGCACGCTTTTGTTCCTGAAGAGTTGCAGTGTCCGATTGCTCAGACGAAAACAAGTTAATAAGTAAGTTTTTGCAGTAATGTAGTGATTTGAGCAACCGCAGGAACAACACGAGTGGTCAAACTGGTTCGAAAGGGGTTTTTCTGTGAAAATAGATACATTAAAGCTTCTTTACTCTACTGCCTTTATGCTTGTTTCAGTTTTTCCGTTGATGTTAACGATTGAGTTGAAATGTATCACTGAGTGTACTTTTCTTTCAATAACTTTTAATTTCGCATAGAAGTTTTAATCATTACGCCTAATAAATTTCGAAGCAAGACATAAATTTTGTCCTTCGTTCGTGTTTTATGCGTTTGATGACCTTTCAAACGCGATTTAGGGTCATTGTTGTTTATAATTCTACTTTTTCTTTGGTGATTATGAGCTAGCTTAGATAAGAATTGTATACCAATCCCTGTTATTTGTTCATTTTATTTCTAGGGTTAAGAGGCTGACGATTGATTGCTCGCAACCATGCTGCACAAATTTCTTTCGGTGGTCAGTCTGGTAATAGTGTTGGCGATTTCTTCTCGAGCTCAGGATGATTTAGACGCCCTATTTGAGTCCGTGTTTAATGCCGAAAATAATCAAGGTACCACGGCTGTAACTAATAGTCCTCCCGTTTTGCCTGTTTCAACGGCCCCAGTAGCACCACCGGCACCAACGCCACCACCCGTATATGTGAGTATTAGGTTTATGCCTTTTCGAGAAGACACAAGAGATAGCAGTTTGTTTAAACGAAGTTGAGTATTTTCAATATTACTCACACGTTGATATAAAGCTGTTACTGGTTGTGTAGCTTATTGATTAGCAGACTAATTTATTCACGCTATGTATCCAGTAACCAGTAAAAAATAACGCAATGTTAAAATATGACAAATTAGTTTTTTCTTTCCATATATTTTACAACAATCGTTTTTTATTCATCTTTCCAGACATGCAGCGGAGAATGCGTTCCGTATTACCTGTGTCAAGATAACCAGATTATTACTGACGGAACTGGTATCATTGACATTCGCGTGGGTGAAGACACCACAGTCGAGAATGAATGTCCTAACTACCTGGATACATGCTGTGAAAAGAATGGAGTACTGGATGTACCCCCACCAACAGCTACCGAGCCCCCTCGTCCCGCAAACAAGTTCACTTGTGGTGCACGCAACGCCGATGGTTTAGGATTCAGAATAACCGGTAACAAAAACGGTGAATCTGAGTACGGAGAGTTTCCATGGATGTTGGCGGTATTGCGAGAGGATAAAGTCATGGAATCTACCCTGAACGTGTATGAATGTGGTGGTTCGTTAATTGCTCCAAATGTTGTCCTGACGGCAGCCCACTGTGTCATGAACAAACCAAAAGAATCGCTTCTGGTGCGTGGTGGAGAATGGGATACACAGACAAAGAACGAGTTGTACCCGCATCAGGATCGTCGGGTACGAGAGGTTATTACACATAGCCAGTTCCTGAAGGGTTCACTAGCCAATGATGTTGCTCTTTTAATTCTCGAACAACCATTCGATTTAGCTGAGAACATCCAACCTGTATGCCTTCCTCCCAAGAACTTCAATTTTGATAAAAGCACTTGCTTTGCTTCGGGATGGGGTAAGAACATATTCGGCAAAGAAGGTAAATATCAAGTAATTCTGAAAAAAGTTCAGTTACCGTTTGTGCCGCATAATCAGTGCGAAAGTGCTATGCGAACCACTCGATTGGGAAATCGTTTCCGCTTGCATCCAAGCTTCATCTGTGCAGGAGGCAAAGTGGGCGAAGACACGTGCCGCGGTGATGGAGGTTCTCCACTGGTTTGCCCAATCCCTGGCGTTCCAGCAAACTACTATCAAGCCGGTATCGTTGCCTGGGGCATTGGTTGTGGTGAACAAGGAATTCCTGGAGTCTACGTAAACGTTGCCATGTTTAGAGATTGGATTGATCAGCAATTGACCCAACGCCATGTTGAAAGCAAGCATTACACTTATGCATAAAAATAAAACAACTCAAGAGTCGAAATAATATTATGTTGACGATTTTAATATCTCAAGGTTTCTCTTCGTTCGTTCATGAGACATTAGAGTTCCCCTCACTTTAGACTGTAGCTTAAAAAATGTTTATTTTTAATACTTTCGGAATTGCCAGAGATTAATAATTTCTCAAGCTCAGCTTTCAGTGAAAGGAAGCATAGAACAAAAAAACAACCAAAAGTTATTAAACCATTCAATTGGCTATAATAAATTGTATTATTCAGTTCCTCCACAATTATGGGTCACTTTCACGAAAATACATCTATTCTCACGAAACTTAGCAACTTTTTATTAGCCGTAGTATTTTTTTCAAACTCAGTTGTAACCTCTCTTATACGACTGAATTGATTTAAATTTTCAAATGCCACTAAAAATGATAATCTTGCTCGGTGCATTAAGTGAAGTGACCCATAATTGTGGTAATGTTACATTTTGTGGTGCACAATTGTGGGTCAGTCCATATTTTGGCTATTTTAATTACTTTTGCATGATAATGCATCACCACTGAATAAAATATTATTATCAAGCTTTTACAACAATAAAATAACTTTTGTGATGGAGCTTTCATTTGGAGGATCGAAGCAAAATGTGACCAAAAACGGTTGAAAAATGTTCAACGTTCGCGTCAAATTTTTCGCGTTTTTCCAGTTATGTTTTGTGCTTAAGCCTACAGGTACAATTATATTTGGAATTGTTGCCTATCTTAACTGTCCGGCAGGCATTTGTTCTCCGAAGGACGCTCCCATCAGAATTCGTCGCCGCACCAAGTTAGCCATCTACAAGACGCTGATCAGACCGCTAGTCCTCTATAAGCCCTTGCAATCTTCTAGCGGAAGGTGTTGCGTACCATCTTCGGTGGACTGCAGATGAACTGGAGAACGGAGTGGGGAGAAGGCGAATGAACCACGAACTGCAGGAGTTGCTTGGGGAGCCATCTATGGTCCACACCGCTATGATTGGCAGGTAGCGGTGGGCTGGGCATGTTGTAAGGATATCGGACGACAGACCGGTAAAGATGGTTCTTGAAACCAATCCGTCAGGGACGAGACGAAGAAGTGCACAGCGGGCAAGGTGGATCGATCAAGTGGAAGACAATTTGCTTATCCTACGCAGACTGCAGAGCTGGCGAGCTGCAGCCATGGACCGAGTGGAATGGAGACGACTCTTACGTACAGCAAAGGCCACACCACGGCTTGGGACTATTTGGTAAGGTAAGACGCGATTTTGAAGATTTAAGATGGCTACTGTTGTTTTCTGGAAAACATCATAAAGTGGGCAGAAAATATTTAATATGGATATTTCTGGACCCAGGTTTTGGGGCGCTCGAAAAACCGCTGCTTACTTTCGCGACCCGGTGCGTATCAAAGGCTAGTGCATCCTTAATCACTGTCAGCAAACGAAACAGCCAATAGCAAGCCTTGTTGCTACAGGATTTACTGTCGCTGGTACCAGTAACGTGGAACCGAAAGCATATGAAAGAATCCAGAGTCGTTACTTACTTGACATTTTACTTTTAAGGCGACAGACCGATTATCGATCCAGTGTCGAATCCAGAATACGTCGCCATGTCCCTCGGTCTTGGGCTGCTATCCTCCAATCGCCCCTAACACCTATTTCGCGTGCATCCTCGTCGACAGCACACATCTAACGAGTGCGGGGTCTACCCCGAAGTCGACGACCTCTATCGGGATTCCTGCTAAATATAGCCACTGAAGCCTGCCGTGTTTTATCCGCTTGACTATATCCGCCGATTTGTATGCCTGGCACACTTCATGGTTCATGCGTCTGCGCCAAACACCATATTCTAGTTTGCTGCAAAGGATTGAACGCAAAATCCTACGCTCAAAAACACCAAGAGCTCGCCGATCAGCCTCTTTCAGCGTCCATGATTCATGGCCGTAGAGAGCCACCGGAAGAATCAGTGTTTTATAGAGTGCAAGTTTAGTACGGATTTGCAGACTGCGGGACCTTAGCTGGTTACGTAATCCGTAAAAGGCCCTGTTTGCGGCTGCTATCCGCCTCTTTATCTCACGGCTAACCTCGTTGTCACATGTCACTAATGTTCCCAGGTAAATAAATTCGTCGACTACTTCGAATGTTTCCCCATCTAGCACCACCGCAGCACCAACCTCCGACGAACTACCACGCACTCTGCCAGCCACCATGTATTTCGTTTTGGCAGAGTTCACGACAAGCCGTAATCTCGCAGCTTCCCTCCTGAGAGGTCCGAAGGCCTCTTCCACAGCTCTACGGTTGATACCAATGATGTCGATATCTTCTGCAAAACCGAGAAGCATGTGCGACTTCGTAATGATGGTGCCGCTTCTCTGCACACCAGCCCTCCGTATCCCAATCCGCACGAAAGTCACAAATAAAATAAGGCTTTGGTCTCAATATTGTCCCCCAAACGTTTTAGAAAAAAATGGGGCAACAGTTTTTGTATTTGAGTAACTATTACTTTTTATAGAAAAACTTTTGCGAATTTTCTCACAAGAGTCACAAAAGTTTTCATTAAAAAAACAAACTTTTCTAATTGTTGTCTCTGTGACAATTGAAATATAATTTACAAGTTTTCTCTAAAGAATCACCGACCAAATTACTTTACTTTGGAAGCAAGGGTATTTTTATCAATAAGTAGTCACGGTGATAATATGAAACACAAAAGACATTTTGTCCAGAGAAATAGTTTTGCCAGATAGTCACTGTGACTTTCAAGAGGAAATATACAACAACAGTTTTGTTTGAAAGAATGTGTGACCTTTTAAAAGACTTACAAGTTATTAGCATTGTCACAGTGATTTTGGTAATCATCTCTTTTTGTTTGAGTTGATATCAGGAAAAGTAAACATCAGGCTTCGACCGAAAAATATCACTGTTTGATCACCGTGACTTTTGTTAGGAAATATATGTCAAATGTTGCTTTAGAATATGTGAACCTTTTGAAACAAATATAGCTTATTAACATTGTCACATGAGTTTATGAAATTATCTCTTCGATCAAATAACAAAGAAAACATTACTTCAATATAACATATTCCCTCCAGCCAACGTTCGATTAGTATTGACTCACAAGAGTCTCCGTATCAATTGATCGCCATTAAATAGTCTATGATCATTATCGAAAAGAATCTTTTTCTATGAAGGTCACCAAAAATAATTGGTGACGAGTTCCTATAGTTTTTTTGGTTTATCAAGATGGTGGTGATAATTACTAAAAGCGGTAAATATATATATATATATATATATATATATATATATATATATATATATATATATATATATATATATATATATATATATATATATATATATATATATATATATATATATATATATATATATATATATATATATATATATATATATATATATATATATATATATATTAAAAAAATATAATAATATTATTTACACATTTTCCCCGTAAAGTTCATAGATTTTGTAACAATAATATAACAGGGGTTGCATTAGTACAAACATATGATTGAAAAGAAAAATGAATGTAAAATTTTTGTGTTTCTGAAATATTTAAAATATTCAGAATATTATTCAATACCTAATTTTTCTGAAAGCGCATAAAAAATTTGAGGGGTAGGCGATATACTTTCACCACAAAAATGGAATTGTATTTGAAAAACACTTTTGGCATTTAACGCAATTCCAACTTATCACTTATATGAACACATTCAGTCATTTCTAATTTCCATCAGCGAATTAAAAAGAATTTAAATCAGTGATGGAAATTGATCACGAATGAAATATTTTATTCTAGAACTTTGTCACGAAAAATATTCATGCATGTATTGATAAAAATACGACTCGCGGTGACAATTCCAAACAAAGGAGACGTTTCTGGTTTCTCCTATAAACATCGCCAAGTTGTTAATACGAAAAACCAGAACATTCTAACAAACCACTTCGTGACAATTACCAAAAGTTTGTATAAGGCTCTAAGCCCCGCCTTTTCGACGTCACCCTGCTTCAAACCAACTAACGTCACGAACGAGTCCGATATCTCACCGGCTATTCTGACGCTTGATGTAGAACCTTCAAGAGTGGCACGTATCAGCCTAATCAGCTTTGTTGGGAAGCCATGTTCGATCATAATCTGCCACAACTCATTTCTCTTAACTAAATCGTACGCTGCCCTGAAGTCTATGAACAGATGGTGCGTCTGCAAGATTTGTCGCAAGGTAAACATTTGGTCCGTCGTGGAGCATCCCCCTCGAAAACCGCATTGGTACTCGCCAACAATGGTCTCCTGCAACGGCCTCAGTCTGTGGAACAGGATGCGGGAGAGAATTTTGTAAACGGCATTGAGAAGAGTTATGCCCCGATAATTGCTACAGTCCAGGCGATGACCTTTTTTGTAGATCGGGCATATGAGACCGTCCAACCAGTCCGAGGGCAATTCTTCATCAGACCACACTCTCAGCACGATCCGATGGATGGCACGATACAGCTGTTCGCTCCCGACTTTGAAAAGTTCGGCGGGAATGCCGTCCTTCCCGGCTGCCTTGCAGTTTCTCAGCTCTTTCACTGCTTTCTTCGCCTCGTCCATGGATGGTGGATCCACAGCTTGACCGTCATTCTCAATAGTCATCCTGCTCCTTTCGACTCCACTGTTTCCCTCACCGTTCAACAGCACACTGAAGTGTTCCTTCCAACGCCTGGCCACCTCTGTTTTATCGGTTATCAGGTTCCCCTCCCTATCGTTGCACATGACAGGGGCTGACACGTTTCGATTCCTGATTCCGTTGACCTTCTTGTAGAAGCTCCTCGCATCGTGCCTGGAGAAGCAACCTTCCACCTCCGCAAGAATACGCTCCCAATGATGTCGTTTCTTCTGGCGATGGAGTCTCTTTTCAGCGCCTCTAGCATCTCGATATCTACCCACGCTCTGACGAGTCACAGCCGTGGCCAACATGTGACCCCTGGCGCGGTTCTTCTCTTCCGTCACTCGCTGGCACTCAGCGTCAAACCACTCATTTGACGCAGTTGCCGCAGTTGTACCCAACACTTCTCGCGCTGTAGTGCTGATCGAACTGTGGATGTGCCTCCACTGTTCATTCAGGTTCCCTTCAACTCCTTCCTCAGAGTCGTAGTTGAACTAAAAATGTTTTGAACAAACCCAATGTTTTTTTTTTGTTATTGTTTTGATGTAGTTTTTGAATGACCGAATTCATGAAAGGGAAACAATCAGTTAGTTTTTTCATTTTTCATGAATATTCATAGCCGAAATCATCAGTGTTTGATGTTGGTTGCACTGCTTCAACGATAGCTGCCTTCTAAAAAACATTACCAATACCAGTACAAATCATCATGACGATACCAACACCGGTTGAAACTTTTGAAATATAGTAGGGGTCTTCACATCGAGCTCGTATACGAATACCCAGCCGTAAACTGTGTATCTTCCGTTACTCGTCAATGGAGGTGAGTATTTTTACGGCTGGGTATTTGTTTACGAGCTCGACATGAATACCCATAGTAATTTAGAGGTGCTAAAACATTCAAATACGCTAGGGCATCAAATGCGTTATGCCCAGCACACATTTGTAGTACTGGTTCCAAACTTAATCAGTGACTGCGCTAATTTCGTTCATAAATGATCTGGTAACGCACATTCCAACTTTTGCGTGAAGTCTTCCAGTTTCAGGAAAATAGCTGAAAATAATCAAATACCTTTACATACCATCCAACATGAATATTTCCGAAATCGGGATACTCAGACACCAATACCTGTGACACAATTTTGAAACATATGATGACGACTTTCTAAAACTTCTAACACACTAACTCGTTTGCGTCAACGGATGGTTAGAATTGTATTTCACGTACAATATTTTAAAGTTTTCTCATTAACATGATAGAGGGGCTTCGTAACCACAATGTTACAGGGTTCCCTTTGACAAGCTGGTGGCTGTATGTTCGAATCTTAGTAAAATTCAAGCCAACCGATACCAACAGACTAACAGGTTTATTCTTGGGCTCCTCCTAACCCTTCCTTCACGTTGAATTCTGCAAAACCTAGAAAAACTCTTGACAAAAATGAGTCTTTGTGAGAATGAAACTGGCCAGAGGGACATTCATTTGAAACTTCTCTAGGGAATTGTAATTGATGCTAAAATTGGCCGGGGGCAGCGAAACTCAGGGTAGTAAGTGTAAAAAGGAAGGGTAAAAGCATACACACAAGAACGAATTATAACAATCATAACACTTATTCTGAATTGTGATATATTGCTAATAATAAAGTGCGGAATACAGCAAACACCCAGATGGATACCACAGAAGATCAATGATTGAGATCGCCGAAGTGAGTCCATACAGGAATAAACAGTTTAAATAAACGACTCTGCGGATTTCCCACCAGATTACAAAATCTTATGGGTTGTTTATGTTGATTTTTTCGAACAAGATCGTCATAATAAGTTGAAATATAAATATGTACACCTTCTTTTTCTTCTTAGGAAGAAGTTATTTGAAAATATGATTCCATAGTTACTTTCAATAACGGTTTATTTTAGGAAAATTCGTTAGTCAGGGAATTACCAATTCAGGTGTCCTAGTGGGGTGATGTGTTAACGGTAATGAAGATGATGATAGTCCCACCTCATATCCATCAACCGGTTTGAGCTGGACGATTTATCTAAATGCTTCTTGTTTAGGTTTTAGGAGTTTAACCTAATAAATCTAACATCCAGATTATCTTGTAGTTACATGTAGCTACAGTATTCGCTTGTGTGGCTCCAACATTTACAGCTGACTTTGGTTTTTAAATCTATTACTTTATATAATACAACTATTTTAATGAAAAAATCCATCATCATTGATGAACTATATCTACTTGGGTGGGAAATAGTTATATGGAAAAAACGAAACTTAATAGCAGAAAGCCGGAACCAAATTTTTTTGTTCTATTTTGGGCCCCAAACAATCCTAAATTTATTGGAAGTCGATTGATTTTCTCTCCGCTTGGAGCATTGCATGTTAAATTTATATGGAGATTTGTATGGAAAAACCAACTTTTTTGCATTTTCCATTCTAAAAAGCTGAAAATAGCTCAAATCATAGGCTACATGACTTCAAATGGTAGGTTTTTTGATGCCTAACAAGTTGGCCGAAGACATTAAAGAGCTATGGTGTGCCAAAAAAATACTAGAGCTGTTCAAAGTTGAGTATGAACAAGATTTTCTGCATTTAAATCGGCATACTCAACTTTGAACAACTATAGGCCCTCTTAGAGACATCCTAGCTCTTTAGTGTCTTCTGCAAAGTTGTTGGCATGTAAAATACTATACTTTAACATAATGTAGTGCATTATTAGATCATTATTGAGCTCTCTAGAAAGGTAAATGCAAAAAAGTAGGTTTTCCCATATAAATTTTCATACAAATTTGAAATGCAATGCGCCAAGCGGAGACAAAACCAATCGACTTCTGGTGAGTTTAGGGTTGTTTAGGGCCCCAAAAGGAACCAAAAAAATCTTGGTTCTGGAAAATCGATCACTTTTCCCCACCCTAATATCTACTCAACTTACTTGGCAAATTTAAAGAAAATACACAATCTTCTTCGTAAGGCCGTTACAAATTTGATTTTCATTTTATGTCACACCAAAATTCTTGAAAATCTTGAATTTCCAAGAAAAAAAAAGTTCAAGCCGTTTTGTTAATATTATTGGTTCTTCGATAACGTATGTGCTAAATTTAGCAACAAACAAGTCCATTGACAGCGAGAGTGTCTTCAAAAGGTAAGTGAAATGATGAATAATTTTATTTCTTTGAGCGCAAGTTACAAACGTCGTAACTTGCATACAAATTTTTATTAAAGATATTTCATTTTTTCGCCTCGGTGTTATTTATTATTCGCACCCCATTCTTCCATTGCACAGTGTATAATTTTGCTGATTTCGTGCGCAAAATTAATAGCGTCTTCAAATATGTATTTTATTGTGCTTCTTTTAGAATGTACGATTAAAAATGGAAAATTTATTTTTCAGGGCAGTGAGACAGACAGCTAGTGTCTTCGAAAAAGTTGTGGCAAATGATTTTACTAGCAACTTTTTCGAAGGTGTCGGATTTCTATCTCTTATGTTAAAAAAGATATAAAAAGTTTTATATGCGAAGTTCACTCGAATCATAATTTCAAATATAACTTTTTTCCTTGATTACATATTTTTTACCTTGTAGAAAATTATTAACCAAACAAAAATACACATTTTTGCTAAACATTTGATCTAGCTATGATCCAAAATAAAAAAGTTATTTAACCATTAACGGTGTTTCAAGGGTTATTTTAACTTCAAATTACGCAGCCTTACGCAAAAACACGCATATAACTTCTTGATGTTCTGAAAGCACGTCTATACTACTTCCAAAGAATAGAAAATCATTTGTCTAATAGAGTCTTTTCGATTGTTTCAATGAAAAAATCTTTCGCATGAAAATTCTAACTTTGTCAAATAACTTTGTTATTTCTAAATATAGCGTTTTACAATCTTCAGCAAAAATATAAATCCAATAAAATCGCGTATTTTTTTAGAAGGTCATGAAATATAGAAAGTCATGGGAAAGAGTTATAATGAAAAATATGGACGTAAATATGTCCATACTACCCCTAAAAACATTCACATGCTAAATTTGGTTCCCTTTACTCGGTTAGTTCTCGAGATGTGCAGAAATTTGTGTTTCATTTTTTGGCACCCCTCCTTTGCGAAAGAAGAAGGGGTGTCAAAACATTATGGACATATTTTTTTACACTAAAAACATTTACCTGCCAAATTTTGTTCTATTTAGTTGATTAGTTCTCGAGATGTGCAGAAATTTGTGTTTCATTTGTATGGAACCCCTTCTTTCCAGAGAAGAAAGAGGCGTTCAACTATTATGGATATATTTGTTACCTCTTAAACCATCCACATGCCAAATTCGGTTTAATTTGCTTGGTTTGTTCTTGAGTTGCTCAGAAATTTATGTTACACTTGTATGGGACCCCTCCCTTCCAGAAAAGGGAGGTGTCTCAAAATATCATAAGAACCTTTATCGGCACCTAAAACCCCTACATACAAATTTTCACGTCGGTCGGTTCGGTAGTTTTCGAGCCAATATGGATCAGACAGACATACCGGACTGCATTTTTATATGTGGTCGGCGTGCGACCAGACCGAAACAAACGCCATTTTTTTAAAAATTGAGTTTTTAACACCAGTGGATGTTGATAATCTATCTTTCATGATAAACCGAAATCATTAGAACAGTTTATAATGGTATCATAACAAAATTTCTTTGCAGCAGTTTGCAGGAAACATACGGGGTGGTTAAACTTGGGCCGCCGATTATTCGAAATAAAGTTTTTGGCGCTTGGCTCGGTCTGGTCGCACGACGACCATGTATAGATTGCAACATTAAATTTTAGAACCTAAAGAGTGAATATACATTTATTAAATTGAAGCGTTCATGTAAATCTATTTTTACAAATAAAAGTTTGAATGAGAAAGGCTGGGTCTGACCGCTAGGTGGATTAATTTAGGTTTTTAACATAAGAGATAAAAATCCGACACCTTCGACAAAGTTGCTAGTAAAACCATTTGACACAACTTTTTCGAAGACACTAGCTGTCTATCTCACTGTCCTGAAAAAATAAATTTTCCATATCACTTCTAGGTAAATTAATCACTAAATCGTACATTCTAAAAGAAAACAGTAAAATGCATAGAAACTTTTCCGAATAAAGTATATCACTAAAATCTAATTTGAAGACGCTATTAATTTTGCGCACGAAATCAGCGAAATAAAACACTGTGCATTGCCTTACTTGGATAACCTTGGACATAAAAAGAGTTCGTAATTGGTATCAGCCTAATTTACAAGTAAAAACGTTGCAATCTGTCTACAGAACAAGTTTTAAATGTGAAACACAATGCAGCGATTTCTGGTTACCGACATCATCAATGATTATTCCAAGGTTCATATCATTTACACGTTGAATCGTCTCATCATCTTTAGTTGCATGAAATTTAACCAAATTCTTAGATAATATAAACCTTAGGTTGAAAGTGCTACAACATCAAACTGAAGTTTAGCTGTAATGAATAGAACAGTGTCATCAGTGACTAAATTTAAAACACAGAGCCAAAAAACTCACTTCATATCATTAAGGCAAATTATAAACAAAATAGGCTCTTCAACAGCTTCCTTGCGGTACATACGCAATGGAATCAAATAGCTTTAAAAAATCTATATATGAATTTAAGATCAATAAATAAAGCGCAGATAGTTTCTCCAGCCTCAGTTTTTTTCCATTTTGCTAAGATGTGGGTAACATATTAATGAGCTGAAATTTTTCGGCTTCAACCTTTCTACTGATCTTGGGGATAGAAACCACAAGTGATTCCTTTTAAACTCTAGACACGTGCCCCGTTTGCAATGATTCATTATGATCCACAAGCTTTAACTTTTATATTGACATTGTCAATTTACTCGACCTGTCCAAGAAAAGTATCATTATTCAACTCTGTAAAAGTAATAGAATGAAAAACGATAGAATCTGCAATATTGGACTGGCTGAATTATCTCTTAAGGTTTATTGACCAAGTCAGCCGTTTATTTTTACCAGATCATCACGGCTTTGATCATTCTCTAACATCATACAAATTGTCTTATGGTCTATAGTTTCACCTTTTTACAATCTGTAAAATCTGTGATCTGTAAAAGGAGGAGAGTTGTCGAAAATGAAAACAAGAGGTAAATTATTGTACGCATCTGAAATTTCCATTAACTGTGAAACCGTTCGTGTTAAAGCGTGAAAGTTAGCTAACTGCTTTAATTGATACAAACTTGGTTTAGTTAGCCAATCAGTAGTCAAATCACCTACAATGGCATTTAATTTTTTTGAATCAGTGAAACTATTCCACAAATTATCTAATATTTCTACAGTAGATTGATAACACTTGTTTTATTACCTCATAAAGTCACAGCATATTGAATAGCAATAATGTCCCAGATTTAACGATTTTCGTAAAACAAAAGGTTTGAACCCCAGGTTTAATATCTTATTAAATCACAGCACACTGGCAGCAAAAACATCCCCGCTTCAACTAGTTTCATAACAATGCTCTAAACTTCCGGGCATCTCTTATCCAATTTTCGTAAGTACGCGTCACCATGAACAGAATACTAAAAACCGGTATTTCAATTTGTCATTTTATTAACAACGTTCGTCGCTCGTCCGATGTTCTCTCGTTTCAGTACACTAGAGATGGGCTTTCCAGTTGGGCGCGAATCACGACGTTTGTTGCTTACCTTACTGTTGCAGTGTGTCCTTGCGTGCAATACGGCTGAGGTAATAGCGAATGATAGCGAAAGTTGCCTGAATGGTGATGGATTCTGCGTGCCGGATTATCTGTGTGACAACGGACGAATCATTTTATACGGCGAGGAATTAATAGACGTACGTGTGGGCGTTAATCAGCAATGCTCGCCAGGGTTAGTGTGTTGCCAAGAGGAGTCGTACAATCCCCCGCTCCAAGTGGACCTTAATCTAGTGGACAGCGATAATGAGAGTTTTTGTGAAGGAATGTGTGTACCGTCTGCTAAGTGCCCAGAGTTTAACAGTGAATCAGTTGGAAGTGTTGATTTGCGCTTCAATAGTGGAATATGTCCTTCAAATCAGATATGCTGTAGATTCGCTACTGGAGGATGCACGGATGGTGTTTGTACACCAATTGAACAGTGTGAACAAGCCGACGCTGGCATTAATCTCAGATTCAACGAACAAAATTGTCCTTTCAACCACGTTTGTTGTAAGAGTCCCTACCAAACGACAGAACAGAGTTCTACCTGCAAAGGCGAATGTGTTCCACTATTCCAGTGTAAGCAAATGTTATCAGCGAGCAGTCTGATCAACCTTAGAATTTCGGACGAATGTCCTCCTGGTCAAGTGTGCTGTGAAGATGCAGCTCCACCAGCATGCGCCGGAACATGCACGGATGGCGAGTTTTGCGCGGATTCGCCTCCGCTTGTAAATTTACGCTTTATGGATGATGCTTGCCCCGGAAACCAAATTTGCTGCTTGAATTTGAAACCAGCTCGAAATTTGTCGAAGAAATGCGACGGCGAATGTGTCTCTGCGGATCTATGTCCGGGTGCAAAACTTACTCAAAGCGATAGCATGAAGTGTCCTTCCGGTCAAGTTTGTTGCGAACTTCTTGAGGACATCAATCGATGTGAAGGAACTTGCGTCTCCCAACAAGAGTGCGATGATGTTTCATCTAAGCTGGAAATCTCTAGTCAAAAGTGCCCGAAAAATCAAGTTTGCTGTAAAAATAAGAAATCAACTCCCCATAGCTGCGATGGACAGTGCGTTGCTCTGCATAGCTGTCCTAAGATGGCACAGAGTAGCTCAATAGATTTGCGTTTTTCAAATGCTTCGTGCCCTGCAAATCAAGTTTGCTGTAACATGTCACTCGTAGTAGAATCTTGTGATGGGGTATGCATTCCCGCAGAAGACTGCGCAGATTCAAATACGTCACTAATCAACCTAAGAGCCATTTCTGGTAATTGTCCTTTGAATACGCAATGTTGTAAACATCCAGTTGCTACTTCAGAGAGAGCAATTGTAAATTGCACCTGTGTTCCATTTGAACAATGCACGGATGTTGATCTCCAAAATGCCATGATAAATTTGCGAGCTACTAGCTTCAATTGTCCACATAATCAAATTTGTTGTAAACAACCGCAGAAAACTGAATGCAAGGGTATGTGCATCCCATTTAACCAGTGCCAAACTCCAGTTCACGAAATAAATTTGAGATTCACAGATAACAGCTGCCCAAAGAATCAAATTTGCTGTACGGACACTAGAACTAGTCAGGCAATTGTTCCGCTGACAACGAGTTGCGAAGGAATCTGTGTAGTTGCGTCGCAATGCGCTAGGACCGGTTCAATTGATCTTAGATTGATGGGAGAAGGATGTCCAATAGGGCAGATCTGTTGTAGTCAACCCATAGCTCTACCAATATCCAAATGCAACGGTCGTTGTATACGGATTGAGCAATGTCCGCAGTATGATAAAGCGGCAATGATCAATTTGCGGTTTACTAGTGACGGTTGTCCTTTTGATCAAGTTTGCTGCCAGAGTTCATTACCTCCCGGAAAGTGTGACGGTGTATGCACGCCAAACGAAAACTGTGATGATAATCTGCCAGCTGATTCCATTAACTTGCGTAACTCGTATGCTTACTGTTCAGATAATCAAATTTGCTGTAAAAAACTAAAAACTTTTTTAGTTGAAGAATGTCAATGTGTTCCCGTTCAGCAATGTAGTAACCGCACAGATGCTTCGAGTGAAATAAATCTACGAAACACTTTCAATAGATGTCCAGCAGGCCAGATATGCTGTACCAATTCAGATACTCTTGGAGTAACTTCACCAAGGTCGAAAAGCACTTGCGATGGAAGGTGTGTTTTTAAGCAATACTGTCCCGAACTCGCAGAAAATCCGAACGAAATAAATCTTCGACAAAATGACGACCGCTGTCCTCGAAATCAAATTTGCTGTAGAAAACCGCAATTGTCTATTCCATCTACAGATCTGTTCACACACTCTATTCCAGGCATCTTTTTAATGCCATCAGCAGGGCCAGCATCATGGAGCTTGGAAGAAAAGTCGCAAGCAGGTTCAGATACGTGCAGCATGAACAGTGATCCGAGAACTTCTGTCCTTGAGAAACGTGACGTCCCATGGTTGGCTAGCATCTGGAGTCGACATACAATTTTGGGCATTGAAAAATCTCGATATGAATGCGTTGGTTCCTTACTTAAACCGAATTTAATACTCACTTCCGCCGATTGTTTAGCTAACCTTAAGGCTGATCAAATCTACGCTAGAATTGGAGATTTCAACCTCAAACCATTAAACACTCTTTCAAAGCGAAGGGTAATATAAAACTTGAATCAGAAATTTAGATGCGATATTGATCTTTGTTTCGTTTCAGGAGTACGCCATTGCAGCAATATCAATCCACCCGGATTATAAAGCTCAATCAGGACAGGCTAACGTTGCCGTGCTAACATTAAGTAAAAACTCGACCAGTAAAAGCAGTGTGTGTCTATCGCAGTACTCTGAGAAAGCCTCGGATTCTGACTGCTTCCTGATCGGGTGGAGTAAACTAGCGATAACGAACGATGACATCGCAAACGCTGTCCCCGAAAAGCATTTGCTCAAGTTAGAAACTGCGCAGCCAAACTGTCCGGAAGAGTTGCTCTGTACTGACCGCGTTCAGTCCGAAGTGAACTGTGACAGCTTTCAAGGAACCCCGCTGGTATGTTTCGCCCAGGGTAGTCGTAGTTGGAAACTGTTCGGGATTGCCACTGGAGCAAGTACACGGTGTGACCGATCGGCGATCCCGAACTCCTTGACCTCTATTGGTGCCTATGAAATGTGGATAAGAGAACAAATATCACCCAGTTTTATGCAAATACCAATGGTGCCAAAGCCGAATCGATTGTACCTGCCGGCACTGCCGTGATTCTAAGCCTGGGAAAAAAAATCACAAGAAGGTTGTATGCAAAGCCACGACCGCAAGGTTGAAGTAGAATACTTATACAAGAAAGATAACCTGGCTGCTTGCGTGTCAGTCATTTTTTCTAGTAAATAAACGTTGACCGTTCATTGGCAGTATTGTAATTTCTTTTTGTCTGATATTTTGAATGAAGTTCATTGGATATTTTTAAATTTTGTGCAAATGAGAAGTTGAAGTGCTGCCGAATTGTAATATGCACATTTAATACGACATCATTAAACGGGAACGGAACAAAGGCTACGGTTATGCAGAACGCGGATGCCGGCGCGATGCGATTCGCCTTACCGTGGTGAAATGTACAGCTCTTTTTAGGGCGAAGTAGAGCTATACATTTCAACAGATTTCGTCTTGCCGAATCGCATCGCGCCGTTATTTGCGTTCTGCATGATTGTAGCCAAACACTAAGCGAAGCAAACGCGTAGTAATAGTCAGAGTATGCATGTAGATGAAGATAATTAACTTTGAATTATAGCGCAAAACGAGAAAATATTAACTCTTCAAATAATCATTTGTGTTCTTCAAATTTCAGTTGTTCAATTTAATATCCGATGAAATGTTTGTTTATTATTTGATAAAGCTCTTATATAGGCGAAATGATGCATTCCCAATTTACTAGGTCCATAACTCTGCCGACCGTGCTTGGGAAAGCGCGGTATAGCGACCAATCAGAGGTCGAATTTTGTGTTTTGACAAGGCTTAAGAGTTTTCAATAGTACAATAGTTCGAATGATAGAATTGCAATCTCATGCATTTGGTAGTAATCTTGGAAAATTTTCTAATCGATTGCTGCAAAAACGAAGGAAATCCATCGAAAACAAACCGATTTATTAGCATTTGAAATTTGTCTCACTTTTTTCAGTTTTAGATTTTCATTTTACATCCCTATGTAGCCGAACTTCCTGAGAGAAGTATTCTAATTCAAAATTAAATCTTCATTAATTCATTTGTTGTCCTTATAAGGACAATTGTTCAATTTATCATTGATAGTGAGGACTAAGGCGCACGGTCAACACAATGAGAAAGGTGTTTTCACATCGAAAACTAGACACGGCTTTACTGGAGGAAGTGTTGGCAAATGCATCTACCGCTAATACCACCGCTATCATACGAAAGCGCGTCGTTTCATGTGGGGAATATCAACAACGAAAAATGACGCGCGTCTAAGCATAACCCGAACTGTTTCGCCGTGCTGCTCCCATTTACCTTTACATCGGCCTCAGGGAAGTACCGGCTGCATCTGCATCTACCGCTGAGGCTGTCACTATACTGCTATTGGTACCAAAAGCAATTAACTCTTCAAATAAGTGTGTTATTTGTTCTCAAAAGAACAATTGTTCAATTCAAAATCGGATTTACGCAATCGCATCTCTGTAATATTACCGACAATAATATTCTTCTGAACAAACTGATACAACTTTCCCATTAGGCCTCTGCCATAATAGACGCCGCTATCCGCTATCGATAGTACCCACTGCTCGCTCCCGCTGCTGCTAAGGGAGGACTGCTGTCGTCGCTGTTCAGAACTACTATGAGCGGCTTCGACTAAAACAGGCTCTTATATAGGGATGAAAATAGGAATGAATTATTTTACGTACGTGGTGGAATGATATAACTTGGAAAATATGCGTGACTTCATTCTGGTTCAGAGCGATCATTTGATAAGCTCCACCTTTTTTTTCAGTTTCTAAAGTTTTTCCTCAGTTTCGTAGCACGGATGCACAAAAATGATTTCTTGTCGAGCCGGACCGATAGCACTCTCATTGAAGCAACAAAATAACATGTTTTGTGTCGTGTTGTGCAGCTTGGTTGAAGAAAATGTTCCCGTCCCCATGTCGCATGTAAGCAGATTATTGCGTTCAGTAGACAGTAGATAGTGTATCCAGCGAATAAACACCGATGGTGCTCTCACACACGCAACGGTTTTAACCCGTATCTTATTGCGGTTTGTAACATCAAGCGATTTCGTTTGCTCGCTGTTGCGTGTTGCATCATGTTGCAACTTGGCAGCTGGGAGACGACGAAATTCTGTTTATGCTGATTGATTGAATCGACTTCATATTAGCTCTGCATAGTCGAACTAACTGCTTTTGTGAATGCGTACTAACAGGGCAGTTTATTATTCAATGTCGGTTATGCTGATCGCAGCCTTTGCGCTGCCCCTACAGTGGGGGGTTTACTAAATAAAGTGAAAATTAGACAACTACAACAGAATTTGATTGCATCCCGCACAGAATGTCTGCTTGTGTTGATGCCAGAAAATTATTAACCTTCAATTATTTTTTATTTGCCTTGAAAAAAGCATTTTGCGGTTCAAAATCGGTTGCTAATTACAACCTTTGAGCTGCCCTAACATTGGGGGATTCGAGATACACGGACAACATGCACTGTGGAAGCTATTTCACATTCAGTAAATTAGACGGGTGCGACAAATTTAAATTGCTAGGATGCAACACAGAATACTTGCTTGCGTTGACAAAAATTATCAACTTTCAATGACTTGTTTATTTGCCTTCAAAAAGGCATTTTGATTTCCAAAATTGGATTTCCTGATGGCAATCTTCATGCTGCCCCAACACGGGGGGAATAATGGCTGTCTGGCGACACACGCTGAGAAAAACCGCGCTGCTCCTGAGACGTGGTGACCAGAAGAACCAACCACAGGGCTAGTGCTGCTGCTAAGTAAGGACGACTGCTGTTGTCGCTGTACACACGCTGAGAAAAACCGCGCTGCTCCTGAGACGTGGTGACCAACCACAGAGCTAGTGCTGCTGCTAAGGAAGGACGACTGCTGTTGTCGCTGTCTAGAACTATTATGAGCGGCTCCGGCTGAAACAGGCTCTTATATAGGCCAAATAGCATGTTTTCAATTGCAAGGTATATGATCCTGTCGACCGTGCTTGGGAAGCAAGCATATAACGACCAATCAGAGGTCGAGTTTTTCGTTTTGACAAGGCTTGACTATTTTCAATAGTACAATAGTGTGAATAAAAAAATTACAATTATCTTATTTTGGGAAGAATCTTAGAAGATTTTCCAATCTATTGCTGCAAGAACGAAGGAAATCCATCGAATACTAACCGATTTATTAGCATTTGAAATTGGACATATTTTTCACTTTTTTCGGTTTTAGATTTTCATTTCACATCCCTATGTAGCCGAACTTCCTGAGAGAAGTATTCTACTTCAAAACTTGTATTGCTTCGCAATACATTTTCGACTTACAAACCCAACGAAACTTTAACTCCAATGCTCAATATAAGTAAGGCCATGAGACTCATAATAAACAACCTTGTGAAATATAAAATATTACACACCCGAGTTTGAGTTCTTTACTTTAAAAATACATTAATACATACAATTGTTACAAGAGGTACAGACAGTGCAATGATTGGCATGAGTTGTACTTAGTCTTTAACTTTCTTAATGCAGAAGAAACTGGCCAGCCTGATTTTCTTCTTTCGTTTGTTTTCTTTCCGGGCAATGCACTTCTGGCAAACTTCGACATAGTCTTGAGTACAATCGTTCGTGTTTTCTTCGACCCTCCGACCAAAGCGACAAGAACCTTGTGCTGGTAACAGCGGTGGGTAATCGGGTGAGCCCTCCGGATGAGTGGCCGAATCCGGACTGGCCTGCTCGTGCTCACTACATTCGTTCGGTTTGTCTTCTTCCGTTTCGACTAGGTGCTGTGAAGTACGTGCAAATGGGCCTCTTCTGGGGGCAGGAAAACTGTCCGCCAGTGGTTCTTCGAAACTTTCGTCGCATTGGAAACTACTGATGTTAAAAATCGCATGGACCTCAGGGCTCGTTTGGGTACTAACGGAAGCGAATATTCGGTTCAACGCAGGATTACTGTATCGTAGATAGGTGTTCAGGATCGCTTGTTTTTCTCGCTCTCTTTCCATCTCGCGCTCTCGTTGTCGTTCGTGGTCACGTTTGGAATGTTCCAGGCGCATTGATTCTATTTTTCTTTTTAAAGCTTCAATAGTAAAAACGTTGTCTTCTCTCTGCATCTCACAAAAGTTTAGGTGCCGTTTTAAGCTGTCTAACTCCCTGGTCTTCTCCTTTAGCATTGTTCTTAAATTATCCGTGTCAGTTTCATGGTCAATTTCATCAATCTGAAAAACAAAAGTTTAATTATCAATACAAATCAAAAGCTTCTGATTTTGTAATAACCTCTTCAGCTGGACAATCCATGCATGCTTCAGGCATAGATTTATGGCGTATGAGTGGCTGTCGATCCCGTTTTTTGGTCGTCTCATCTATAAACTGTTTTACTTTGCTCTTCACATGACTGTATTTCTGGCGCTTCAAAGTACTGGTTTGGATTTTCGGTGGTGCATTGTTTAGAAGATTTTCCAACGATTTTGCTTTTTTCTGACCAGTTTCTGGTTTGGTTGTAGCATTAGAGGGTACTCTCTTCGTATCCTTTACGGTGGTGGTGCGCTTGCTGGGGGTCGGACGATAATTACAAGAAGGGTTACTGGAGCCGCTTGAGCTACTGCCGTTTTCATTTTCCGTTGAGAAACTATAGTTTCCACTGGATGTGTTGGAAGCAGATGTGTGTGATGCAGCACCGGAGGAACGAGCTTCTGTGAATAGTAGTATAGTTTAGTAATTTTGGTAGTTATTATTTTTGGGCAATTTGAAATTATGCTTCGAAATATACCTATATAGTAACTCTTTGATCTTGTGAGTAAAATATTGCTACCAATAATTCAACCAGTTGTTTGAACTGAAATACATTTTTTTTTGTTAAAGAGCTAAACAACTATTTTTGAGCAGTAATGGCGCCTTCTCCATACAAATTAGAAGGCGTGATCGTGCCTTTCGCTGGGACACATTTTAACCAGAATCTTCCAACTTCGCCTTCTAACAAAAAAATAGTGGGGGGTATTTTTTATATTTTTTATCTAAAAGTGCATTTTTATTTGCTGAGACATTAGAGCGCTTTGAGCAATTTATTTATACAAAAGACAAGGTTTTTATATATGTATGTATTAGGGTGGGGAATCGTTATATGGAAAAATCGAAACATGATAGCAGGAAGCCAGAACCAAGTTTTTTTGTTCTATTCGGGGCCCCAAACAATCCTGAATTTATCGGAAGTCGATGGGTTTTGTCTTCGCTTGGCGCATTGCATTTCAAATTTGTATGGAGATTTGTATGGAAAAACAAACTTTTTTGCATTTTCCATTCTAAAGAGCTCAAAATGGCCCAAACCATAGGTTTCATGACTTCAGATGGTAGGTTTTTTGATGCCTAACAACTTGGCCGAAGACACTAAAGAGCTAGGGTGTCCCAAAAAATACTAGAGCTGTTCAAAGTTGATTATGTCGAAATTTATGTTGCAAATCATTTTTTCTGCCAACACTGCCAGTGTACCGGCGTCAATCAGATTTCCATCAGAAGTAACCTCTGAAACACGTTGTAGACTCTACCTACGCCTAGAATATTGACCTAAATTTGTTTGCTTGATCCAGTTGAGTGTATAAACTCGTTACTCGATGGGAATCCTACTGACACCGGTGCACAGTGGTCCAAGGGCAGCCAAAAACTCAATAATCAAAGTGAACCAATTCGTAGAATTATATTTTTTTATACTTCCTCAATCCTTTCGGGACATAAATCCGAAGTTTGATTGTAATCCGTTGAGTTTTGATTTTTTTACAGCATTAGGAATGGACAAACATCGTGTTTTTCTGGGATAATCACTGTATGCATTTCATAACTTGAGACCATCCTGTAGCTTAACAGGATGCACGTACATGAGTGATGCCTTCAGAATATCTGTTCACATATGTCCAAGGAATATTTCTATTGATTTTAGAAACTTTTAAACAACAAGAGGTTTGTGTATTGTGTTAAATTGTTGTCTAATAAACATATTCCAGGTTAAACATGCCTTGAAACTATAGTTGCCCATGAGAGCCCGCTATCCAATAGGTTTCATTTGAAAGGTAAATTCATAAGCTTCAAAATAGTGAAGGTTCTATTTATCGAAAACAACCGATAAATAGCTTTTCATCCAATTTAAGAGAGCAAGAACATATTTTTACACAAGTTATTCTGATTGCGTATCAAGTTCATGCGCTTCATTCAATCGTAGTAGCCAAGGAACACGTGCTTCACAAACGGCTGTTTCGAAAATAAACAACGTGGAGAACACAACGTTTAAGTGTAGCCGCTGATTCTTTTTCCTTGTGCACACAACCAAGAATCCCAAATGGATAATGGTAAGTTTAAACAATCTTTTAAGTTACTCTTAGACACCAACGTACAACGCTATTCTCAATTATTCAAATAGAAATTCGCATAAAAAGAAGAGTAATCTTTGAATAGATTCGAAGATGTTCCGGCATGAAGAAAAAGCGGGCGGTAGCACGTGCTTTTTTCAAAAGCCCGGAACACGACGCAGATTTTTCATCATTTTGGAAATGTTTCACCAAGAAGTTTAAGCAGGCTTCAGAAAAGGCTGAATACTTCGAGGTAAGGTTTAAACCGTGGCTGGAAAAAAGCATAAGACTGAAAGGGTCATGTTCGATCAACAAAGGTGAACGACCCAAAAAACCTTTCGAGAAATTCAGCATGCGAACGAAAAGAAGAAAGACTGAACATATGCGTACAATATACACTCCTGAGGAATTAACACTTGCTGCCGAAATGAGTATGCGATCAACTGGCAAAAAAGATATTGCCACTTCGATTAGGCAAGCCGTCGAAACTTTCGTAGAGGCAAAAGCAGTATCCCCAGAAAAAGCTGTAGCAACAATAGTCCAAGCCAGGTTAAGCAAGCAGGCATATCTTTTTGTACGAGAACCTGTTAAAGATACCATAAAGTGCTGCAGGCAAAGAAAGAATGCTATCCTCCTGAAGAGGCATTTGAAGTCGACAAAGTCGGAGTTCGCATTAAGTTACAGGCACTTCTAGATAAAAACACAGAGAGATTGATCTTAAGGCTTAGCGATGAAATCTATGATTATCCTAAAGCAATACTGAAATCTCTTATTTTTATCATAAAATGGGGCTGCGATGGAGCATCAGGACTCAACGAATACAAACAAATGTTCAGTAATTCAGAAAATAGAGATTCTCACGTGTTCTTAACTTCGTTAGTCCCATTACGTCTGTCAGGCAGGGAAACTGGTGCAGATATTATTTGGGATAATGAGCATCCCGGGTCACCATATTCGTGTAGGCCTATAAACATACAGTTTCGTCCGGAAACTCAACAGGTTGTTCTCATATACTACCAATTATGGCTCCAATTTTAAATAATATACATTTTTATTAGGTGATTGAGGAGGAGTACGAACGAATGAAGCAGAGATTGAAAATCTGAAGCCTTTTGATACGGTAATCGGTGGTAATAGGATTATTGTTCGGTATCAGCTCTATTTGACCATGGTTGATGGTAAGTTAACAAATGCGTTGACTGAGACAACGTCAGCATTGCGCTGTCATATTTGCAAGGCCAAATCTTAACAATTCAATTAGCTAGAGTTGATGTTGTCTTTCCCAGTCAACGAAGAGTCATTGGATTTTGGTATGTATTCACTACACGCATGGATCCGAAGCTTTGAATGTTATATACACATCGGATACCGGTTGGATTTCAAAACATGGAAGAAGACTGGAAATGAGGATCTGTTGAAAAAAGCCAAACAAAGGATTCAGGACGGTTTCCGAACTCGAGTGGGTTTGCTAATTGATAGACCCAAGCCAGGTGGTTGCGGTAATTCAAATGATGGGAACACTGCTCGTCGTTTTTTTGCAAACCCAAAAGTGAGCACAGAAATATGTGGTGTAGATGAACGACTGATAGAAAGGACAAGAAATATTTTGATAGCTGTTTCTTGCTGCAGCGAACTGAGTACTGAAGCTTTCAAAGCTTATTGCTTGGAAACAGCGGAGCTATACGTGGAGTTATATTGGTGGTATAATATGCCCACAGCTACACATAAGTTACTGATCCATGGCCACCAAATTACAGAGAAATCTATTCTTCCCGTGGGAAGGATGTCGGAAGAAGAACGGAGCCTGAAGAAGTGAAGCAATTATTTAAGCATGAGGTGAAAGAAAAGACTGACGTAGATTCAGAAGTCGAGTCATCTGAGTCAGAAACTGATGAATCACAATCTGGCTCAGAATCAGATGAATAATCTGAATTTTTTTCCGAATAATAATTTTCCTTTGTTTCAATTGTTTTCCTTTGTTGTAAATATTATTATTATACTGTAGAATGAAAAGACTAATAGCTTACATTTTGAAGTTCGTTTAACGTTTAATGCTTGAAGTATAAAAACTTACTTGAATACACCCCTACAGCATTACATTTTTAAACTGACTAGATCCAGGAAAAAAAGGGTCGCATGGCGGAGTTCGGTTTAGTTATAATAAACTGAACACCGGGGTGGGTCCAGGACTGGTCAGTAATTACCTAGACACATTATGTGGTACCAATTATCCTAACTTTATAATTCCGAATCATTTGAGTGGTCGTATGGTGAGTTTTGATCATTTAAGGGTAGTTGTAGGTATATTATGTGAATATTTTGGCACTATTTTGGTTCATATCTCCAGAACAGGTAATACGATTTCAAATTACAAACAGTAGAGTGTAAGAAGTAGGTTGGCGAATGGTTGGACACGTGTCACTTGAGATCCTATTGTGGTCATTCACCTCTGTCCAGTAACTCCTATCCCAACCTCCACGTGGTGCCAACCGGGATACGAGTAACCTTAGCGGAAATCGGGTAACCAACCCCGGTGGAAACTTTGGTCGTATGCTGACTGGGAAGGGGGAACGTACGCGGCTGTTTCCCCATGTTAGGGGCGGCGTACAACAGCGTCTGATCCGGAGCGGGCGGCTGAATCATGAAACGCGGTGTCTCGCCAGCTATATCAAAGACGGCAGCCCCGTCACGAGACTAGGTATCGCAGCCCTAGTAAGGCAGCATACTGAATATTAAATACTACGAATAATCCAGATATAAATACGGAACGGAATAATCGGCATGGACCTAGGCGAACGAAACAGGACAACGATTATTGGAAACTCGGTACTTGGAATGTAAGGATTCTACTCGAACCGGCACGCGCAAGTATCCTGGCTAGAGAGCTGCGGAAGGTGAATGTGGAGGTTGCAGCTATCCAAGAGGTGCGGTGGCCGAAATCGGGAGAACGCGAATTCCGAGCACTAGATCCTATTGCGGACACTTCATTTAAGTACCACATCTACTATAGCGGCGGCGTGAAAGCAGAAAGAGGAGTCGGTTTCGTGCTAATTGGAAAACAGATGAAGCGTGTCATTAGATGGAGGCCGATCGGTGACCGTATATGCGTGTTGAGAATTAAGGGCAAATTCTTCAACTACAGCCTAATAAATGTGTACGCACCGACCAACGAGAAACCCGATGACGAAAAGGAGGAGTTCTATGAGCTCCTGGAAAAGACATACAATGAGTGCCCAGGACACGATATAAAGATTGTCATCGGAGATGCAAGTGCACAGGTCGGGCAGGAAGACTTCTTCCGCCCCGTAACTGGTAGGGAAAGCTTCCACTCTACTACGAACGACAATGGCCTGAGGCTTGTTAATTTCGCTGCAGCTAGGAAGATGGCTATCTGCAGCACTTATTTTGCACGCCGGAACATACGTAAGCACACCTGGATGCACCCGAATGGAGAGCTTTTCTCTCAAATTGACCACGTTCTGATTGATGGACGGCACTTTTCAGACGTTACAGACGTGAGGTCGTTCAGAGGACCGAACTTTGGCTCGGATCACTATCTCGTAGTAGCCAAAATCCGCGCCCGGCTGTCCAACGTGCTGAAATCCAAGGCAACGAGGAGGATGCAGTTGAACATCCAGCGACTATCAACTGAAGGAGTGGCTGCAGAGTACTCGCAGAAAGTTGATGAACGGATTGATGAAAGAGTTGAAGGGAACCTGAATGAACAGTGGAGGCACATCCACAGTTCGATCAGCACTACAGCGCGAGGAGTGTTGGGTACAACTGCGGCAGCTGCGCCCAATGAGTGGTTTGACGCTGAGTGCCAGCGAGTGACGGAAGAGAAGAACCGCGCCAGGGGTCACATGTTGGCCACGGCTGTGACTCGTCAGAGCATGGGTAGATATCGAGATGCAAGAGCCGCTGAAAGAGACTCCATCGCCGGAAGAAACGACAGCATTGGGAGCGTATTCTTGCGGAGGCGGAAGGTTGCTTCTCCAGGCACGATGCGAGGAGCTTCTACAAAAAGGTCAACGGAATCAGGAATCGAAACGTGTCAGCCCCTGTCATGTGCAACGATAGGGAGGGAACCTGATAACCGATAAAACAGAGGTGGCCAGGCGTTGGAAGGAACACTTCAGTGTGCTGTTGAACGGTGAGGGAAACAGTGGAGTCGAAAAGAACAGGATGACTATTGAGAATGATGGTCAAGCTGTGGATCCACCATCCATGGACGAGGTGAAGAAAGCAGTGAAAGAGCTGATAAACTGCAAGGCAGCCGGGAAGGACGGCATTCCCGCCGAACTCTTCAAAGTCGGGAGCGAACAGCTGTATCGTGCCATCCATCGGATCATGCTGAGAGTGTGGTCGGATGAAGAATTGCCCTCGGACTGGTTGGAGGGTCTCATATGCCCGATCGACAAAAAAGGCCATCGCCTGGGCTGTAGCAATTATCGGGGCATAACTCTTCTCAATACCGTGTACAAAATTCTCTCCCGCATCCTGTTCCACAGACTGAGGCCGTTGCATGAGACCTTTGTTGGCGAGTACCAATGCGGTTTTCGAGGGGGACGCTCCACGACGGACCAAATGTTCACCTTGCGACAAATCCTCGATAAATTTAGAGAATTCAACTTGCAGACGCACCATCTGTTCATAGACTTCAGGGCAGCGTACGATTCAGTCGAGAGAAATGAGTTATGGCAGATTATGATTGAGCATGGCTTCCCAACAAAGCTGATTAGGCTGATTCGTGCCACCCTTGAAGGTTCTACATCAAGCGTCAGAATAGCCGGTGAGATATCGGACTCGTTCGTGACGTTAGATGGTTTGAAGCAGGGTGACGAGCTGTCGAACTAATTGTTCAATATCGCATTGGAAGGTGCTATACGGAGGGCTGGTGTGCAGAGAGGCGGCACCATCATTACGAAGTCGCACATGCTTCTCGGTTTTGCGGACGATATCGACATCTTTGATATCAACCGTAGAGCTGTGGAAGAGGCCTTCGGACCTCTCAGGAGGGAAGCTGCGAGATTGGGGCTCGTCAGAAACTCTGCCAAAACGAAATACATGGTGGCTGGCAGAGTGCGTGGTAGTCCGTCGGAGGTTGGTGCTGCGGTGGTGCTAGATGGGGAAACATTTGAAGTAGTCGACGAATTTATTTACCTGGGAACATTAGTGACATGTGACAACGAGGTTAGCCGTGAGATAAAGAGGCGGATAGCAGCCGCAAACAGGGCCTTTTACGGATTACGTAACCAGCTAAGGTCCCGCAGTCTGCAAATCCGTACTAAACTTGCACTCTATAAAACACTGATTCTTCCGGTGGCTCTCTACGGCCATGAATCAAGGACGCTGAAAGAGGCTGATCGGCGAGCTCTTGGTGTTTTTGAGCGTAGGATTTTGCGTTCAATCTTTGGCGGCAAACTAGAAAATGGTGTTTGGCGTAGACGCATGAACCATGAAGTGTACCAGGCATACAAATCGGCGGATATAGTCAAGCGGATAAAACACGGCAGGCTTCAGTGGGCTGGGCATGTAGCGAGAATGCCGGATGAGCGTCAAGCGAAGGCTATATTTAGCAGACTTCGAGGTAGACCCCGCACTCGTTGCATGTGTGCTGTCGACGAGGATGCACGCGAAATAGGTGTTAGGGGCGATTGGAGGATAGCAGCCCAAGACCGAGGAACATGGCGACGTATTCTGGATTCGGCACTGGATCGATAATCGGTCTGTCGCCTTAAAAGTAAGTAAAGTAAGTAAGTAAGAGTGTAAGAAGACTAAAATTGCGTTCGTTTGACGGTTGATGGGGCTAAATTGGTCAAGTGGTTACAGAAATATTACGAAAAGAGCATGAAAATGGACAGAAATAACAAATAATTCATCTATAAAAACCAGAAAGATTACATATATGAAGTGTACTTTATTACGGAATAAGTTTAAGGGTGTTAGAAAACCGTAATTCTTCAATTCCAATCGTTTAAAAATGAGTTTGAGGTTTTGACCGTGATTTGCTCTAGAGTGGACCACTATGCGGTGCATTGGTAATGTTGGCAGAAAACAAGATTTTCTGCATTTAAATCGACATACTCAACTTTGAACAGCTATAGCTCTTTTTAGGGACATCCTAGTTCTTCAGTGTCTTCTGCAAAGTTGTTAGGCATCTAAAATACTATACTTTAACATAATGTAGTGCATTCTTAGAGCATTATTGAGCTTTCTAGAAAGGTAAATGCTAAAAGGTGGGTTTTCCAATATAAATTTTCTTACAAATATGAAATGCAATGCGCCAAGCGGAGATAAAACCAATCGACTCACGGTAAGTTTAGGGTTGTGTGGAGCCCCAAAAGGAACCAAAAAAAACTTGGTTCTGGAAAATCGATCATTTTTCCCCACCCTAGTATGTATGTATGTTCCAGCATAACTCTCGAATGCGTGAACCGATTTCAACCAAACTTGGCATACAAGTTCTTTGTATAAAGGAGGTGGTCATAGAAATATTTGAAAGCAGGAGGGGCAACCCACAGAGGAGGAGGAGAACCCCTCAAGAAAATCAAGTTTTTTGGTAGTATTTCCATTATTCCGAAATCAACACAAACAAATGTGATCTATGCATGTTTGAAATATTCTTCCATTTAGATGCATGTGATTAAACTAAATTAAATATATTTAATACGCTGATATAAAATACTATGACCAATACACATATTTGTACAAACACTTTTAGGTCACTTTGAAACAGAACATTAGAGTTCACTTGGGAGATAAGTACACTTAAACCTTCGCTAAAAATTATTGGGAATCGGAGAAGGGCAAGTAGCAGTTGGTATCTCCGGCTGCATCAAATTTCCACCAAACTTTTTTAACTTGATAGCATCTGTAGTGGAATCAATCGATGGAATTGATCAAGTGATTGCTGAAAATTGTCTGAACGTAAACTGGTTACGAGAAAGAGCAATCCTTACAGCAAAAAAGGATGATGTGGAAAGGATCATACTTCGTATGATTCCAGGCTCAGTGAATGGATATAAGTCCATCGATACAGTTGAAGATGCTGATGAGGCCATCTATTTTCTATAGGATTTTTTAACTCATTCGACCCAGCTGAATGCCTTCGCATCGATTGTCAATCAAAGAACGATCTCCAATCATATTGCTAAGGTATCTCGACTCCCCGAAATTTTATTTATTTATTTTTAATTTATTCATCGGACTGAATGTGTCTAAATGAATGCTTAAGAAATTTTGCAACGGAACAAGGTTAGAAAAAAGCTCAAAAATATAATTAAAGCTACAATCTTAATAGGAAAGGGCGAATGTGAAACAGTTTTCACAGTTTCATGTCAAGGATACCACTTATGCCTTCAGATCTACCGTTAAATTTTAAGAGGCTTCAATTCCCGTGAGAATTGCATTTCCTATTGCTAAAAATAAACCACAGGGACAATCTATTATTCAATGTGTAGTAGATTCAGGATCACAGTGTTTTTTCCACTGTTAATTATATGTCTCTTGCTCGAGGATTGGTTCACCTGCAAATTTATTCATTTTAGCTCCTGATGGAGAAACGAAAAATGTGGTGTTTGAACAAGTTTGTAACTAAAATAGGAATAAATAATTGAAGTGATAGGTTGGTAATAATGCAATTAACTATGGAAAATTATAGAAAAACTTCTATTACAACACTTTGATGCACTAAAATGTGCCAGTTGCCGATGATTCTTGTTCTCTGGTTATTCCGGCCAGAATTCCAGCCATTTTAGTACTTTTGCAGTAGCCATGCACTACCAACAGCCACCAGCGTTACGGGTGAGACCTTGCACGAGATAACCGGTACTATTTTATCTTTCCTCCTTCAAACGGCTAGCACCTAGCGTCTGTATGTCACTGGTACGGGTTTGGATAAAAATGATAGGCCGAATTTTTTTTTAACTCAAAGTATATTTATTTATATTTTTATATGGTTACATACGGTTTACATAATAATGTTTAGCCTTTTAAGGCTCTGCATCTTTGTTTTGAGGTTTGCTGGTTATTTAATTCTATAGATTTACATTATTTGTGTAGAATTTTACAGTTCATCCTTTATGGGATTTATTTTTAATTGAAAAATAATTTTTTATAACCTACTTAACTACGAATAACTAACTTAAAATTAACTTAAAACTATGGTACCAGCTCACGAATGATCTGGTGAGGTGACCTGGCGCAGGACTCTCTGAACCTAGTCAACGATGTTGTTCTCCGATCCTCCAGCACCTGGAGATCAGCCAGGCGATGGATATCAGGATTCGTGTCCTCGGAGGGGTGTTTAGGATCATACGTAATATTTTATTCTGAACAATCTGAAGTTTAAGATGGTGGGTTTTAGCGCAGCCCTCCCAGACAGGCAAAGCGTACTCTATGACCGGTAAAATTATTTGCATGTAAACGGTAAGCTTGATGGTGAGGAAAAGAGTGGATTTCCCATTAATGAGAGAATAGAGGGATTTGGTCAGTATGTTGCACTTGGTATCAATTTTCTCTACGTGTGAGCAGAATAAAAGCTTTTGGTTCAGGGAGAGACCAAGATAGACAACCTCACTCGACCATTCGATGGGAGTGTTATTGAGATGGATTCTCACATTGGCAGGTGGAACAAGTCGAGTTGATTTTGAATGCGGGAATATAATAGCCTGGGTCTTAGCTGCAGTGATGCAGATCTTCCAGCTGTTGAAATAGTCGGACAGAACATTCAGGCCCTCCTGTAGTATACGCGTCAAGGCTCTAATCACTCGACCTTTGTAGATAATGGCAATGTCGCTTGCAAACATAGACAGGATGCCACCATCCGGAAGAGGAGGAGCATCTGAGGTAAATATTTTGAACAGGATAGGACCAAGAAGGCTACCCTGTGGAACCCTAGCATCTACGTTAAACGTATCAGTGAGAATGTTGTTGAGGAAGACCTGGAATGATCTGTTCGACAGATAATTTTTGATGATCTTTACGAGAAAGATCGGGAAGTTGAATCGCTGCAGCTTAAACACCAGGTCAACGCCTCTTGAACGCCTTTTCGATGTCCAACAATGCCATGGCAGATGTTTTACTACCGGACTTGTTCCGCCTTAGGATCTGAGTAACTCTAGTGAGCTGGTGAACGATGGTGAACGAACCCGAACTGTTCTGGAAGGAAAATGTTATTCTGGTTAACAAATTCCAGTAAGCGACCAAGAATCAACTTTCCGAACAACTTCGAGATGCACGATAATAGGCTGATGGGACTTCACTTTAGTTCACTTTAGTTAGCTTCCAGCGAGACGGAAAATAGCTGAGCTCCAGAAACTTATTGAAGATCGCTGCCAGGTGTTCAAAAAATTCTCGACTCAAATTTTTCAACTCAAGATTGAGGACCTCATCGACACCGGTGGCCTTCATGTTCTTGGTGCGCTTGATAGCAGCTAACACCTCATCAGCAGATGTTTTAGATTCATCGGGAATGATTGATGGAAGATCGACGACTCTAGTTATTACTTCCTGGACGGAATGCTCGTGCGGGCTAACTATTCCATGCCCCAAATTGTGAGAGTTGACAAAATGCTGACCAAGTGCATTGGATTTTTCAGATGCTGATAATAGGAAATGACCGGGGGTTGGTGTTGGGGGTGATAGAGTGGGAATAGATCTCGGTTTGAATTTCAAAATTTTGGTAAGTCTTCAAAACGGCTTTCCACGGACTGGGAGGGAACGAAGATGTTGAGAAAAATGTTCGTTTCTTGAATCCACCAACCTGGCTTTGATGATTTTGTTGAGACGATTGATATTGGTCTTCAGGTAAGGTAGGCCAGAGCGCTGGTACTGTCGTCTTATAGTGTTACGGAATTGGATACATCGTTTGGTTGTGTTGTCTAGGTCCAGAGAGTTACTCACCAGACTGGAAGCCGGCACATGTAGATCCAGGGCCAGGGATAATGCCTCATCGATGGACTGAAGACACTGGTCGATGTTTTCTGAGGACTCGAGCTGGACGCTGTAGTCAATTGCGTTGTCCACACATCGCTGGAACCGCGCTCAATCGACTCGATGGTAGTTACGCCGAAAGACTTGGAATCGGTCAGCAGGGGGTCCAACTTCGACTACCACTGGGAGCTGAGCTGAGTTCTTGGTCCGAGTTCTTGGTGAACAACCGAGTCGATGATGTTGCCAATATTGGAGATATGTACTCTGGATCTGCTCAACAGGGTGGGAGCGGCTGGACCTAGGATGTTGTAGTGACCTACTTATAGGTCGTTGAAGAGAATCAGGCCGTTTTGGTTGCGTCGACTGTTGCCCCAGGCTTGGTGTTTTGCGTTGAGGTCACCCGCAATGATGAACTGCCCCTGCCTCCAAGTCCGTTTGATGATGTCGCTTCTTAGGTTCGTTGCCGACCCGTCCCTTACGTTGACTTGCTTGGGACAGTAGGCTGCGATGATGGTAACGGGACCGAATCCAGTGGTTACTTCCAATCCCACGGCCTCGATGACTTTTAGGTAGAAGATAACAGTTTATTTCGAACCGAAGAGCGATAGCCACACCTTCTCCAGAAGAATATGCTCGATCCAGCCGTACGGATCGGAAATCGGGAAGGAAGATGTTCACCTCAGGTTTGAGATGCGACTCCGTGATGATAGCAATGTCTATTTTGTGTACTTTGAGGAAGTCGACAAGCTTGTAATTCTTGGTCCTGATGGAGCGAGCGTTCCAGTTAGCAATCTTGATGATTTCACGGTCCATACTTGGAAGCGATCATCACCGCAGATTGCAGTTGTTCAGCTCTACTTTTGCAAGTGCGAAAAGTGTTGATAGATTCCACGACCAGTGAAACGTATTGCTCCATGGTGAGCATGGGTTCGTTGTCAGTTGTGCTAGTTGCAGCTTGGGAGAAAATCATTGCGGACGAGTTCCCTAGGAAACCTGGTGGGGGTGAACGGCTGCCGGATCTAGTTGCTTCAGCATACGTAGAGGTAGCTGTGACTGGTTTGGTGGTTGGATTCAGCGGTAGCGGGGCTAGCGAAGGTATGGGGTGCCGGGAGCCAATGGCAGGGAACTCCTTTGTGTTGTTTGGGGGCATCTTTCGGCGACCTGGTTGATTGTTGGTGGAGGCCCGCTTACGAATCTCGATGAACTCCACGCGTTTCGGGCACGTTCTACTGGTTGCTTTGTGGGCAGCCCCACAGTTGGCGCACACCAGCGGTCCCCGTCAGCTAGCAGGCATCCGGGGTGTGCGTTTGGCTACACTTGATGCAACGGTAGGCCATATGGAAATTTTTAGTCCCGTGTCCAAACAGCAGGTAGTTAGAGCATTGGGTGACGTCACGATGCACTGGTTTGTAGCGCTCCTAGGATACGATGATGTAAAAAAGTGCTCTAATGGACTACAGGTCCGCCAGGCACGTTGAATTTTTCTCCAGGTTTACGAGATATAATTGATCACGGTACTTCCGAGTTCTGTTGTGCCGCTTTATCTTGTGGATCTGGATTGGTTTGAGTCCATTTGCCTTCAGTTCCTCCAACACGGTGTCAACTTCCATGTCAGGAAGACCGCGGAGAACAACCTTGAGGGGTTTTTCTGCTTCGATGTCATGGGAGAAATATTCCACCTCGTGTTTCTGCAGTATCACTTGCCCCGCCTTGTAATGTTTCAACGACGGAACCATCAGTTTGTATCCCTCAATGCACATGTGGATGGTGCATTTCAGTCCTTTGTCGATATAAAACACAATTGTTTCACGTAGTCCTTCCGGGAAGCCTTTCAAATAGAAAGGCGGGATTTTCTACTTCTTCACTACTTTGGGATCCGTAGCGTTTTCCAGGACAGCGAATCTGTTGTTGGCCAAAAGCTTTTTAGCCGCGGGATCAGGTGTATTGTCAGGCCGAGACCGTTTCCCCGTACTGGAACTTGTTTTTGATTTACCCATATTAGGGTTCACCGTAGCGTACTGCTCAACAAGCTAGCAGAGAATCGATGGGCCGAAATGTTCCGATGGTACCTTTTATATCAAGGTTTCGTCAGTTAGTTGGAAACAGGGAGGAGTTAAGAAGAGAAGAGAATAGCAAGGGAAGTATAAAAGCATCGAATACAGAAAGTAACAACAACAACAACAACAACAAATCGTTTATAAAGTCAGATCGGTTGTATCCGTTAGTGTCGGTTGTGCGTGGGAAGTGAGGTAGGGATTGGCTGTTCGGTGTAATTTAGACAATCGATGTTATTTACCAATTTTTCAATAGTGTATCTCAAACAACAGGTTGTTTTTGTTACATAAATTTAACCGTAAAAGAATTTCTGATCGATTGATGCCGGAACCTCGATAACGTGATTACACGCAAAAGTTGAAGTCTTGTACAATCATTGTGTCTTCCCGATTCGCACAAATGTTGCACAGAAAGCGCACAATAAATGTGTGAAACGCATAACGCAACAGTTGTACTGCGATGCGAATACATTGACATAAATTGAAATCAGAATATGTATCAAATACCGACACTTTATTTCTCACATCGAGTGTATGAGTAACTGTTCTTTCTCTCTTGCTCGTAGATTTTCCATGTACGTGCGACGAGACTAGATACGTCACATAAAATTTGCAGGTTGCTCTTTCGCTTCTTTTTTTGGTTCGGGTTGCGACGCGCAAGACGATGTCTCGTCGCTTTACGAAATGAGCGAGACACCCGTGCTGTACATACTAGATGTCAGTGTTGTTAGTCTCACTCATACTGTCGATGCGTGCTTGCTGCTACTTAGGGGAAAGCGTGTGTGCAAAAGACTTGAGAAGCGTAGCATATGTCTCGTTCTCAAACAGAAAGGAGGAGATAGGTTTTGCTTCTCGCTCGCTTTGCGAAGCTGCTTGATACCAGCTGAAACTGTTTAGGTGTAGTAGTTTGGAGGTGACAAATACATTAAAAAAAACGCTAGAGCATTAATTGCGTCACGCCCAACACGCAATAATTGTACTGGTTCCAAACCACATCAACAATTGCGCTAAAAGCGCATAATTTTGTACTGGTTTCGCACCATCCAACTTTTGCATGTATAAATTACTGAAATATGAGCGCTCAAAACCTGACCACTTTTCCCTGGTTGAATTACTAGATTTTCAAAATCAGGTACCTAACTTCCAGATAGACGTAGTCCTACGTCAAAAGTATTTTTTTTGCTGATTCTCCAGTGTCAGAAGGCAAACACACGTAAATTAAGTTGTTTTATTACAGAAGCTATGATAGATTCACTTGTTTGTACCTTTTGCTAAGCGGATTTGATAGTAAACAACTAACAGATGGTTATAGCTTCGCGTGGATGTAACCATAATATGTCGAAAGAAACTTAAGCAGCAGAACACTTAACAATCCCCGGGGAATGCGGCGGATGCTCTAGGGGAAGTCGAGCAAGGTTGTTCTGTCCGGAAACTAGCAAAAATGTTCAGGATTCTGGCAAGTACTAGTGCTGGGACTTTTAACGGGATATATTCGTGATCCGGGTATCCGGATTTTTTTTCTGTCTTCTCAGGCTCGTTCAAATACAACGTAACACAAAACATGGCTTTTTCCGCAAACCCCCACCCCCTCGTTACTATCTATGTTAATAAGTTTGATTAAACTATGTTCGGATACGGATACTTTCGGATAATATCCGGATATCCTGTTGATTTGGTTTTTTTATTCTTGTAGCATATCCGAGGCTGGATATCCGGATAGTCCCAGCACCAACCAGAACTTTTTGGAGCTCCAAGCTATTTTTACGTCATGAGTAAAAACTAGTTACTCTAAGCAAGAAGAATAAAATTCTTCGAAGGGAGAGGTAAAATGACAAATGTTGGACATATTAATCGGTGAGTAATAAATGGCGGGACTACATTCATGTCACGTTTTCCGCCACATGCACTAGAGACAAACGGCTATGTGTTGTTTTGTTCTCCTTTTTGTGATTGTTATTCATACTCAGTGTGTTTTCGTTTGTTTACGATGAAGGTCGCGGAATAGAGCTTACCCCGGGAGCGCATCTTCTAGATGCTTGGATGGCATCTAAAATCACAGGCGGTAATGCACCTTTTTCCGGCCACAAGAGAACTACGTTTGTTAACATGGTTGCTCGGTTCTACGATGGAGGGATAATGGTGTAGCGGAAAATGCACCGCCAAGCGGACAAAATTGGAAGCTGCCGCCATGAACAACATTGGCGCCAGCCCCAGCTGGCCAAGAAGTTCGGCTCGTCGCTGGGTACAATGGTCAGAATCCTGATGGCAGGGGTCGTGAAACAAGCGAGCATCCAGACCGAAGAACACGGAGAAGCAACTGAAGGAAATCCCGAGGATGTGCCAAAAACTGCAGCGTACGCGACAAAGACAGCAAGAAAACGTACCCCAGACGTAATCATTCATGTCGTCTTGGACGATACTATGCCCGTATCGATGGTGCCGGGAATCTTGAGAAAGAAGGAAGATGAATTTTTTCACCTCAAATGCACATTTTATTGGACTTGTGAAAATGCAATAAAAAATAGAATTTTAAGGAAAAAAATCACAGGAGGGTTGTGTGCAAAGCCACGACCGCAAGATGAAGTAGAATACTTTTACAAGAAAGATAACCTGGCTGCTTGCATGTCAGTCATTTTTTCTAGTACATAAACGTTGACTAATCAGATCAATCGAATTTTGCGCTTCAACAAGGATTGACCATTTTTAATAATATAGTAAGTTGCTTGTCATGATTGGGGCGTAACAATTTTGAAATTTTGGTTATGCGAAAAATTAATTTTTATACAGATAATTAAAATTTTTCGGATGCCGTGCTGATGGAAAACATAATTTAGTACGTTCTGAGACACGGAGATAAAGTAAAATTTATAACTTTTACAAATTTAAAGATGTAAAATAACTCAAGAGAAAATATTAACTCTTCAATCATCCGGTTTTTAATTTCATCCTGAAAAGGACAATTTGTTGTTCGATTCACTATCGGATAAGACACCGATCACATCTTGGCGTTATCACGGACAGTGCGAATAAAGTATTTCTTGTGATAAAATAAACAGTGAAAATCTGATTTAACACTCAAAACTAGACGGCTCATGTGTTGTCAAAATGAGTCAATTTTTCATTGAATGCATTTACTAGTGCCCGCTATCGCACAGTGCCTCACTGCATCAGCTGCTATGGATGCTGATACCCGCTGCAACTGCTACGCTATCCATAACCATGCCACAGTTGTGGCTGTATATCGCTGGTATCCACTGCACTGCTGCTGCTAAGGGAGGACTGCTGTTGTCGCTGTCTAGAACTACTATGAGCGGCTTCGGTTGAAACAGGCTCTTATATAGGCCAAATAGTATAGTTTAAATTGCAAGGTATATGATTCTGTCGACCGTGCTTGGGAAGCAGTCATGTAACGACCAATCAGAGGTCGAATTTTTCGTTTTTGCAAAGCTTAACTATTTTCAATAGTTCAATAGTTTGAATAATAAAATTACAATTAGCTTCATTTGGGAAGAATCTTAGAAGATTTTCCAATCTATTGCTGCAAGAACGAAGGAAATCCATCGAATGCTAACCGATTTATTCGCATTTGAAATTGGACATATTTTTCACTTTTTTCGGTTTTAGATTTTAATTTCACATCGCTATGCAGCCGAACTTTCTGAGAGAAGTATTCTACTTCAAAAAGCATTTTGCGGTTCAAAATCTTCTGCTGATTACAACTTTTGAGTTGCCATAACATTGGGGGAATTAAGATACACGGACAACATGCACTGTGGAAGCTATTTCACATTCAGTAAATTCGACGGGTGCGACAGATTGCTTGCTTGCGTTGACAAAAATTATTAACTTTCAATGACTTGTTTATTTGCCTTGAAAAAGGCATTTTGATTTCCAAAATTGGATTTCCTGATGGCAATCTTCATGTTGCCTCAACAGTGGGGGAATAATGGCAGTCTGGCGACACACGATGAGAAGAACCGCGCTGCTCCTGAGACGTGATGACCAACCACAGGGCAAGTGGTTTGTTTAATTTGAAGGCAACCACAGGCGCAACCCGCTGCTATGGTCTGTTACTGCTGAGTGCCGATATCTGCTGTTACTGCTGTCAACGTTGTGGACGGTCCATCCAGTTCACCTTCCGACTAATGAATATAGCTAGTTTTCCCAGAAACACTCTTTTATAGCCGAAGGGTGCTACGTAATAGGCCACGCCTTTCAGTTCAGGTTTACCATTTCTTTATGTTCTTTAGACGAATTATTCCACAATTCGCATTTGATTTTTGTATCCAGCGAACAAACACCGATGGTGCTCTCACACACGCAACGGTTTTAACCCGTATCTTATTGCGGTTTGTAACATCAAGCGATTTCGTTTGCTCGCTGTTGCGTGTTGCATCATGTTGCAACTTGGCAGCTGAGAGACGACGAAATTCTGTTTATGCTGATTGATTGAATCGACTTCATATTAGCTCTGCATAGTCGAACTAACTGTCTTTATGAATGCGGTCTAACAGGGCAGTTTGTTATTCAAGGTTGGTTATGCTGATCGCAGCCTTTGCGCTGCCCCTACAGTGGGGGGTTTACTAAATAAAGTAAAAGTAAAAATTAGACAACTACAACAAAATTTGATTGCGTCCCGCACAGAATGTCTGCTTGTGTTGATGCCAGAAAATTATTAACCTTCAATTATTTGTTTATTTGCCTTAAAAAAAGCATTTTGCGGTACAAAATCGAATACTGATTACAACTTTTGAGCTGCCCTAACATTGGGGGAATCAAGATACACGGACAACATGCACTGTGGAAGATATTTTATATTCAGTGAATTGGACGGGTGCGACAGATTTAAATTGCTAGGATGCAACACAGAATGCTTGCTTGCGTTGACAAAAATTATTAACCTTCAATGACTTGTTTATTTGCCTTGAAAAAGGCATTTTGATTTCCAAAATTGGATTTCCTGATGGCAATCATCATGCTGCCCCAACACGGGGGGAATAATGGCAGTCTGGCGACACACGCTGAGAAAAACCGCGCTGCTCCTGAGACGTGGTGACCAACCACAGGGCTAGTGCTGCTGCTAAGGAAGGACGACTGCTGTTGTCGCTGTCTAGAACTATTGTGAGCGGCTCCGGCTGAAACAGGCTCTTATATAGGCCAAATAGCATGTTTTCAATTGCAAGGTATATGATCCTGTCGACCGTGCTTGGGAAGCAAGCATATAACGACCAATCAGAGGTCGAATTTTTCGTTTTGACAAGGCATAACTATATTCAATAGTACAATAGTGTGAATAATAAAATTACAATTATCTTATTTTAGGGAGAATCTTAGAAGATTTTCCAATCTATTGCTGCAAGAACGAAGGAAATCCATCGAATACTAACCGATTTATTAGCATTTGAAATTGGACATATTTTTCACTTTTTTCGGTTTTAGATTTTCATTTCACATCCCTATGTAGCCGAACTTCCTGAGAGAAGTATTCTACTTCAAAACTGTATATTGTTGGTTTTGGTTTTTGAGGAAATAGAACCAATTCTGATTTAGACGCATTAGAAGGAATTCTTGGTGCTTATTCAACAACAACGATACGCTTGTGATGTTTCAAATAAATGTTTGAACAAAAAAAAAAACACTACAGACACAATGGTGCTTTTGACGTTGGACTAACGTCTATATCGAAGTTAGGCACCTGAATTTGAAAATCTAGTAATTCAACCGGGGAAAACCAGGGAAAAGTGGTCAGGTTTTGAGCGCTGATATATCAGTCATTTCTTTTCAGAATTTCGAGGTTTTGGCATCAACCGATCAGAAATTCTTTTACGGTTGAATTTATGTAACAAAAATAACCTCTTGTTCGAGATACACTATTGAAAAATTGATAAATCACATCGATTGTCTAAATCATACCGAGCAACCAATCACCACCTCTCTTCACAAGCACAGTCGACACTAACGGATACAACCGATCTGACTTTGTAAACAGTCTCACAGCTTTCAACCAATAACGAGCTCGCTTTCGGTAGCTGCAACAGGTGTTTCAACACCGTTTTAAAATGCTTCTTTTATCATTACCACTGAACAGATTCTAAACACCAATGGCTTGATTGATAGGGGAAATATTGCGCAAGATTTTTATATAATAATTTAAATATGTTTTCGATACTAAACTAGTTAAAAGTTGTGTTAAATGTCGTGCACATTCAACCAATCACAAGTTCGCTTCTTGTTTGCTCGCGGATGGATTTTTGCTTTGGGCTATATAATAGCCTGTGTCGTCTCATAGCAGTCATCAGTTAACAAGTGAAAGGCCACCAGGCCGGTCTTGTATAATCAGCAGCGGTGGCTGATTCCAGCGGCGTGAAATAATTCCACGCGCAACGTCGCTTTTTCCGTTCTCACTTCACTGATCAGTGATGGAAACGAAACGACTATGATGCAATCGTCGTAAATTCTTCACTTGTGCACTTCACAAAGTGTACAGGCCGCGACTAAACTTGAATCCTCTCAACCCATAATGAAATGATGATATGGTGCATAGGTTTCTAGGAGAAAACAAACACATGACTAGACTACATCGGCTCTGAGAAGCATGTGTGTGAATAACTATAGCGGGTGTTTATCGAAGTTTATTATTGTCATTGAAAATATTAAAACGTCTTAACGAACACAGTTGTGAATTTGATTTTACAGCAGCGATTTTAACTTCTTCAGCCAGTCTTTATTCATCGAGTCTTTTGAGTATCATAAGTTATTGGTAAAAAGAGTTGCAAGTTTTCTCAATGAGCATTCATTAAATTTTCATTTTTGTTTCTCGGTGCGCGGTTTTGATTTTGTTTCTCGCACACAGAGAAAGAAACAAACTTGTCGCTATCGTGAAAAATAACAAAACAATTAGAAATGCTCTAAATCACAACTGAAGAAGTTAAGATATTTTCCTGTCACTCGCCCAAACCTTGATAACAACTACCGAAAAACGTGTGATTGAGCTCTTGCTATATTGAGTTATTGAACCAAACGTTTTTTTTTTCAAATACATGAAGTTATATGCTGGGCTGGAACAAACCTAGCATGAGTTTTATCCATTAAATGTCAAACAATTTTCAAATTTAAAATTTTCGGTTGAATCGTTCTGGGCTCCAATTTCAGATAGTTTCGTAAAGTTTGCTTTTTGCTTAGATAGGAAAATTTTACCAATTCGCTCAATTAAATGATTGTCTTGGTAGTGCAGCAAACAAAGGGTTGATTCGAATATGTATGAAATGACAGCGATTAAATAAAAGATATCCATTCTTTTAGTATATATTATTATTTATAACGTTTTAACGTCTCAGCATCCAGAAATGCACTGTTAGATAAAATTGCAGCAAATACTAGAGCTGCAATTCTCTCTATTATTTGTTTTAATGGAATAAAAGAATACCGTAGTCCAACGTCATGCGGTCGTGTCTTGAATACCACCCTCCTACTTTTTTTGTAAGATTTGGACCACTGCGACCATGTGACCGATGTGATACACAATGGTGTTTATTACGGGCGTCACTTCACGGTGAAATAAGAATGAAGTGAATAAAGTCCTATTACGGCACTCACGTAAGTGAGAAAAACGTCACAAAGGTGCTTATTACGGGAGTCACTTCACGGTGAAATATATTTCACTCTCACGCTGACTTCACTTTTTTAGACCTATTCCCGATTCCACCTCAAGTGAGGTGACAAAAACCACCTCCGTGGAGTGAGATTGACAGTGAAATTGAAGACTGAATGACAGTGAAATTGAGAATAGGACAAGTGAAATAAGATTGTTTCCCAGCTCAAAAATCCTCAAGTCCCAGAAAGTCGTTTTTTTTTCTAGATAACTCCAGATCTCGACGTGTTTTGTATTTCTAAGACATTCGGCATCAAAAAAATGTTTTTTTTCGGTATCGAACATTTCCTGAACTAGTTTGCATTTTTTCATCGGGCAAAAAAATGAAAATTTTATCGCTTTAAGGCACGGATCAAATTCTGATTCGTTTCGTTACTGAAGAATAAATCCAATATTTACCATTAGATCACAAATCAATCAACTTTAAGACTTATGGCATCTTCGTGGAATCATTTCACCGTTCAAAATGGTCGTGAAATAATTCCACGCGAAACGTCGCTTTTTCCGTTCAACAACATTTTTTTCGATGCCGAATGTCTTAGAAATGCAGAACACGTCAAGATCTGGTGTTATCTGAAAAAAACAAGAAAAAACGACTTTCTGGGACTTAGACATTTTTGAGCTGGGAAACAATCTCATTTCACTTGTCCTATTCTCAATTTTACTTCACTGTCAATCTCACTCCACGGAGGTGATTTTTGTTACTTCACTTGAGGCGGAATCGGGAATAGGTCTAAAAATGTACGACGATTGCATCATAGTCGTTTCGCAACGACACAAGTCCCAGAAAGTCGTTTTTTATCGTTTTTTTAGATCAGTGCGTCTTGAACTGTCCTACAGATCAGACGTTTTTTCGGTTGCTTGTGGACTGGTCTTTGACTGCCTATAGCTTCAAAGTTTGTGTTTTGTCAGTGTGTCTTTTAAAGATTACCTGAAAGTTATTTCCCATCAGTCTTTCTCAAGACTACCTACTTTTGAATTTAACATTTGTTTTAACTTTTTTCGTATCACCTGAAATGGCTGGACGGAAAAAGAAACCTTGCATCGCTGCGGGGAGGAAAAGAGAGGCATCTCTTTCTGACACATCGAGTGTCTGTAGTGACAATCCTTTTGATATTTTGCCTGAGCAAGAAGCTGGTGAAATGGAAGTTATTAATAACGAAACTATACAAAATATAAAATCTTTAAAAAAGGAGAAAGTTCCACCTATTGTGGTAACTATTTCTTCTGAATTTAATATATTCAAAAAGGAACTTTCAACGTTTGTTTCTGACGTTAAAGTTACCTATCAAATTGGCCGTAGAGGTGAATGCCGCTTATTAGCCGACTCAGTAAAGGGTCGTGATCGTCTTGTTCAGTATTTAACTGACAAGATGTACAAATTTTTTACATATGACACCAAGAACACCAAGCCGTTCAAGGTTGTCTTGAAAGGTCTCACCAACGATCAAACCGTTGATGAGATCAAACTTACTTTAACAGAATTACTTGGCATAGCCCCTACCCAAGTAATTCTAATGAAACAAAAATCACGAGGCGAAAACAGTCAGAGAACTGGAATTTCCCTTGTTAATTATTTAATTCATTTTAACCGCAATGAGGTTAACAACTTAAAATTTTTTGAAAGAGCACATGCTTTGTATAATGTGCGTGTAAAGTGGGAAATTTATAGGAAGTATGGCGGAGGTGAAAAGCATATCACCCAATGCCGTACTTGCCAACGTTATGGCCATGGTTCCAAATTCTGTAACATGGACCAAAAATGTCTTAATTGTGGAGACTCTTCTCACAAAAAGGACACATGTCCTGTGAAAGAGAGTAAAAATTTTCGCTGTGCGAATTGTAACGGCAACCATATGTCAAATTTTTATCAATGCCCAGTCCGTTTAGCAATTGTTAAGGCAAGGCAAGGTAAACAAAATTCAATTTCTCAATTAAAACCAACTTCAAAACAAAATTCTCCAAGCGTACCAGTGACGCATAGTTTACCTACTCCTTTGCATACCCGTTTAACTTATGCACAGGTTACAGGTAGTTCGAACATTATACCGCCTAGTGTTGGTAGTTCGAAAATTACCGTTAATATGGGTAAGCAAAACAGGCTAGAAAATAATTGTACACCTATCACTCCAGCTAATATTGCTGCCGAAAATATTTTTTCTAATGTCAACTGCCTGGGGCCTATTACGGCAGGTAAACTTTCTTTTTTGCAACAGGCAATGTTCGATCTTATGAACGCCATGTTGCAGGCAAAATCAATGTTTGAAGCCATTCAAATAGGCACAAATTTTACTATTAAAATTGTTTCTAATTTAAAATTTAGCAATGATTTAAAATAAAACAATTAAAATATTAAATTGGAATGCTCGCTCATTGAAGGCCAATGAGAATGAGCTTTTTAACTTTTTAACAGTAAATAAAGTGCATATTGCAATTATTACTGAAACATTTTTGAAACCTAACATAAAATTAAAATATGATCCCAATTACGTGGTTCATAGATATGATAGGATTCAGGGTTCCGGCGGTGGAGTTGCAATTGTTATTCATCGCCGAATCAAACATCGTGCTCTTCCCCATCTTGAGACGAAAGTTATTGAAACTTTGGGAATTGAAGTTCAAACTGAACTTGGGATTTTATTTATTGCCGCAGCATATTTACCATTTCAATGCACACGCGAGCTCAAAAATTATTTTAAAGGTGATTTACAAAAACTCACCAGAAATCGTTCGAAATTTTTCATAATCGGCGATTTTAACGCTAAACATCGTTCATGGAATAATTCTCAAAGTAATTCCAATGGCAAAATTTTATTCAACGATTGTTCTTCAGGATACTATTCTATTTTGTCTCCGAATAGTCCTACATGCTTTTCTTCTGTAAGAAACCCTTCAACAATTGATTTGGTGCTTACAGATCAAAGTCATGTATGTAGTGATTTGATCACACATGCTGACTTTGATTCTGATCATCTTCCAATAACTTTTCTTTATCACATGAATCAGTTTTAAACCCTATGAGCTCTGTTTTTAATTATACAAGGCTAATTGGGAAAGATACAAAACTCATATTGAGAGAAATTTCAATAATGAGCTTGATTTGCAAAACGAAGTGAATATTGATTCCACTTTGGACGCATTCAAATGTGCAATTGTTGATGCCAGGAATTATTCTGTTCCAAAGGCTCAAGTGAAATTTGATTCACCAATAATTGACGAAAATCTTCAACTTCTAATTCGTTTGAAAAATGTCCGCAGACGTCAATATCAACGTTCTCGTGACCCTGTTTTTAAAACTATTTATAAAGATTTACAGAAAGAGATTAAACATAGATTTACTCTTCTGAGAAATCAAAATTTTGAGACTCAAGTTGAAAAATTGAAACCATATTCAAAACCATTTTGGAAGCTGTCGAAGATTCTTAAGAAACCTTCAAAGCCTATTCCAGTTTTAAAAAATGGTGAACGTTTTCTTGTATCCAATGAACAAAAGGCTCAAAGACTTGCTCAGCAGTTTGAGAGTGTTCATAACTCAAATTTGAATTTTGTGAGTCCAATTGAAAATGAAGGCACACGTCAATTTGATTTAATTTCTTCCCAGAATTTTTTACCTGCAGAAATAATTGAAACTAACTTGAATGAGATTAAATCAATTATTAAAAAATTCAAAAATATGAAAGCACCTGGTGACGATGGAATCTTTAATATACTAATCAAACATCTCCCTGAGAGCACAATGGAATTTTTAGTAAAAATTTTCAATTGCTGCTTCAAAATTGCAAATTTTCCCAAATTATGGAAAAATGCAAAAATTACTCCCATTTTAAAACCGGATAAGAACCCAGCTGAAGTTTCAAGTTATCGACCAATCAGTTTGCTTTCTTCAATAAGTAAACTGTTTGAGAGAATTATTCTTAACAGAATGATGTCACACATCAACGAAATTCAATTTTTGCAAATGAACAGTTTGGATTTCGCCATGGGCATTCCACAACTCATCAATTGCTCAGAGTTACTAATATGATACGAGCTAACAAATCTGAAGGTTATTCCACTGGAGCTGCTCTTTTAGACATAGAAAAAGCATTCGACAGTGTTTGGCATAAAGGTTTGATTGCGAAATTGCAAACTTTTAATTTTCCAATTTTCCTAATCAAAATTTTAAAAAATTATCTTACTGATCGAACTCTGCAGGTTGTCTATCAGAATTCAAAATCTGATAGATTTCCTGTCAGAGCAGGTGTACCTCAAGGTTCAGTCTTGGGTCCAGTCCTGTACAACATATTCACTTCAGATCTTCCTGATTTGCCTCCAGGATGCACAAAGTCATTGTTCTGCGATGGCACAAGCATTTCCGTAAAAGGAAAAAGTCTTCGTGTCATATGCAGTCGATTGCAGAAAAGTTTAGATGTTTTTTCTTCCTACTTGCAAAAGTGGAAAATCTCTCCCAATGCTTCTAAAACTCAAATGATAATTTTTCCGCATAAGCCTAGGGCTTCTTTCCTCAAGCCAAACAATAATCACGTTGTCAAGATGAATGGGGTTATTTTAAGTTGGTCCGACAAGGTTAAGTACTTGGGACTAATTTATGATAAAAAACTTATTTTCAAAGAGCACATTGAGAGTATACAAGCCAAGTGCATCAAATATACGAGATGTTTATATCCTCTCATTAACAGAAATTCTAAACTTTGTTTAAAGAACAAACTTTTGATTTACAAACAAATTTTTAGACCAGCAATGCTTTATGCTGTACCGATCTGGTCAAGTTGCTGTTCAACAAGGAAGAAAACGCTTCAAAGGATTCAGAATAAAATTCTGAAAATGATTTTGAAGCGTCCTCCTTGGTTTGGTACACTCGAATTACATAGACTTACTGGTGTTGAACCATTAGAAGCTATGTCAAATAAAATTATTAACAATTTTCGACAAAAATCGTTGCAATCCTCAATTGCTACGATAAGCTCTCTTTATAGCCAATAAGTTAGCAATTAAGTTAGTTGTAAGTTTACTTCCCCTTTTCTGACAAGTAGGTTTAAATCCCTACGAATTATAAGTCCTAACTGCGAAAGCAAACAAATCCTAACAATTAAAATTACAAATTTCCAACAGTGTTGAGAAGTCACCATTTGTGATTGGACACACATACTCATTATTTACTAATATTTATCATAAATACTTAAGCTACTAACAAATCCCCCCATAAAAAAAAAAAAAAAAAATCGTTTCTTTAGATAACACCAGATCTTGACGTGTTCTGCATTTCTAAGACATTCAGCATCAAAAACTGTTTTATCCGGTATCGAAAATTTCCTGAACTAGTTTGCAATTTTTTTTTCATCGGGCAAAAATAAATGAAAATTTTACCGCTTTAGGGCACGGATCAAATTCGGATTCGTTTCGTTACTGAAGAATGAATCCAATTTTTACCATTAGATCACAAATCAATCAACTTTAAGACTTATGGCATCTTCGTGGAATCATTTCACCGTTCAAAATGGTCGTGAAATAATTCCACGCGAAACGTCGCTTTTTCCGTCCTCACTTCACTGATATGACACTCATAATAACCCAGATTTCGCGGCAGATGTCACTTTGCGACGTTTGTCTCACTTACGTGAGTCCCGTAATAGGATTTTGTTCAGTTCACTCTGATTTCATCGTGAGGTGGCTCCCGTAATAAGCACCACAGTACCCCTTTCCATACCAGCCTTCAATGCTCCAGATCAATAGCATCAATCCACGGTTTGCACACAGCGGGACACGAACTGCATTGGGTTTGTAGTTACCACCTAATCTTTTATGAAAAAAACCGGACTGCTCGATATCAAGCAAATAAATCCACAGCTAGCCAAGAAAGCGCTGTTTGTTATAATCTCGAACAACTCAGAACAAGCGCACAGTTGAGATAATAGTAATTTCATCGTTTCGACCATCTGTAACCCGGATCAATGATTTCTATTCATGATCAACAGATAAAACCGGCAAAATTCTGATTAAAACTATTGAAGGCGGGACGGATACGAGTTTGCCGAAGATAATAATTGACACTTGTAGTTGGCGTATGTTTTATAGCTTGTGAACAGCAATCGAAGATTAAACCAATTAGGGTATAAGAAGAAAAGCTATGGAACCATAGCACGGTGACGTCACGCATCGTAAACAAACATAAACAACGGTCCCACTTAAACAGATTCGATGACTATAAGTCTGTTTTCCTGCGAAGAATATTGCTGTCGCTAAACTTTGAGACTATAAACACTATGAATTTCTAATGTTTTGTGCTATTGGTTGTCGATTTTTCTAGCTTTTGAGCTCATTTTTATATCTCGACTTTTTTCAAAAAAATAATCATAAAAATATTTCAATATCAATGAACAAAGGCTAGTATCAAGGTAAATATAAAATAAAACTATAAATGAATGAGGAACAAACTAGAAAAACACTGCAGACATACACGAAGTCAACTGTGTAAAGGTTCGAGATGGCAATATCGTTAATAGGATTCGTTACACTTTAATTGGTTGGAAGATAATTAAAAAATAATAATTTAAGCATATGATGTTCGATTTTCTCAGTTATGTACGAGAGAACATGTTTTCAATTTTTCTCTTTCATTTAATATTACTACCTTCAGTTCAATTACATGTTCAATTCATATTCAATTTATTCGATGGTAGATTCTATTCTACATACACCATAACACACAAAAGTTTTACGGAACTTAAATAACAAATGTAAATAAATAGAACTTATACTGAGGCCGTCTGTTATTTAAAGACTTACCTGTAGCAGCAGTGCTCGCTTTATCCGGTTCGAGCGTTCTCGGTGGGCTGATGGGAATTTCATCGTCCAGCATATCGAATTCCATCAGAAGGCTTGCCGGAAATGTTTCGTCAGTCAGCTGTGTGTAGGAGGACATTCTGCAACCAATTCGTTTTCACTACTCAAGCCTAACAACCCAATGCACACCGTTCGATTAACCGCGCTCTTGTGATTAAGATGTGATAAAGCTCTAGCAGACTATTGTTTCCAAAACAATCAGTATTGGAGAATGCGTATCAACTGTGAACCTCGTCATGTCACGATAGAGATGTCAATTTTGGCAGTTGAGCAGTTTATCATAGAGTGGATGAACTTACTATCAAAATATTATTCAACATTGTGTGTGCTTCATGATCATGATTAATTTTAATTACTTCTGTAACATCACTTACTATAAATAAAAGTCTGAAATCAGTTTTGATTGGGTGGGTCACCTCTAGAATATATTGGGAACTCAGTATTCTCATACGGAAAACATTACCAGGCTTTGTGTATGGTAATCTATAACCGTTATGAAACAAAAAGCCAACGATTACTTTGGAAAGAATTTTGTGTAAACATCATTCCTCCATTGTTCATGAAGTGAGAATGCTATTTGCTATTGCTAGTAGAGCAAATCCACGAAAAATTAACAACCAATTTAATCGACCATTTTTTATTAGGCTAAAACTTTGCATAGAAGTTTCTATAGGCAAACAATTCCATTTTGTGCTATTGGGTTTATTTTTTGGAACACGACTGACATTTTGAGAAGCCATTGAAAAATGCTATTTTGGGAAGGTATTGATGATTACAAATATTTTCAGGGCAAAAAGAGTTTGTTTAATCGGTGTGACGTTTTCGGCAAAGTTGTAGATAATAATTTTGACCTCCAATTTTTCGAAGCGTCTTTTTCATTATTATAACAATAAACTGATCAATTGTTGCTTTATCGACTTTAGACTTGAGTTTCATTTTCTTACTGATTACCATTTTGTATTTTTGGCATTTTTAAACCGTCTGTTAGCACAAGGATACCTGAAACAAACCGCTTGAATATCTCACAGTTACATTGCACGGTTATTGAATGTTACATTCAACTAGTTATACTGGGTACAAACATGAAAGCGCACGCGAAGTCTCTAACAAGTTGTCCACTATTAACTAGAAGCGTTCGGACGAATCTGCTGATGGATAAGCTAAGTTGAATACAAAAAACCGGCCAAACTCCAAGTATTCAAAACTTGGAAAACTAATATGCGCATGAATCAATATTGAATACTTAGTTCTTTTACATAATTGCTAAACTTATCACAACTAGAAATTTATCGTTATGAATACATGTCGCGTCAACTTACACGACTTTGTTTATTGAACATTTAAATACGAAAGATCTGAATGCTATTATTTTCTGAATCCCTTTCAATTACTAGTCTATCCACCCAAGAGCCATCTTTTTTTACATCCTATTACGCTACCTTTGATCAGGATTCTTGTTGAAATCCAAAACTCGCGAGGTATGCGACTAAAATAAATTCCATATCGGAAGAAGTTACCCATCTGTCAGGCACGGAAAACCTGTTTATGATCATACAGGTAAAGCACACCATCATACGGTTTCAGCGATACTCTTCAATCAGCCGGGATCTGTCGTTTAGCCTTAGCCAATTCTCACACGCCGTCATTCAGTTAGTGACTTACATTCAACCAAGATCAACACACATCCGACTGTTGAGCAGGGATGAAGAAACTAGTACCGATAGTGGCACTCGTGCTTTTTACCGGCCGATTCGTGGATTCGCAGGTGTGTAGAGTGGTCAGAGCGGGCAGGTTTCGAGCCGAGCAATTATCTGCATCATAATATGCGGTGCTTCATAACTATTCAGTTCCGTAAGACAAATTGATAAGTCGTGAGATGAGATTGATAAAACGAGAAGTGTGTATACATTAGTGTATTATTGTGTATATGCATTAGGTTGTATTGGACGATTCGGACTAACAAAGTTCTGTAAAACTGTTCGTCATCTCGTCACAATCAATTACATATATAATTTCAAATTAATTGACAACTGCTATTGGTTTTTTTGCTCGATTCTCGACGACTCCCGTGAATCTCTGATTGATTTATGAATAATATGTGAAGGTAACAAGCCATTTCTGCGGGACGTGGTAATTAATTTTTTAATCATCAACTTGGACGTCTCTCTAGTACAAACATCAGTTATCAAAAAGTCATTGTCTTACAACTAGGGTGGTCGGTATTACCGACTTTTCAAAAAACCGGTATTTCGGTGTTCATAAAAATAAAAACCGGTATTTTCATCTTTTTCGGATTAATACAAACCCCTGGACTCGTGGTCTTTGAACCTAATTTTTCAACTACAAAATTTTTAAAATCATAGTTTGGGGAAGTAATGATGATTGTCCGCGAAAAAAAAACGCAAGTCATTCTCTCTGTACTACGGTTTTCTGTCGCGTCTTATGCAATAACCTGCCGAAGTAAGCCACTGCCGAAGACGTTACCTTCATAAATTTTGATTTGAAATTTAGTTTTTGCTTAGCTTAGCGTTACATCTATGTATGGACGTGTCGCTGCATGATTATGTTTTTGCATTTATGAGTACCTATGCTCCATGATCCAGATTTTTTGTAAGATTAGGACCTCTGCGACCATTGTTTTGATCTCTTGTGGTATACGATCCAGATACAACACTGGATAACAGTGTTTGAAAAACTCCAATGGATGAATCTTGTGATATGATTACGAAGAACATAATTTCGAAACTAATGTAATAACAAAACAAACATGCTGATTTTTTTTAAATTTTCTTTCACATCGCAAAACTTAGTTTCAAATTAGTGAATAACTTTAAAATTCGTAGAAAAACAATATTTGAAACTGTTGAGAAGAGTATATGAATGAAGCAAAAAAAAAAAAGAAATCACGACCAGACCAGAATTGACTTTTTACGAATCCAAATGATTCGTATAAATACTTCTTTATTCTGTTCGATGCTCTTTACACAGTTCGTCCAAATTATTTATTATTATAATTATTTTATCAACTTTAGCTCCTGATGGAGAAACGAAAAATGTGGCATATGAACAAGTTTGTAACTGAAATAGAAATAAATATTTGAAATGAGAGGTTGGTAAAGATTATAGAACAATATAGAAAATTATAGAAAAAGTAGAAACTTTTACACGAGTGAGGCCGGGTACATTCAGCTAGTTGCTAATAAAAGCCCGCTGCCGTACGGGCGACGAAGCTTTGATCATGCTACAACTATTTAAATTTCAGTTCTTTCATCCTGTAAACACTTTTTATCAACAAAAAATAAATTCTTAATCCAAATTTATATTCATTTATTTTTTTTTTTTAGTTTTACTTTTAAATAGCACAAAATGAATAATGACTTGCGTTTTTTCGCTGACATGATTGTGCCTTAAACTATGATTTTCATAATTTTTGGTTGCCTCTGTAAGTATGAGTGTGTAAAGAGAGTAGCTGTTCTACTTAAAAATTAAATGCTTTGCTTCATTGATATGAAGTTTTTTGACATATTATCGATACACACAAACACATCGTCTGAATCCGAGCAGAACAAACAAATTGATAACAAAATTTGTAAATTTGTGATTTGTAAAGCCTACCTAAGTGAGTAGCATTCATTAGCCTAACAATGATGTATGAATATTGTAACAAGTTTTTTTTCAGTTTAAAGAAAAATACCTAAAATACCGGTTTTTTCGCCTCTCCAATACCGGTATTTCGGTACTGAAAAAAATATCGGTTTTACCGGTTTTTGTTTTACCGGTAAACCACCCTACTTACAACCCGACTTTACTATGATGCGAGCAGAAGATATCTAAAGCAATGAAAATTTAAAAAAATGTTGCATGTTTTGCTTCGTAGGAATGCATTGGAAAATGTGTAAAGAAGGATGAGTGCCGATTAGCTGGCAGTTCAGACGTCTTTGTAGTCCCTATGCTACCAGTAACTCAAGCAGGCACACTTGATGGCGATTTTATCGACCTCAGGTAAGTTATTGTTAGTGTTTATATATAGGGAACCGGTATTTGAACATTTCGGTTTTTACTAGACTCGACGAAGGTTGCGATAGGTTGGAAACATGCTGCACAGAACAGGACGTTATTCCCAGTGCGATCAAAGAGCAATATTCGTTTGACAAATGTGGTGAAAGAAATCAGAACGGTATTGGTTACAGATTAACCGGACACAAAGTAGGGGTTGCGGAATACGGTAACAGTATTCACAATATCAACCAGTGTAAATAAATGAGTCATCGTATTCAATAACTGGTTTACAGGTGAATTTCCATGGACGTTGATGGTGTTGAAAACTCAAATGGTAGTGGACATAGACAAGGAAGTATACCTCTGTGGAGCATCATTGATCGCTCCGAACCTCGCGCTGACGGCTGCTCATTGTGTGGTGAATTTTAAAAACGAAAAATATTTGGTTCGGGCAGGAGAATGGGATACAAATACCGATAGAGAATTGTATGCTACGCAGGTGAGTGTTTATAGAACATCATGAATCTATAATATTTTGTTATTCCTTTTCTAGACACGTGAAACATCTGAAATAATCATCCACGAAAATTATAACAAGCATCACCACAACAACATTGCTCTGCTTAGGTTTGACAAGCCGTTCACTGCGAATAAAAATGTGCAAACCATTTGTCTACCACCGGCCGGTACAAACTTCGATGGCCAGGAATGCTTCACCGGCGCATGGGGTAAAGACAAATTTAAGCAAGGTAAACTGCAGAATATTCTTCGCCGGGTAGAAGTACCGGTTGTTCCCCACGGGCCCTGTCAAAGCGCATTTCAGTCCACACGGCTGGGATCGGGATTCAAACTGCATGATAGCTATACCTGCGCAGGAGGAGAAGAAAATGTGGACGTTTGTACGGGAGACGGAGGTGCTCCACTAGCTTGCGCGATTCCTGAAGACAGTGGCCGATACTACCAAGTAGGGATTGTAGCCTGGGGTATCGGGTGCGGCCAAAAAGGGATCCCAGGAGCTTACACAGATGTCGTTAAATTTGTTCCGTGGATTCGGAATAAGATGACTGCTTTGGGTATTGATGCGAAAACGTCAACTTTCCCATGAGGCACAATCTCATAAATTGATAGGTGTAAAGATAAAGTATTTATTGAAAAACATTCTCATTACTAAAATATCACTTCGCATATGCTAAAAAAACCGGTTTCACCAGTTTGCCTTGTTATTCGTGATTGACGATTGATTCGGATGACGCAGATACGTTTTGCTGGTTATTAGTGTCAGATACAGATTTCACGTTAAATTCCAAATCGGTTGCTTGTTTAACACGGTGATGGAATCGTGGAAGGAATCGCAAACACGATCCGGAGGATTCCCACTCACGATTCTTATTCAAGAATCCTAGAGCCATATACAGGGCATTCCTGAAGATTTTTTTTCAGGAATCCTTTTCAAGGACGCTCACGAATCCAATGTGAGAAATCCTAGAAAACCTATGCGAATCGTATGTGTTCGTCCGGGATGCCACTCAATGACAGTTTCTCCGGCTATAAAAATGACAGTTATTTCGAAATTTTGTTCAATATGCAGTAATACTGCGTCGGTATAAGCAAAAACCAACCAATTCATATTGTTTAATGAATAATTCAAAAGACGGAGATTATTCAACCAAACTTTTAGCTGTCGAAAAGGGGATTGTGTTATAGTGATTACACATTTCTATGGATCTGTGGTTAGTCATAGAGATTCGTGATTTTCTTATACTATTCAAATTTTCCAAATTATATTTCAAAATATTTTGAAAACCAACTGATTTTTGATTTGAAATTGAATGAAATCGCTATTAGAATCATATTACATCATTGGAATGTGATTATTCCTAAAAAATATGTTATCAAAATTATTTTGACACAAAAGAAATTGATTTTAAAGCCGCGGTGTCTTCTGTAAAGTTGTTCTATTGATTATTCTCCATGTTAAAAAAGTTACAATTAATCAGCTAAACAGTGAGATACGATTTTTACTTTTATCATTTTGGAATATAAAAATCTACTTTATTCGGCAGCACAATACGGACATACAATACTTGCAGAATTAAGAAAGATAATAAAAATCGTCAATAACCAAAGAAATATAAGGTTTAAAAATTCGTTCGTTTTGTTATAGCAAACAACATTATAGAACATTGAAAAAATGTAGAAAAATCAGTATTATATAATATATTGAAAAAAGTAATGTTTAGAGGCAATCTATATAAAATTCAACAAAAGTCCATTTGAAAAGGCAGATAGAGGTATGGTGTCTTCGACAAAATTGTTTCTTATATATTGTGCTGCAACTTAGCTGAACAAAGTGAATTTTTAGATGCTAAAGCTTAGCTTAGCTTAGTTCTGACTGCACATATCAATGGTTGCTACTCCGTGATGGGTCCGAGCCACTCAAGATGCGCAATGAATCAACTGAAAGAACGACTGGGAGTGGTAGTTCCTTCTCACTGTGCATCATTCAACGACCCGATTTTTTGTAGACCAATAACGGCGCCGGCCACGTCTTTACAGTCAGGTGGGGATATCTTCGGTTTCGTGCAACACCGGCACAACTCAAAAGTTTTCCATGTTGCAGTCAAATGATACCAAATATGATTAACTGTTATTTCACAAAGACTTGTGTCAAAATCCACAAAAAAAAACTGAGTTATGAGTCGATGTGTCTTTGAAAGTTTTAAACTTGCTCATAGATTTCTTGGAGACGACAAAGGTAATTTAAAACGCCAACTTTTCAATCCCGTTTCTCTTGGAACTCTGAACTTTGAGATATGCCAGTACCGCACGAAGCCTTCAATAAGGAAGGAATGTTAGAATGTAGTCTTTGCTTTGTTAGAGACCGAGTATACCTCTGCATCCCTACAAGCACCACGGAAGAAGGTTTTTGTTAGTGGGGTGGGTTTTTGATCAGGATTCACTTTGATAAGTGATACGACCATGATTTAATTGGGTTAATGTAACAATATAGATATGATCATATGCATATAATGTGAGATTAATGAAGTTGAATTCTAAAATACAATAAGAAGTAATATGGCGTGTAAATAAGATCTCGGTTGGCTGCCTTGCATAGCTGAAATATTCAATTGTTTAACGCAGAAAACGCAAAAGAAATATTAAAAGAGATTCGATAAACGTATGATAATGATCCGTCATGTTGTGCTAAAATAGAATAGATGAACTTATATTAGACTAATTCATGACAATTCTATAGTAGTTATTGTGCTGCTTTCGGCGGCTGAAAACATTAATTGAAATAAATTATTAAAACAACATTGCATCGCAACTATTCACAGTATAAAGTCATCTAAACATTGTAGATATGATCATGTATAATGTGAGATTCTTAAAAATGAATATATAAAATACAACAAGAGGCATGTGAAGAAAATCTCGGTTGACTGCCTTCCATAGCTGAAATTTTCAAACTTTTTAAATGGAAAACGCAAAAAATAATTAAAACTGATTCGAAAAACATGAAAAGTGTCCGTTATATTGTGTTCCCAAAAAAAATGATGGACTTTTTAGACTATTTCACGACATATCAATAGTTGTTGTTGTGCTCCTTTCAGTGGCTGAATACATGAATTGAAATAGGTTATTACAAAAACACTGCCGCGCTTGCACAGACGTCTCGCTCATCTCCACGACCATTCATCGCGTAAAATCATCTAAACAAATCATCCACAGGTTCACGCATCCATCACAACCACGAACGCTATCGGCAAAAAGTGGAAAAATTGGATTACCGTGATGCGACGATTCACAGTTTGAGCGAAACAGAAAAGACCTTTCACGTCTATAGACTATTTTACGAGACGTTTCAGAACTCAATTCATGAATAATATTTTCACAGAAAACATGGAACAGCAAATACCGTCTATCCTACTCTAGCGGTTCGTAAAATGGTAAAATGAAATTGCCAATTATATGAGTGAAAAACATGCAGGTCGCAACTTTTTCATGTACACCTCTCGCTTTTCCATTCGCTAACAGACGGCGCTGCGAGCGTACTTTATTCGTCGGTGATTTTTGTGCGTCTCGAATTACCGCCTCGAAAACAAACGACTTATTCACGAAATAAAATGTTACTTAGCTTGCTTAGAATGTCCTGGTGACTCCTTTTTCCACTGTTCCGGTAACCAGCAGAACATTGTTTGTAAAATTCACTGAATATACTAATATTATTTGGGGGGAAACAGCTTAAATTAGCTAAATTTCACGTAGAGATAAAACACGCACAACACTTACCGGCCTTGTTGCCAGTCCTCCCAAAGTGAATTTTTAGATGCTAAAATTTAAAAAGTAAATTTCATTTCTTCATTTCAGGAAGATTAATCACAAAATTGAAATTTATATAAAATGGAGAATTATTAATGAATCATCTTTCCCGAAGGCACTACGGTTCTAAAATCATTTTTTTTGGGTCAAAATAATTTCTATCACGTTTTAGCAGCTTTAGAAACAGTTTGTAGCGGTGTGTTTTGGTTATTTTAAGCAGACATTAGACGAGGCAAATATTTGCAATATTTGGTATGTTATTTATTTGTGCAAAATTTTTCTTTGGGTAAATACATTTGTTACGCTGTTGCAGTAAAACAAATATTTGTTCAAAACTCTGTTTGCTCGAAAGTCTCTTCGCTAATTTTTTTTTGCAAACATATTTGCTGTGCTACTATACGATGCAATTATCAATTCTCAATTATAGGTTAAATTTACCGTATTACTTGACCCTGCAATAATATTATCATGTTCGACTATGAAATTGAATAATAATCAAATGAAGCATGACTTGTAAATTTGGTTTTAATATTTTTTAACGATTCAAGAAACCTTTACTTGAGTAAAATTATATCAGTTTTACGTGTACTGATAACTACAAGAAATACTCTGACAATGACATTAGACGAATCATATATTTGCCTAATTCTTTGTTCAGCAAATACGATGGCAGATATTTTTCAACAAATAATTTAGGCAATACTTTGATATTACACGTGCAAACAAATATTAATCGTTATTTAAGGCAAATATTTGCTTCGTGTAATGTCCGCTTTACACTCGAAATCCTTCATTTTTTAAAATACATTAGCAGAAAAACTTGTCAGAAAAAAACTTAACAGGCTGAACGTCTCTACGTTTTTTATGCTCAAAATAATATTTTTTTAGGAACCGACAGGGTTCTGCACCAAATATTTACATATATAGAAATTAGGTTCCGTTTATCTGTCTGTCTGATCCATATAGACTTGAAAATTACTCAACCATTTTTTTCGTCGTTGTTGCTCTCACAGGAAATAAGATGTCTAATATTAGCACTTCTTTCCGGCGAAGGATTGTCGGGAAAATATACTATTTCAGATTATGCAATGGAAGATTGCATCGATTGTCTGACTGTGGGAATGGAATTTTGTGTTCATACCTGGTTCCTGAAAAGTGGCTGCTGCCGGATTAAGCGGCAATTTTGCATGGGAACTTTATTCGAGAAGATGAAACTTTTCAGACCGTAATGTAATTCGAAAGGTTGATTTCTTTATACACTCTTCTGTTTATGTCATGCGATAAACAGCTACGCGAAAGTTATTTTCGAATTGACCGTTGACTGGATTATGCAACGGTTTGTTTAAATAAAGTAAGGTCTTTTTTACGCTGGTAGCTTTTTTCTGTTTAGGTAAAAAGTAATCACGGGTCCATGATTTTCATGAAAAATTCAAAATTTTTGATGTAAATATTAAAAACTTAAAATATTGCATTTTTGTCTCTGGATTGGCCAATATCATATTCAAACTAGGTTCGAACATTTTAGGACGATTTTCTCCGTTATGTTCTTACCTCAAAAAAGTCTTTTTTCCATGGGCCCATACAAATTTGGAACTCATCCTCCGCGTAAAAAAAAAAACCTTAGTGTAGCACGTGCGTTGCTCGGTAGATGGCATCGCTAATGATAGCAGGAAAACACCTTATTTTTATGTTGTTCGCTCATATTCAATCTATTCAATAGTTCATCGCATTCATATCCCTATTACAACGCAACCCGTTTTCTAGAGAAACTATTGTTTCTCTAATTCCGTTTTGCTTCTTAAAGTAAAAGATTTTGGTTACTCTCTCCCATCCTGCTTCTCTTCTTATTATTCTCAAAAACTATATTTTTTTTTTTGTCAAAAGCGAGAAATCAGCGGAAACAGAAGGTGTGATTTACACCTAAAAAAACTTTTTTCAGCATCACTTTCTACGCTATACTTAACTTAAAATATAGTAATACCAGCTGTCCCGGCAAACTCCGTTCTGCCCATTTTTATTCATATAAACGATTTTACCTACATCCATAGATTTAACTTCTGATTTGTTTATAGTCTGCAAACGCATAACTAATCAGACATTGGATACCTTCAAATTATAGAATAAAATCGTTTGAAATGATTTGTTTAAACATCCTTGCCTTTCATCTGTGTACATCACCTTAATTCAAAAATACTCATATTGGAAGACACTCGGTCATTTTCAGCTGATTTTCAAAAAAAAAAACAGAAGTCGTCAACTTGGATTTCAATATGGCTTGTGGAGTCTGACAATCGTTTTTATACAGGAAATATTCATATTGGGTGGTATTCAGTCATTTTTGCCTGTTTTCAAGAAACCGGAAATCACTATCCTAAAATTCAAAATGGTGTCTGAGATGAATTTTTTGTATCTGTGCATTATCATGATTACGGAAATACCATTTTTGGTCACTTTTGGCTGTTTTCCAGACACCGGAGGACGTCATTTTGAATTTCAAAATGACATGTAAAGTTAATTTTTGGCCTCAGGACTCATTCTGGTGCCGGATATACTCATATTGTATTCTTAGAATTCAAAATGGTGCCTGAGGTTGATTTTTGGCTTCTGTGTACATGGCCACTTTCAACTATTCTCTAGACACCGGGAGTCGCCAACTCAGAATTCAAAAGGGTATATGAGGTTGATTTTTGGTGTCTATAGTTCGTCATGATTACGGAAATATGTTCATTGGGTGGGATTTGGTCACATTCGACTTTTTTCCTGAAAGCAGAAGTCGCCATCTTAAATTCAAAATGATGTCCGGGATCGTTTTTTTGCTTCTGTGCATCATTTTGGTTTCGAAAATATTCGTATATATTCGTTCCATACAAGTCATTGCCAAGTTACCACGTTACTATGTACGTGTAATTTTTGACCATTTCGAAGAAAACTATAAACCTTCCCCCTCCTCACCTCTAAATTAAATTGGTGTCTCGCGTTTGAGCTCTAACTATCTGGTCACTTTAATTTTGGGCTGTTTCTCAAAAACCGGAAGACGCCATCTTAGAATTTAAAATAGTGTCTAAGGTTGAATTTTGGCTTCTGTGTATCATCACAATTACGGAAGAACCCATTTTGGATGGTATTTGGTCACTTTCGGATGTTTTCTACCCTCCGCCCACCTCCTTCAATAGTAGGAAGGGGTGTCATTTGAAACATTTTCGCCCCCAAAAACCTTCACATGCCCAATTTAGTTCCATTTGCTCGATTAGTTCTCGAGTTGTGCAAAAATTTGTGTTTTAGTTGTATAGAACCCCATCCTCTCAGAAATGGTTCGACATCCCATGAAAATATTTTTTGTCCTCAGCAATTTTCACACGAAAAATTTTGTTCTATTTGCTGGATTAATTCTAGAGTCATGCAAAAGTTTGTGTTTCATTTGTATGGAAGCTCCCTTTTCCAGAGAATGGAGGGATGTCAAACTACCATCGAAACGTTTCTTACCCCCATAAACTTCCACATGCCAAGTTTGGTTCTATTTACTTGATTAGTTTATAATTATGTGGAAATTTGTGTTTCATTTGTATCGGAGACGGAAAAAGAGAGGTGTCGATCTACCACAGAAATATTTTTTGCTCTAGTGAACCACCACACGCCAAATTTGGTTATAAAGACAAATCGCGCGAAATGACCGATGGTCGAATATCGACCATTTTTTATTTAAATGAAACTTTGCACACGTATTTGGCTTAGCAGACTGAGCATTTTTCACAGGTGAAGAGAGTTTTTACACCCATGAGTTACATTCTAAAAGGGCGTATGCCTTTAGGTTTTATTCGAAGTATTGTAGCCCAGAAACCGTTGATTGTATAGAAAAACTGTCAGAGAATGAGTTGTAGGGAATTGAAAATGCACCATGAAAAAATATACACTGTACAAAAAAAATTTTTTTTGAACAAAACAAATTAAAAATAAACATTAAATTTCAATTTAAAAAAAAAAAAGAGTTGAATTTTTTTTTTCAAAAAACTTGTCGTTAATACACAACTTTTTAAAAAAAGTCCAGGATGGAGAAATGAAAAATATTTTTTATGGTGGATTAATTTTTTTTTTTAAATCTAATTTGAACATTTTTCAAAATATTTGTATTCTGATGATTTTAAAAGATGCAGAAAGTCATTTTGAATCAAAAAGCTCATGGTAGTAAACATTTTAAAGGCATTGGTTTTCGAGTTATTTTAAATTTAAGCTCGAAAAGTTATAAATATTTCGGAAAATACACGTTTTTCTTAATTTGTCCATAGTTCTCCAGCAAAAACCATACGTTCATTGGAATGCTTGATCAAAAATATACAATTCATTCTTTGACAACAAAACGATTGGATAATTAACTCAAGCGCTAAACCTTAGCCTACCTACACGTTCCCCCTTGCCGAATGTTTTATAAAAAAATATGTTTGTCGTGCAACACTACCTACTTGTTTACTAATAATAACTGTTTGTATAGTACGCAACCAATAACTACTGGGTTACCTATAATATCTGTTTTCGTATATAAATACGATTGCACTACTCCAGATGTGTTAGTAACAGTTTGCATTTTGTGAAGATGAATAAAGTGAAAATGGAATACACGAAGCCCAAATGCTGTAAACCCTTTCCTGATCATCGGTGCTCATCAAGCTTACGCAAATTAAACGAAAACGTTATTGCAAAATTAAATATATTGAACAGTCAAGCTCATTTTAATACGTCTTTATCAATTTGTGATTCGTGTAGTTATTGGAATAATAGTCAAGCCACCATTCATCCCTTCGTTGTTTACTCTTCAGAATATGGAACACTTAAGAATATCAGCTTCATCATGATATCGGAAGTACTCCATTATGATACTGTTGTGGTTCAGGTGTTCATTGCCAAATTAATGAGTTTTTTGAAAACAACAATACAGTTGAAAAAAGCGATATCAATGTCTGATGGATCTGCCTCACAATATAAAAATAGAAAAAACTTTGCAAGTTCAAAACAAAATATAACGTCGATGCAGAGTGGCATTTTTTTGCGACTTCTCATGGTAAAGGCCCATGCGATGCAATTGGTTGCATATTAAAACGAATGGCAGGAAATGCAAGTTTAGCTAGAGAACATGAACATCCCATTACAAGCGCAAAAGAATTGTATGATTTTTCTAATCAGCAAAATAATAAAAATTCATCAAAAATGTCATTTAGTTGGGTATCATATGAAGAATATGAACAAGAAGTAACAGAATGGAGCAATATTTTCAAAAAATCTATAATAATAGCTGCCACACAAAAGTATTACTCTTTTGTTCCGATTTTAGAAAATAAGATACAAACGAAGCTGTTTTCAAAAGATGACGAATCATTTACTCATGATGTATATAAAATATAAGTTGAAACTAGTTCTGTAAAGTATCTATGTCATAAAAAAATATGTTCCTAAGATAATAAAACTCGAAAATAAATATTTGATTCTTGTATATATTTATATTACTTAGAACATCTAACTCTTTTCTTGAGAACCGTTCGCCCAATCGTTTTGTTGTCAAAGAATGAATTGTATATTTTTGATCAAGCATTCCAATGAACGTATGGTTTTTGCTGGTGAACCATGGACAAATTAAGAAAAACGTGTATTTTCCTAAATAATTATAATTTTTCGAGCATAAATTAGAAATAACTCGAAAACCAATGCCTTAAAAATGTTTACTACCAAGAGCTTTTTGATTCAAAATAACTTCTTGCATCTTTTAAAATCATCAGAATACAAATATTTTTAAAAATGTTTGAATTAGAATTTTCATAAAAAAATATTCTACCATAAAAAAAATATTTTTCATTTCTCCACCCTAGACTTTTTTTAAAAAGTTGCGTAATAACGTCAAGTTTCTTTAAAAAAAAATTCAACTTTTTTTTTTAATTGAAATTTAATGTTTATTTTTAATTTTTTTTTGGTCAAACAAATTTTTTTTTGTACAGTGTATATTTTTTATGGTGCATTTTCAATTCCCTACAACTCATTCTCTGACAGTTTTTCTATACAACCAACGGTTTCTGGGCTACAATGCTTCGAATAAAACCTGTGCCAAAAGGCATACGCCCTTTTAGAATGTAACTCATGGGTGTAAAAAATCTCTCCACCTGTGAAAAATGCTCAGTTTGCTAAGCCAAATACGTGTGTAAAGTTTCATTCAAATCAAAAATGGTCGATTTTCGCGTATTTCCAGGCGATTTGAAATGATTTTGCTCTATATTTGCTTGAATAAATCTCGAATGATACCGATTCTTTTATTTCGTTTGTATGGGAACCCCTTCCTTCTGAAGCAGAGAGGGGTGTCAAACTACCGCAGAAATATTTCTTGCTTCTTAGTACATTAATATGCGGAGTTTAGCTTCATTTGCTCTATTAATTCTCGAGTCTTGCAAAAATTTGTGTTTCATTTGTATGGGCCCCTGTCCTTTGAGAGAAGTGGAGGATCCCAAACTATCATGAGAGCCTTCCCCGGCCCAAAAAACCCCTGCATACAAATTTTTATGCAGATCGGTTCAGTAATTTCTGTACCCAAAAATCAACTCAAAATGACCAAAAACTATGGGTATCTATTTCTGATTTCTAGAAGCCTGAAATCAACCTGTACACCATTTTGAAATTCATTATGGCGACCCCCGGTTTCAGGAAAACAGTTTAAATTGGCCAAATACTACCTAGCATGGGTACTTCCGCACTTTGAGTTTTAAGAGTATTGATGTTATATGGTTTGCTGTAAGACTATGATTATTTGAAGTGATAGGAATTGAGTTTTAAGATGTGAAATGCTACATAATTTTTAAAGGTGAGTTGGGCTAATTTATTCACTTCTGTTCGAGCGTCTTGATAGAAAAATTTTCACTACACTTTTCACTTTTTATTCACTTTCACTATTTAAGAGCCAGTTCGCGAAGACCGCAACTAGGTCTTGTTTCGAAGTTCTCCAATCGGACTGAAACTTCCAGGGTTTGTTTATCTATATAATAGAACAATGTTTTGCATAATGTCAGATTTTTTGAAAAGGGGTAAGTGGGGTAAAAAACTTTGTGAAAACTGAATCGATTTTCATGAAAATTGGCATGTTTATTTTACTTTATAAAGGGAACAAAATGAAAGTCATTGGAAGTTGCCATCAAGAATACATGATGAGATATTCGCATTTTTTCTAAAAAAATAAGGTAATTTTCACAGCAGTTTTTCTCTTGCCAACAGATCTAGGATTGAAATCCAAATAATACGTTTTGTAGTGCAACTCAAGAGCTTTTATTAGATATATTCGATAAATGCGCCGTTATAAAGATGCCTGAGAAAATCCAGTTTTTCTGTAACATGTTATTGACCATCATTTCGAACCCATTGTGCGAGAAGCGAAACTCCGTATTGTGTCGTCGTTCTTCCATTGGGCTATAGTTTTCAGGTTATGTTTGTTTATGGACTAATGCAATAGTTTGAAGAATTTGAGGTTTTTGGAAAAGGGGTTAGTGTGGTAAACAGGCTCCTCAAAATCTTATATGTATTTAGAATCTGTTCAAATCGTAAATAATTACGTACTAATGCAATAGTTTGCGGAAATTGAGGTTTTTGGAAAAGGGGTTAGTGGGATAAACCGGCTCGTCAAAATCTTGTTCTGAATACACTGCTCAATTCGCAAAATCGGCTTATTCCTGAAGTAACACGATGAAATGAGAGTTTATTTAGTTCTGGTTATTTGTTCTACCGATAAATACATTTCCGGTTTAAATTGCCTTATTCCTGCAGAAGGGTGTACTTTTGACCTCATTCCTTTATGAGCATCTTCCGGTGAAGCTTTTTTCCTTATGGTAATTTAATTTTTGAAGGGCACATTAAAAAAAAGCTCAACAAAAAGTATCGCGTGGCTTTGTTGACATTCGTTCATTCTCTTGTTGGCTTCAAAAAAACCTCTCATTCCATCGTGTAACTTCAAATGTAAGCCGAGAGTAATTATTTACGATTTGAGCAGTTTCTGAATATAAGATTTTGAAGAGCCTGTTTACCCCACTAACCCCTTGCCAAAAACCTCAAATTCTTTAAACTATTGCATTAGTCCATAAACAACGTTATTGCGTTCGTTGCTGTTGTTTTTTAATGGTGCGGGCTTGCAAGGCCAGCGACCAACCCCACTATGTCGCAGGAGGGCCATCGTAGTGCCATTGTTTAGAGTCCCGGGTACTACCAGGACTTGGGAGGGACACTGCGTTACTTAGAACGCTTCTGTTGGTGTCGATCCCAGGAAACTCCCTTCCGAGGAAGGAAGCCCCGCCCCCTGTCAGCATGCGACCAGCAGTCCCACCAGGGTTGGTTACCCGATCTTTCCACTGGTTACTCGCACATCAGTTGGTACCAGGAGAAGGTAGGGGTACGGTAGCTGGAAGGCTGAGGTTCACTAGTGGGAACTGTTATGCGCCTTTGGTCCAGTCATTAACCAATCAAGTCCATAAACAAACATAACCTGAAAACTATAGCTCAATGGAAGAACAATGACGCAAAACGGAATTTCGCTTCTCGCACAATGGGTTAGAAATGATGGTCAATGACATGTTATAGAAAAATTGGATTTTCTCAGGCATCTTTATAACGGCGCATTTATCAAATATATCTAATAAAAGCTCTTGAGTTGCACTACAAAACGTATTATTTGGATTTTAATCCTAGATCTTTTGGCAAGAGAAAAACTGCTGTGAAAATCACCTTATTTTTTTTGAAAAATGCGAATATTTCATCATGTATTCTCGATAGCAACTTCCAATGACTTTCATTTTGTTCCCTTTAAAAAATAGAATAAACATGCCAATTTTCATGAAAATCGTTTCAGTTTTCACAAAGTTACATCAATTTTAAGTTTTTAGCAATTTTTGGACATCAACTTTTGACGTGCTTTTTTACCCCACTTACCCCTTTTTAAAAAATCTGACATTATGCAAAACATTGTTCTATTATATGCATAAACAAACCCTGAAAGTTTCAGTCCGATCGGAGAACCTCGATACAACCTCCCTTGTAAAGGTGGTTGCGGTTCTCGCGAACTGGCTCTTAATTCTATCACTTTTCACTTTTTACTTGCAAATTCGTATTTCGGCACTGAAGAATTTTATACCTAATTAGGTAAACGACTGGGGCAAATTTTAACTCAGAGAACGTAAACAACTTGAGTTAGGTAGAGAAATGTGCGGCCTGGTGATCCATGCCTTGTCGGGGAGTTTTCGGTAGAAATTTAAAAAGCCAAGAGAAATGATTACCCTGATCTCTGTTAAGGGTAGTTGGGTTTTGTTTGAAAATTTCTAAACATTCTGCGACATCTAATTTCCAAGGGGATGTTACTGATCGAACTAGACTAATGTTGTCGGTAGTCATAGCGTAATCTTCATGAAATATATGTTCGGCTATTTTGGATCTGAAATGGTGAGTTATTCCATTTTCTGAGTCTTTCTTAGCCTTTACAAGTTCTGAAGTATGTTCCTTATGCCGGATGTCTAAATTTCTTTTTGTTTGGCCAATGTAAACTTTATAACAATGTGGACATGCAACTTTATAAACACCCGCCCTATGTAATTTGTCAATAGTGTCTTTAGTAGACCCCAACTTTGTTTTCATTTGATTATTTCTACTACTGTAGATAATATCGATACCAAATGTTCTAAATTTTTTACGAAGTTGACGAGTAAAACTGACGTCATATTCAACCACTACTCTTTTCCGATCTTCTGTTAGCGGAGTGAGTGTTGTGTGAGATTTCCTATGTTGGATTCGTTTCTTTTTATCATAAATGGCTTGTATGGTTCATCTGTTATATCCATTCTGCTCACCAATATCAAAAATATATTCCATTTCGTTTTTCTTACCTTCATTACTGAGAGGCAAAGATTCCATACGGTGGATCATATCACACAACACTCACTCCCCTAACAGAAGATCGGAGAAGAGTAGTGGTTGAATATGACGTCAGTTTTGCTCGTCAACTTCGTAAAAAAATTTTTAGATTATTAGAAAAAAATTAGAAAATTTGGTATCGATATTATCTACAGTAGTAGAAATAATCAAATGAAAACAAAGTTCACTCGATTTTCTCAGAGATGGCTGGACCGATTTCAATGAAATTAATTTTAAATGAAAGGTCTATTTGCCCCATAAGACCCTATTGAATTTTATTGTAATCGGACTTCTAGTTAAGAGGTTATGTATCAAAATGTGAAAATCACGAAACAACAATATCTCAGAAACTACACAACCGATTTGAACAAAATTGATTACAAATAAACGGGCTACCTAAAAAACCCTTAACTTTCGAATTTCATAAAGATTGGACGTGTGATTAAGAAGTTATGGAAAGAAACGTGTTTTCGAGTCTATTTAATCTCACTCATGTTTCTCAGAGATGGCTGTACCGATTTTCATAAAATCGGTGTCAAATGGAAGGCCTTGACGCCCCATAAGACCCTTTTAATTTTTTTGGCAATCGGACTTTTACTTTGCCTGTTATGTTTGAAAATGTGAAATCCAGCTATGAAAAGAAACATATTCCGAGGACTACTTAAACTCACTTTTCTCAGAGATGGCTGAACCGATTTCCACTAAATTAGTGTCAAATGAGAGTTCCAGCTGCCTCATAACACCCTATTGAATTTAAATGTAATCGGATTGTAACTTCGTCTGTAATGTATCGAAATGGGAAAATCACGAAACATCATTATCTCGGAAACTACACAACCGATTTGAACAATATTGATATCAGATGAACGGGCTAGTTAAGGGTTAACTGATGAATTATGATTGAACAAGTTGTTTCATAATTCGGCTGCTCTATACGTTCCCATTCCATTCGATTATAATCGAACTTAAGCAACCGTTATGTATTAAATTGTAATAACAAACAAAGGCTAATATTTCAAAGATTACACGACTTATTTGAACATAACTAGTGTCATACGAACGAGTTATCCCTCAAACTTACAAATAACAAACTTCATAACAACTTGATATGTGGTTCAAAAGTTATGGAACGAAAAGAAATTCAAAGACTATTTAAAACTATACCTGTTTGAACGATATATATAGGCGCAAAATAATTTGAATGTGGTATCGTACTATTTATTTTGTCACAAAAGATAAAAAAAATGGTCGCAGTGATAAAATATCCAACACGGAAAAAAAATCGTGCTATTTGAACGTTCCCGGTATCGCTCGTGATGAAATTGTTCGATATATAAAGTCTTTCTTTTTGCCTTTCTCCTAGAAAGGTATAGCAATCACTGCAAAAACTAAAGGTATAAAAGTGCTCAAAAGGGCCGAATGTCGTATATCACTCGACTCAGTTCGACGAGCTGAGCATTTTCTGTATGTGTGTGTGTGTGTATGTGTGTGTAACGCTCTCCCAATCTCACTCGATTTTCTCAGAGATGGCTGGACCGATTTTAATAAAATTAATTACAAATGAAAGATATAGTTGCTCCATAAGACCCTATTGAATTTTATTATAATCGGATTTCTAGTTTAGAGGTTATGTATCAAAAAGTAAAAATCACGAAACAACAATATGTCAGTAACTACACAACTGATTTGAACAAAATTAATTTAAAATGAACGGGCTACCTGAAAAACCCTTAACTTTCGAATTTTATGAAGATTGAACTTGTGTTTCAAAAGTTATGGAAGAAACGTGTTCTGGAGACTATTCAATCTCACTCATGTTTCTCAGAGATGGCTAGACTGATTTTCATAAAATCAGTGTCATATGGAAGGTCTTGATGCCCCACAAGACCTCATTGATTTTTTTTGCAAACGGATTATTACTTTGCCTGTTATGTTTGAAAATGTGAAATCCAGCTATGAAAAGAAACATATTCAGAAGACTACATAAACTCACAGATGGCTTAACCGATTTCTACAAAATTAGTGTCAAATGAAAGGTCTAGCTGCCTCATAACACCATATTGAATTTTGCTGTAATCGTAACTGTAACTTCGTCTGTAATGTATCGAAATGTGAAAATCACGAAACTTCATTATCTTAGAAACTACAAAACCGATTTGAACCACATTGAAATCAGATAAATGGGCTAGTTAAAGGTTAACTGATGAATTATGATTGAACACTTGGTTTCAAAGTTTGGCTGCCCTTTTCATTTGATTATAATCGAACTTAAGCAACCATTATGTATTAAATTGTAATAACAACGAAAGTCTATTATCTCAAAGATTACACGACTTCTTTGAACATTAATTAAACTTCATTAACTTCATTAACAACATTAGCAAACTTCATAACAATTTGATATGTGGTTCAAAAGTTATGGAACGAAAAGAAATTCAAAGACTATTTAAAACTATACCTGCTTTGATCAATATATATGGCCTCAATATGATTTAAATGTGGTATCGTCCTATTCGAACGTTCCTGGTATCGCTCGTGATTAAATTGTTCGAAATTAAGAGTCATTTCTTTTATTTCACTATCTCTTAAGCACTAACATTACGTCAAATTTTAAGTTTTATACTCCAACTCATGGCAGAGCTGAATGCCACCACGGGTCGGTAATTGGCGATTACTGAAGGCCACGGAAGTGCTCACTGCTAGCAAGCAGTCCCGGACCATCAGCGGGAGCTAGCCTAGGTCGTGGCGAGATTCAGGCACTGGGCCGCTGAATTCTCGCAAAAGCCACACTGGCCGGAAGCAGCTCCGACGGAGCGAGTAGTGCCGCTCCCACCACCCAAATGCACCATACCGGCCATTGGGACTGATGCTAGTAATGCTCCCAATTACGGCAACTGGTCGCATCACTATAGGATAAGAGTCGGATTTCGTTTTCGTACCATGATTTTGGGCTGGCACCTGCGCCGAGCTCCCTTAGTAATGTCGTGTGATAACGGCTTGAAACGGCGAGATTACAACCGGTGCAGGGGTCTCCGTCCCGTAAAACCTGGCAGGCCTTCCAGTACGTTCCGAGTCCATTGCCGGGTGGGAACCCGGCAGGAGTAGGATCAGATGTCTTTTCCTGACTTGCGCCGGTCGGGGGTGTCATAGTTGCCCATAAGGCGCTATGGCAGCCGCCCCTAGCCATGGCCTCACTGCTCCGGCATAGACTACCTTGGGACCATTTAGGCGACTACTCCATTATGGATAAGGATAGCGGCTGGTAGGGGGACCCAATAAACAAAAATGTTGAACTCAAAAACAAAAGAGACGGGTGCGGAGGGGTTACCAAATCTCTTCGCACGAGGTGGCATCCAGCGGTCTCCGCAGAAGAAGGCGGAGACGGATGCGGCGAAGTCTGGAGGTGGAAAAACGGCGAATCCGTCGGTGTCCACACCAAACATCTCGGTAGACGGTCCCTTGCTAGTCAAGGCCGTCGAAAGGTGTATGGACACGCGGCCAAGAGTGGCGGCGCTGTCTGAACAACTCGATGCCATAATCGAGTTCTTGGCGAACAGGCGAAACATCGCTGGCGACCTGAAGCAGAGCCTCCTCCTGCTTCGGAGCACCATTGATGAAGCCAGAAAGGAGCACGAAGAACTCGTAGCTCGGGTGAAGGCGGCCGAGAAAACGGCCAGGACCGGGAGGGCGACTGCATCTAAAGAGGTGCAGACAGACGCCCCCTCGTTCGCGTCGGTCTGCTCCACGGGGCAGGTCGCTAAGCGAACGAGGCAGTCCCCGGGGGAAACGGCCCCCGGGAACACCAAGAAACGATTGGTCGTGCTACTCCCACGGGAACACACGCCAACCGGTTCAAGGTTCACCGCGGAAAAGGCACAGGTGGAGGCTACGGGCAACCCTTGGACTATCGTAGAGGGTAGGAAGCGTCGGGAAGGTGTGACGCGACATGATGGCGGAGCGGCCAGAGGACCAAAAAAGGTCAAAAAGGCGCGGAGTAGGGGTGATGCCCTCATACTCAAGACGGATGGGTCGAAGTACTCAGAAGTCTTGAAGAAGATGAGGGGGGAAACCCAGCTCAAGGATCTGGGGGCGGATGTGCGGAGTATCCGCCGATCTCGCACTGGCGAGATGATACTTGAGCTCCGGAAGGACGCCAAGAACAAGGGGGCTACCTACAAAACGGTTACTGAAAAGGTCCTAGGGAAGGAAGTGCAAGTGCGGGCACTCACCTCAGAAGTGACTCTCCAGCTTAAAAACCTAGACGAAATCACTGAGGGGTGCGACATTGCACAAGCCCTAAAAGCGAAGTGCGGGGTGGAGGTGGCTAAGGAGTCAATCCGCCTCCGCAAAGGTCCGGCGGGGACCCAGATAGCTACCTTCCGACTACCGTCGGCGGACGCTAACCTGGCCCTGAAAGAGGGCAAGTTGAAGGTCGGCTGGTCTGTATGTCCTCTGGGCATACTACAGCAACCAGACATTTGCTTCCGGTGCTTTGAGGGCGGACATAAGTCCTGGACCTGCAAGGGGCCCGATAGGAGCCAGCTGTGCAGGCGTTGTGGAGATGCAGGCCATAAAGCAAAGGACTGTGTGGAGTCTCCCAAGTGCATGGTATGTTCCGGGAAACGGGACGCCAAACACTTTATGGGAGGCCCCAGGTGCCCAGCCGGTAAGCCGGCTGCGAAACCACGGGCGTAAGGGTGACGCAACTGAACCTGAACCATTGCTTCGCGGCTCAGCAGCTGCTACACCAAGCAGCCACTGAGTCGTTGTCGGACATCGCCGTCATATCGGATCCCTACCGCATCCCTCCCGGAAACGGTAATTGGGTTGCGGATAAGTCCAGTTTGGCGGCCATATGTACGACGAGCAAGTTCCCGGTTCAGGAGGTTGTCTCAACCTAAGAAGAAGGGTACGTAGTTGCTAAGGTAAACGGAGTGTTCTACTGCAGTTGCTATGCTCCGCCACGTTAGTCTACCGAAAGGTTCACCCAGATGGTCGACCTCCTATCCATGGAGCTAACGGGCCTAACGCCGTTGGTGGTGGCGGGCGACTTCAACGCTTGGGCTGTTGAGTGGGGAAGTCGCTTCACGAACCAGAGGGGCCAGATCCTGTTGGGGGCTTTTGCAAAGCTCAACCTAGATCTGGCCAACGTTGGGAACAAAAGTACATTTAGCAGAAATGGTGCGGAGTCGATCATCGACGTGACGTTCTCCAGCCCAGGACTGATCAAGAACTGGAGGGTAGACGATGGCTACACTAATAGCGACCAGCAGGCGGTCTGTTATAGTGTAGACAACAACGAGAGGCGGCAAGCGACGGGTAGAGCCAACACTCCGACCGTTCGCGGGTGGAAGACATCGCACTTTGATGCCGAGGTATTCGAAGAGGCAATGAGAAGGGAGCGCGAGGGGGGCAGTTGGCTCCGCCCGACTGCTGACCAACTAGTTGCTATGCTATCGCGGGCGTGCGACGCCACCATGCCTAGGACTCGCCAACCTAGGAATGGAAAGCCACCGGTTTACTGGTGGACGGACGCGATAGCCGACCTTCGCAGTGCGTGCCTCCGTGCAAGACGGAGGATGCAGCGTGCGCGAAACGAAGAAGAGAGGACAGAGCGCCGCGCAGCATTCAGTTCGGCAAGATCGATGCTAAAGAGTGCGATAAAGGCCAGCAAGAGGGCCTGCTTCGATAGGCTATGTGCGAGTGCCAATACAAATCCGTGGGGTGACGCCTACAGGATCGTAATGGCCAAGACTAAAGGCGCGCTGGCGCCTGCAGAGCGATCACCAGCGATGCTGGAGCGTATCATCGAGGGACTCTTTCCACGCCACGAGCCAAGTCCTTGGCCTCCGGCAGTCGAGTCTCACGTCCGACGTTCCAGTATCTCAGACATAGACCAGAGATGGTCGGCCAACCTGCCGAGCATTCAATCCGTGAGCGACGACAGCCGTGTCGAGGCAGGGGAGGAGGCAATGGTTACGAATGAGGAACTCATCGTGATCGCCAAATCCCTAAAAGTGAGCAAGGCACCGGGACCGGATGGTATCCCTAACCTGGCGATCAGGCTGGCGATAAAAACGGCCCCCTGGCTGCTCAGGGCAGTCATGCAGAGGTGCCTGGATGACTGTCTCTTTCCGGACAGGTGGAAGCGGCAGAGACTGGTCTTATTGCCGAAGGCTGGGAAACCGCCAGGGGACCCATCGGCATATAGGCCTATCTGCCTGCTGGACACCGCGGGCAAGGTGCTTGATAGGATCATCCTCAACAGACTGGTGAGGTACACGGAGGGTGTACACGGTCTGGCAAGTAACCAGTTCGGCTTCCGGAAGGGCAGGTCCACGCTGGACGCAATCTCTTCCGTCATCAAGACGGCGGAGGTAGCAATCCAGCGCAAGAGAAGGGGAATACGCTACTGCGCAATCGTCACGCTCGACGTGAAGAATGCGTTCAATAGTGCCAGTTGGGACTCCATAGCGCTCGCGCTCAGGAGCATCCATGTACCGGTGTCGCTGTACAAGATTCTGGAGAATTATTTCCAGAATCGAGTACTTGTTTACGACACGGAGGAGGGTCAGAAGTGCGTCCCAATTACCGCAGGAGTTCCGCAAGGTTCTATCCTGGGCCCGGTGTTGTGGAATGTCATGTATGACGGAGTGTTGAAACTCAAGTTCCCTGTAGGGGTTGTGATCGTCGGCTTTGCAGACGACATAACGCTGGAGGTTTACGGCGAGTCTATCGAGGAGGTCGAGTTGACGGCCGCGCACTGTATACGCAAGGTCGAGGACTGGATGCGCTCCAGGAAACTGGAGCTTGCGCATCATAAGACGGAGGTCACGGTTGTGAACAACCGTAAATCGGAGCAACAGGTGGTGGTCAGAGTCGGAGACTGCACCATCACCTCGAAGCGATCCCTGAAGCTCTTGGGGGTTATGGTGGACGACAAGCTCACGTTCGGGAGTCACGTCGACTATGCCTGTAAGAGGGCCTCATCGGCTATTGCAGCACTATCTCGTATGATGTCCAATAGCTCAGCGGTTTATGGCAGCAAGCGGAGACTTCTTGCCAGCGTGGTTTCGTCCATACTTAGGTATGGTGGGCCAGTGTGGTCCAGAGCGCTAGGTACTAACAGTTACCGTGGTAAACTGGAAAGTACCTACAGGCTCATGTGCCTGAGAGTTGCGAGTGCGTATCGTACGGTGTCATACGATGCAATCTGTGTCTTGTCCGGCATGATGCCTATCAGCATCGCCATCAAGGAGGACAGAGAGTGTTTCGACCAACGTGACACAAGGGGCATACGAGGTACCAGAAGGTCATTCTCGATGCTCCGCTGGCAGCGGGAATGGTCCAACTCCACAAAGGGCAGATGGACGCACCGACTCATACCGGAGATATCCGGCTGGGTCGGGAGACGACATGGTGAAGTGAACTTCCACCTGACACAAATCCTGTCAGGCCATAGTTGTTTCAGGCAATATCTGCACAGGTTCGGACACGCGGTGTCCCCCATGTGTCCCGAGTGCGTGGAGGAGGAGGAGACTGCTGAGCATGTCTTCTTCGTATGCCCCCGTTTCGCAAGAGCGAGGAGCAACATGATGGCTGTGAGCGGGCCTGGCACTACTCCGGACAATCTAGTCCGGAGGATGTGCGACGACCCGGACATCTGGAACGCGGTCTGTGCGGCCGCCTCTCAGATTGTTCTGGAGCTGCAACGTGTGTGGCGGGTCAACCACCAACACGCCAGTGGTAGCTAATTACCAGTCTCCAGGTAGTTAGCTAGGAGGTTATAAGAGTAAAGAGGGTGCATCACGCACAAAAGCCACTCCCCGACGTAATACTTAACCGTCGTTCCGGGAAGACCAGGGCTGGAGACTGGAGGGGTTTCAGTGGGTCGGGACAGGGATCAGTAGGTGTCTGGGCGAGTGTTACTACCCCAGCATCTCTCCCCTAGTCTCATCCCCACACCCTGAGTTCTCTTCTCAGGTGTCTGTTTGCAGATTTCCCCGCCACCTTAAAAAAAAAAAAAAATACTCCAACTACGACATCAATATTTTAAAACCCAAAGAGTGAATATACCTTTATTAGATTTGAGCATTCATGTAAATTTATTTTTGCAAATAATAAGTTTGAATGAGAAAGGCTGAGTCTGACCACTAGGTGGATTAATTTAGGTTTTTTAACACGAATTTTTATTTTATTTGAAGACACTATTAAAAGTATATTATTTTTTATTTAATGGAAGTTGGGCTGATACAAATTTTGAATAGTTTTTATGTCCACGGTTATCAAAGTGAGCTAAGGGGTGGGCAAAAAATAAATAACACTGAGAAGAAAAAAAAGGAATAGCTTTCATAAAAATTGTGTGCAAGTTACGACGTTTGTAATTTGCATGCAAAAGTGTGTTGAAAAATATCACATTATTATCATTATTTATCATTTAGTTTGCCTTTTGATGACACTTTCACTGTCACTGGACTTGTTTGTTGTCAAATCAAGCATATACGCTGTCGAAATGTCAATAATATTAACAAAACGGCCTCAACTTTTTTTACTTCCCCTTACAATTTCTAACATTTTTGAAGACAGAAAATGAAAATAAAATTTGTATCGGCCTTATTATATTTTATTTAAGGGGTAATATCCACCAAAAAAATTTTTTTTGACATATTTTTATTGGCCTAAATCATGCTAAAACTCTCCTAGAATCGAAATATACATCGCCCAAGTACAGATCTAAACTCCAAATTCGTTTAAATCAATTTTAACCGAACAACTTTTATGCTCCAAAATCACATTTTTCGTTTAATTTGGCGATGCTCGGCTTTGTAAACTAGTAGAAGTTACCTATGATCGATATCATGTGGTTTCCATCAAGTCAATTGTTTCGCTAACATTAATGGAAATCTTCTTGACCTCGCATTCACAAACTCACCAGAGCACCTGGACTTAATTGAACCGCCCACGCCACTGTCACGGCTTGATCCCCTGCACACGCCATTCGTTTTACTGATTGACGTAAGCCCTGACAACTGTATCAAGCTTGACGACTGTTTAGACAATTTTAGTTTCGACTTCAAGACGTGTGATTACGATCAGGTGAAACTGGCGTTCAATAAAATTAACTGGGATTCTGTACTGCAAACCGATTCAGTTGACAGCGCTTTAACTTCCTTCTATGACCAGCTCTACGCAGTTTGTAACGATTTCGTTCCACGGAAAAAACGATTGTTCAATTCTACCTTCAACCAACCCTGGTGGACCCCTCAGCTGCGTCTTCTGAGGAACAAACTAAGAAAAGCACGCCACTGTTTCTTCCTAACGAAATCTGACAGCGACAGACTAAAACTGCATGATGTTGAAGCTTTGTATAAAACGGTTCTACAGGCCACTCACGATAATTATATATCAAAGATCCAGGCTAGTGTGAAACAGGATTCCTCACGCTTTTGAGATTTCGTGAAAAAGCGAAAATCATCTTCTCGCATTCCATCCAATGTAAATCTTAACGATGTTCAGTCCAGCTCCAATTTGGAGGCAGCAAACCTTTTCGCTCTTTACTTCGAAAGTGTTTTCAGTAAGTCATCACCAGTACCACGTCACAACCGTTTCGCCCACATTCCCTCACAAGACATCAACCTCCCGTGTATCCAGTTAACATCAGACGAAGTGAGGATTGCCATCGATAACCTCGGCTCTGAAAAAGGACCCGGAATTGATGGCATTCCACCGCTGTTCCTGAAAAAATGCTGTGCAGAACTGTCAGCTCCAATTACATCATTGTTCAACCGTTCGCTACGTGAAAAGACGTTCCCGGAAATCTGGAAAACTGCATCTGTCATTCCAATTTACGAGTCCGGCAAAGTAAATCGAGTAACAAACTACCGTGGTGTTTCCATTTTATGTTGTTTGGGCAAAGTCTTTGAAAAACTTGTGCACAACGTGCTATATACGGCATCAGCACCTCTCATCTCCGACAGCCAGCACGGTTTTAGGAGACATCGGTCAACTACAACAAACTTGATGTGCTATGTTACCACACTATCACGGGAAATGGAAATGAGGAGGCAAATCGACGCGGTGTACGTTGATTTTGCGAAGCATTCGATACCGTTCCCCACTACCATATCATCGAAAAAATTAAGCATATTGGCTTTCCAGAATGGGTTTTGAACTGGATTTTGTCATATTTATCCGGCCGCATCTCATTAGTTGTAGTCAACTCAGCTCGATCCCGCTCATTTTGTATCACGTCTGGCGTGCCCCAAGGTAGCGTTCTTGGACCGCTGTTATTCAACATCTATGTGAATGATCTGTACCCACTCATATCCTCTTTCAAACTCTCTTTTGCCGATGACCTGAAAATATTTCGTGTAGTTGCGTCTACGAATGACCACACTGCCCTTCAGGAAGACATCAAAATTTTGCTGATACTAAATGCAAAATTATATCATTTACACGCTCTACCAATCCAGTTCATCACGGGTACAGTATAGGACACGGTGTCTCTGGTAGAAGAAACTTATCCGAAAAAATTAGTATCGCTCTTATACTCATCATTCGAAAGCTCAAGGTGTCCCCTTTAATATGCTACTAAAATTGAGATGTTCTATCGGCGGGTCCAGAACAATTTTTTTTCAGACATTTTTTTGTAATTGAAAACCTGGTGGAATGGGAACTATGTACAGTATGTAAAAAAAATTATAGACACCCCCCCTGTACTGTTGCTTACCCAATTGAAAACTTGCAAATGGGCATGCAAATGGCTTTCTTTTCTCAATGGAGTTATTCATTTAGAGTTTATCTTTCATTTAATAACAAAAACAACATTTCATAGTTAACATTTCTCTTAACATAGTTATTTAAGTGAAAAAAGGCATAAAATTCATGTCAAAAAATTTAACACACCCTGGGAACTTACTCGCCTAATATTTAGTGTGGCCTCCTTTCGCCAGAATCACGGCTTGGCATCGATCTGGCATAGACTCCACAAGTTTTCAGAAGGTATTTGGTTCGATTTTGTCCCGTTCCTCAGAAATGACGCGCTTCAGTACATTCAAATTCGTCGGGTTCTGTTCTCAAACTTTTTTCTTGAGAATAGCCCAAAGATGTTCAATGGGTATGTAAAAAAATTAAAGACACCCCCTATTGTATCAGCACATTTATACAAAGAAACCTAGTTTGCTGCATAATACGACTATTTTTTCAAAACTGTCGAATGTCATCAAGGCAAAAGATAAAGAAACTGTCACAGGAGTTTTTTTAAACGCTTTATTTTTCAGTGTAGCAGTTAAGAAACTCGATCATTCCAACATGTTATCTCAAAAAAATATGCACACCCCCAGTCAAATGTCACTCTGTACTCGCAAAAGTTTTGTTTTGTAAATATATAGGCTGAAAACCTTAAAGTGAAAGTGTTGCTTGCTGTTGTTGTTGAAGTACACCTGCGTTTTTCTAATGTTGTGAATCAAAATGGGCAGAAAACGTGAAATACCTCTGGCCATCAAACAACTTATAATTTCACACCATAAGTTGGGACATGGATACAAAAAAAATGCTGCTATGGTCGATTTGAGCAAGAATACAGTTGCTACCATTGCACAGTGGTCCAATAAGGCAAAAAGTGGAACTTAATTCCATAGCGCCTTTCAACATCATCCTAGCTTAATAATGTCTTCGGAGCAATTGTTTGTATGAATGACCCGCATAATTGCAAATTGTCAAAAAATATGAAAAGTGTACTATACTTAAAATAAAAAAATTAACTTTTCTGTGTGAAGAGATAGAAGAATAATTTTATCAGCAAAGTTGTAGAAAATTTAAAAATATGAAACTTTGTTGAACAAATGAAAATCCTATCTCTTTTCGGTGCAAAGTTATAAAGTACACTACATGGAACTTATTCAAAAGTTAGTTTTTTGTACTTAACTTTTGTTAGTTGCATTCTACACGAAAGTGTGGTTCGGAGGAATTGTTAGAGCATACAAAACACACATTTTTGCCGAAGACCATATTTCTCCAGGACTTTTACTTACAAAGTTATATCATATTTTAGCTTATTTTTTCGATAACTTCAAGAACGTATAGGTTAAAAAGGGGCAAGTGGAATCATGATGTCAATACTTTTCCTTGAAGTTAAGCTGAAGTACTATAAACCTCTTTAGGTTCCATTTGTCCCAATCCACTCATTTTAGAGTACGGCGAGCATATGTCACTGTAGGTTTTCATATATCAAAAATACTAACTTTTTTGTGTTAAGAGATAGAGAAATGGTTTATTCGGCAAAAGTTTTAGAACGTATAAAAATATGAAACTTTGTTGAACAAACAAAATTTCTATCTTCATTGGGAACAGAGTTCCAGAGTATTTCATGAAAAAGTTACTTAAAAGTTAGTTTTTTGTATTTAACTTTTGTTAGTTACATTTTACAAGAAAACGTTGTTCTAAAGAAGCATTTGGGCATACAAAACACACGTTTTTGTTGAAGGCCACACATCTCCACGACTTTTCCTTACAAAGTTATAGCGCATATCAGCATATTTTTTCTAATTCTCAGCCACAGCAGCACCTTCTTGAGGAACTTAACTGTGTGTTAAATGAAATTTCCCTCGGAGCTCTCTTCTTCGTGAAGGAAATAAAATACGAAGCGCCCTGCCAGTCGTTGCCATCCATTATCGCCAGGCAATTTTCACAGTTTGGCCGGTGGCACCAACCGGCCGACCAAGCGCACGCAGCGATGTAGCCACTTTTCCCTCGGTCTTCCTCTTCTTGCTTTGATTCTTGTCCAATAGTGCCAAGAACATATAAATGTCGAAACGGGGGTATCCGGCGTCCACGAAGTGTCGCACGTCCACGACGTGTCGGACTTCTGGTGAGGCTTTACTTACGGTAGTGAAAGTCTCATATTTCTGACCAATGAAAAAATGCACGAGAGTAGCTCTTAAAGTTTTCGGAATCGAAATTTTGTTTGATAGATAGCAAATCGCTTAGAAATGCATGAAAACTGTAGATATCCATTAAAAAGTTGTCGCTCGCACATGTGCACGGCAATTTTAAGTTTCGAAAATAGAAAAACTTTTTTTTTTCGGTTTCGTCTGATAATTCCGGGTGGGTAAGTACCCACAGGGATTTTTTCCGAGTGGGTACTACTACCCACACTACCCACATGAAACGCAGGCCCTGGCCAGATCGATGCCAAGCCGTGATTCTGGCGAAAGGAGGCCACACTGAATATCAAGCGTGTAAGTTCCCAGGGTGTGTTAAATTTTTTGACATGAATTTTATGCCTTTTTTCACTTAAATAACTATGTTAAGAGAAATGTTAACTATGAAATGTTGTTTTTGTTATTAAATGAAAGATAAACTCTAAATGAATAACTCCATTGAGAAAAGAAAGCCATTTGCATGCCCATTTGCAAGTTTTCAATTGGGTAAGCAACAGTACAGTTTTGACGTTGGACTAACGTCTATATCGAAGTTAGGCACCTGAATTTGAAAATCTAGTAATTCAACCGGGGAAAACCAGGGAAAAGTGGTCAGGTTTTGAGCGCTTATATATCAGTCATTTCTTTTCAGAATTTCGAGGTTTTGGCATCAACCGATCAGAAATTCTTTTACGGTTGAATTTATGTAACAAAAATAACCTATTGTTCGAGATACACTATTGAAAAATTGATGAATCACATCGATTGTCTAAATCATACCGAGCAACCAATCACCACCTCTCTTCACAAGCACAGTCGACACTAACGGATACAACCGATCTGACTTTGTAAACAGTCTCACAGCTTTCAACCAATAACGAGCTCGCTTTCGGTAGCTGAAACAGGTGTTTCAACACCGTTTTAAAATGCTTCTTTTATCATTATCACTGAACAGATTCTAAACACCAATGGCTTGATTGATAGGGGAAATATTGCGCAAGATTGTCATATAATAATTTAAATATGTTTTCGATACTAAACTGGTTAAAAGTTGTGTTAAAAGTCGTGCACATTCAACCAATCACAAGCTCGCTTCTTGTTTGCTCGCGGATGGATTTTTGCTTTGGGCTATATAATAGCCTGTGTCGTCTCATAGCAGTCATCAGTTAACAAGTGAAAGGCCACCAGGCCGGTCTTGTATAATCAGCAGCGGTGGCTGATTCCAACGGCCAAACTGAGCTGCAGCAGAACCAGAGCGGTGGTATCAGGCAGCAGCGGCGGAGGTAGTGGGAAGCTGCATTTCTTCATTCAGTTCGGTGCTCCTTCGATCTGAGTTGGACCCCACCAGCGGTAATCCAATTCAGATATCGTTGGGTGAAAACGTTGGGTGTGTGTGCAGTGTGCACATATAGCGTATGTGCATCTGTATTGCTATGACATTTGCGATGATAGGGATGGCGCTGTTGCGTGTGTATGGCTAGCTAAAGCGTGTTTAAGACACTAGCATGTGTAGCATATTATGGCTATTGCGTGTATATCTTCAGCGTGTGTACGGATAGTTATAGCTTGTGTGTGGATAGCTGCTGCGTGTGTAATGATTAGTTATAGCGTATGTATGGATAGTAATAGCACATGGTTGGATAGCTTATGCGTGTGTATAGATAGTTGTATCGGATGTATGGAAAGGAATAGCGTGTGTATGGATAGCTATAGCTACAGCGTGTGTATGAATAGTTTTAACGCGTGTTTAGATAGTTATAGCATGTGTGTGAATAACTATAGCGGGTGTTTATCGAAGATTATTATTGTCATTGAAAATATTAAAACGTCTTAACGAACACAGTTGTTAATTTGATTTTACAGCAGCGATTTTAACTTCTTCAGCCAGTCTTTATTCATCGAGGAAAAATTACTACCTATGAATGATCAACACTTATTTACTAGAAATTTGATTTAGATCAAAACGGGTTCTTTTGAGTATCATAAGTTATTGGTAAAAAAGAGTTGCAAGTTTTCTCAATGAGCATTCATTAAATTTTCGTTTTTGTTTCTCGGTGCGCGGTTTTGATTTTGTTTCTCGCACACAGAGAAAGAAACAAACTTGTCGCTATCGTGAAAAATAACAAAACAATTAGAAATGCTCTAAATCACAACTGAAGAAGTTAAGATATTTTCCTGTCACTCGCCCAAACCTTGATAACAACTACCGAAAAACGTGTGATTGAGCTCTTGCTATATTGAGTTATTGAACCAAACGTTTTTTTTTTTCAAATACATGAAGTTATATGCTGGGCTGGAACTAACCTAGCATGAGTTTTATCGATTAGATGTCAAACAATTTTCAAATTTAAAATTTTCGGTTGAATCGTTCTGGGCTCCAATTTCAGATAGTTTCGTAAAGTTTGCTTTTTGCTTAGAGAGGAAAATTTTACCAATTCGCTCAATTAAATGATTGTCTTGGTAGTGCAGCAAACAAAGGGTTGATTCGAATATGTATGAAATGACAGCGATTAAATAAAAGATATCCATTCTTTTAGTATATATTATTATTTATAACGTTTTAACGTCTCAGCATCCAGAAATGCACTGTTAGATAAAATTGCAGCAAATACTAGAGTTGCAATTCTCTCTATTATTTGTTTTAATGGAATACAAGAATACCGTAGTCCAACGTCATGCGGTCGTGTCTTGAATACCACCCTCCTACTTTTTACATACTGTATACTTATCAAGGGATTTAGGTATTGGGGGGCCCGATCAGATAGTGTTGAAACCTTCAAGTTTTGTTTTTTCATATAATGAAACAATACTTGGCATGATCTTGGATTTTTTGAAAAGGGTAAAGTGGGGGAAAAAAGACTCGAAAATTTTGAGTCCAAAAACTGCTGAAAAGACAAAAAAGCTATAACTTTTTGTACGCCTAATCGATTTCTCTGAAAATTGATATGGTAATTCTATCCTATAAAAATATACAATGTCGGTTATTGAAAGTTGCTGTCGAGACTTCATAATTAGATATTAACATTTTTCTTCAAAAACATGGCGATTTTTGGAGTTTTTTTCCTTTGTCACTAGAACTAGGTCCTAAATTTAAACAATAAGTTTTATAAATCAACTCAAGAGCTTTTATTGGACGTATTCAAAAAGTGCTTCGTTTAAAAAAAATCGATTTTTTCATAACATGATTTAGGCTATCATTTGAACCTGTTGCACAAGAAGCGCAACTCCATGTTGCACCTACTTTTAAAATGCTTGCTATAGCAGGCCATAGCTCTATAACGTCCCAATTGGTCTCGAGGTACGATGCTTGTCTTACAAGCCAGTCCTCGTATGTTTCAAAGACCGTTGGGAAAGACCGTTGAAATCAATCACATCTTAAATTTTTGTTATTGATACTCGCTTTGCATTATTTTCACACAATATCAGAAGCAAATTGGTTTAAAAGATTGACCTCCAAAAAATCTCGGGTTCGAGTCGGGCTCGGGTTTCACAGTTTCGGGTTCGGGTCGGGTTCGGGTTTCCCAAAAATAAAATTTTCGGGATCGGGTTTGATCGGAAAAAAAGTTTCGAGTTCTGGTTTCAACCGGAACAAAATTCGGGTACGGGTTTGAAAAAAGCCAAACCCGACCATCTCTAGTAGCCAGTACTTCAAACATTCTTAAAGGTACAATAAGCATACCAAATTGCAGAAAAATCGAAGCATTCTACTCAAAGTTACAGTAACATTATGATTTTAGCAGCACCTGGACATTAGAGTTTAGAATGCCATTTCACCAGGCCCGGATTCAAAATCGGCGAGCAGTAGAACTGAAAAAGTTTACATCCGATTGACTTGAAATTTTAACTGTAGCTTTTTCATAAGATTATCTAGTGAAGTACACACGATTTTAGCGATTGATTAACAACAACAAAAGTTATAAATAATTAAAGTCGATTTATTTTGTCGAAAAAATTTTTTTTCTTCCAAACCGTTGCCATTTTGCGAAGAAAAATTCTTGAAAAATAATCATGTGTACTTCACTAGTGACATTTATGTAAATAATGAAAAAAAATTGTTTTGGTGATAGGTGAAATTGGGCACGACTTCTACTGCTCGCCGCGGAACAACTTTTGAAAAAAGCGGTTCACGGCAATCGCTGCACAGCCGTCATTTTGTAACAAAAATAGCAATTTTCTGCTCTGCAAGAGTTGCCTTATCCAATGATATATCATTTAATCCGGAAAAAATTGTTTTTCGAGCATTCGGTTCATATTACCCCTTAATAGTCTTATTTTTTAATAACTAACAACTGTGTAAAGTTCTTCTAAAATCTATAATTTTCGTTATACTCCATGAAATTATTTAATATAAGAAACAGCAATGAACCTAATGAAAGAGATAATAATCGACAGATCACAGACTCAAAGTAATAAAAACTTTTGGTAGAGCACAGAACAACAAGTGGGTCATCTGCATGGTAATGTTTTCAATTATAATTTCGGTGATTCCAACAAACTTGCTCGCCATGAACACCCATCAATGAATACGTACGCATACATCATATGCTGCGACCGAAATCACGCTTTTTCTGTCTATGTGGATTAACTTGTGATTTTAACTCTGCTAACTGAAAGGATCTTCAGCTATACCGCGTGTAACGTTGTATAGTGTTGGTATTTGCAGAAGCAACAGCTTTGAAAACAACATGTCGTAAAAGCAATGCCACAACCAGATGTCAAGAGGATTTGGAGATTCGCATTTTTTAAACTTGCCTTGTCAAACTTTCAAGCTGGAAACATTTTCCAGACAATTTAAATGATAGGTTTTTACGTTTAATATGATATTTTTTAAGATTTCTATTACTACTCATTATACATGTAGAAGAGTTTTTTTTATTGATTTAGCTATTCACAAAACTGGACGGATCAGTGCATTACCGGTACGTTAGCAGAGGCTTGCCAATCCACTCGACGCTTGTACGTTTATCTAGTTGCTTAGGGCGGGGGAAAAAAGTTTGCTTGCAGAAATGCTGAACCCTAACCGATGAGTCTACTTGTTGGCGTGCAAAGATGCATACCGAAAGTGAGTTGCTCTGTGTTACTTCGAGCATAATTCTTAAACTGTTAATATTTTGTGTTGCCGGTATATCTGGAGAAGCATTGCCAGAAAAACAACTATGTTCAGAAGGAGTTTGTGTTTTTTCCTATCTGTGTGGAACAATAATTGAGCAGGGTGAAGGTCTAATTGATGTTCGCCTCGAAAATACCGAATGCCCCTCGGATATGGTGTGTTGCAAGCCGCCAAACGAAGCCCCCGCGGGTGAAGCTCATTGCGAAGGAATTTGTGTTCCTTTTAATCAATGCATGCTTGGTGATGAGAAGTACAATATTGATCTTCGACTTGACCAGAAAGACTGCAGTGAAAATTTGGTATGCTGCCATTCAATGTTAATGGAACACAAGGAAGATGAACATCAAGACCGGTGTGAAGGAAAGTGTGTTCCCCCAGTACAGTGTCTCAATACAACATCCGACAGTGCCCAATATGATTTGAGAAGTTACGATCATACTTGTCCTGTTGATTTAGTGTGTTGTCAGGAGTTTTCGTTTGAAACAACAATAAATAACGGCCTCCAAAGAGATTGTCAGTGTGTGCCATTTTTCGATTGTTTAGACGATGTGATTAACACTGCAAGTATGATAAATTTAAGACTCTCTGAAGACGAATGCCCTAATGATCAAATATGTTGTAAAAACCCACGGCCCATTAGTAGTAACAACAACCAGTTTCACTGTAAAGGAATGTGCGTCCCAATAAATCAGTGTCCAAATGTATTATACAGCCTAATTGATTTGCGTAGTAACGCTGATTGTGCCCAGGATCAAATATGCTGTGCTATGAACGTTCAACTACCCCAAGTTTGTGACGGAACATGTGTACCTTTTGATCAATGTCTCACACCTGGACATTCTGAAATGATTCAATCGGGTAGTAAAAACACGTGTCCTCCAGATTTATTCTGTTGTCCGGATAGTTTTCCCACAATTCCAGACATGAATGAAGAATCTGGAACATGCCAATGTGTTTCGCCATCACAATGCGCGGATCATGGCATCGGTGACATTAAAGACCTCGATCTGAGAACTGCCGGCTGTTCCTTCGACCAAATTTGTTGTGTCAATATTCGGGATCAGAAAAATAATGAGGAGAAAAATCATTGCCGTGGTTCGTGTGTTCCCGAATATCAATGCAGAACTAAGAATACGGCAGATCGGTTGGACCTTCGAATTGGTGAAGAGTGCCCGAAGCAAACGATATGCTGTGAAGCAACAGATTTGATATTAGCAGTCAATTATACCTGTGAAGGAACATGTGTACCCAGTGGCGAATGTTCAACAGTTATGGCAAAAGATTCGATTGATTTGCGCTATGGAGAAGCCTGTCCCAAAGGATTAACCTGTTGCAAGGATTCTCTGAAGCTGCCCCATGCAATTTGTGAAGGAACCTGCGTACCAATCTCTATGTGCCATGATTACACTCAGCATTTTGACAGTTGTTCCAAAGGGAAAGTTTGTTGCAGAAACGTTACGTTTGCAGCGGAATATGCTCCAAACTTAAACGTTTGCCGCGGTACTTGTGTTACACTTCAGCAGTGTAACGACTATATAATTGACAACACAGATTTCCAAGGGAACATCCGCCGCCAAATTTTCGATAACGGTTGTCCTGAGAGTTTAGTATGTTGTGAAAGTTTTTCAAAACAACCCGGTCCCGAAGTCCCGTGGACTCAATGGATCACGGATACCAACAATATGATCGATCAAGACAGTAATAGAGTGAACAAGTCGTGTCTAGTGAACTTAAATACCGACAGATACAATGATGGACAGCAAGAGTTCTCTTGGGTGGTAACGGTTTGGAGAAAACATGAGACTGCACAAGAAGAGTATCGTTGCGTTGGTACACTGATTAAGTCCGATACTGTGCTTGTTCCAGCGGATTGCATTTACGATCTATCACATACACAGCTTTTTGTGAGATTCAGGACATCGAATGGTCAAACGAGAGAAAATGATGAGGTTGGTATAGTTTTCAATTGAACAGATAAATAACACTGGTCAACACAGGTGTAAAGCTCAAGTTGGGAAAACGGAAGATAAGAGCTTTTCAACTGTGAATTTTGATGCCCCTTGCCACCAACATTTTCTTTGAGACTTAAATGGGTTTTTTCGTAAAAATAACGTTGAAGCGACGAACCCGGCGAGCAATTAGTATGCGACACTTTGACGTATGCTGACGCGTATTGACAATTGCTAGAGGCACCAAATTTCACAGGAATGGTTAAAAACCAAATCTTTTTAGCGGCAACTATTTTGAACTATGGGGCAGCATTTTTTCGCTTTTGTCGACCGGTGTGGTTAAAAATAGAATATAGGTGCAATTTACAGAAAGATAAGTTTCCGCCAGTTCAATTTTGTTCACTCAATCAATTTTGTGTACTCTATCTTGCTGAGTAGTTATCGTGCATATGTATAAAATATGTCTTTTTATATATGCTTATTTTACTTCGGCATTTTTCAGCTGTGCCAATAACATATAACCCCTAATTTGACAGAATGGCGCAACTGCAAATCTAGGCCAGAAATAAATTCAACACAACATATAAAACAAATCTCAATCAAACAACTTTTTATTAAAAAATATTCAAAAATCAACCAAATGTTATAAATGAACTAGGCCTCCATTTTTAATACCTACGTGCAATAACTCAATGCTTACTTGCGAAAAAAAAAATAGGATTTGAGGATGTTCAAATGATCAAATAACAATTTCAGGAATTAAGATATGAAAATAATAAAAATATTATATAATTATTATCACTTTTTCCATGAAAATGAAAATCTCTAGGAGAAGGTTTTGACAAAATCATGTTTATGGTTTTTTAAATAATCCATAATTTTCAGTTTATTACATATATATTGAAAATGTGAAGGTTGTGTATCACTGATGTTTGTAGTTTTGTCATAGTTGCAATAAAAATATCAAAATGAATATCTCCAGATCGACATGAACTATCCTACAGTACGGTTGCATTTTACCAACAGCTCGAGGCTAAGTCTTAGACTACCGAGAGATATTAAAATTTTGTTTTTCGCTTTCAACAGGCAATCTTTTTAAAAGACTACCTGAGCAAAATCATTTCAAATCGCCTGGAAATACGCGAAAATTTAATCGACCATTTTTGATTTGAATGAAACCTTGCACACGTATTTGGCTTAGCAAACTGACCATTTTTCACAGGGGGAGAGATTTTTTACACCCATGAGTTACATTCTAAAAGGGCGTATGCCTTTTGGCATAGGATTTATTCGAAGCATTGTAGCCCAGAAACCGTTGGATGTATAGAAAAACTGTCTGAGAATGAGTTGTAGCGAATTGAAAATGCATCATAAAAAAATCTCCACTGTACAAAAAAAAATTTTTTTGACCAAAAAAAATTTAAAATAAAAATTAAATTTCAATTTGAATATTACAAGCGCAAAAGAATTGTATGATTGGTCTAATCAGAAAAGTAATAAAAATTCATCAAAAATGTCATTTAGTTGGGTGTCATATGACGAATATGAACAAGGATATATATTTATAGCACTTAGAACATTTAACTCTTTTCTTGAGAACCGTTCGCCCAATCGTCTTGTTGTCAAAGAATGAATTGTATATTTTTGATCAAGCAGTCCAATGAACGTATGGTTTTTGCTGGAGAACCATGGACAAAATAAGAAAAACGGACTTTTTTTAAAAAGTTGCGTATTAACGTCAACAAAAAAATATTCAGCTCTTTTTTTTAAATTGAAATTTAATGTTAATTTTTTTTTTGGTCAAAAAATTTTTTTTGTGCAGTGTATATTTTTTTATGGTGCATTTTCAATTCCCTACAACTCATTCTCAGACAGTTTTTCTATACAACCAACGGTTTCTGGGCTACAATGCTTCGAATAAAACCTATGCCAAAAGGCTTACGCCCTTTTAGAATATAACTCATGGGTGTAAAAAATCACTCCATCGGTGAAAAATGATCAGTTTGCTAAGCCAAATACGTGTGCAAAGTTTCATTCAAATCAAAAATGGTCGATATTCGACCGTAGGTCATTTGGCGCGATCTTGCTCACCTGTTGAAACGAAAAGTAATAAATTTGTTTTTAGCGTTAACGAGTGTTTAGTGAGTAAACTTGGTTTGAGATATTTCTACTTAAATTCTATAGTGAAGTGAAAGTGTAGTGAAGTTTTCCAGTTATGCCTGGAAAAAATAAAAAAGCTCGCATTGATGCGGCTTCAAAGAAACGTGAGGCATCTCCTCCAAGTGACACTGAAATTTCGACTAACAGGTATGATATTCTTTCTTCCGTTGGAGATCAAGAATTTTTCAAACTTCTCATACTGAGCATAAAGCCGTTATGAAGAAGGTTAAAGTTCCACCTATTGTGGTATTTGTAGCTAATTTAAAAGCATTTCGATCAGATCATTCCATCATTTCTGTTGGATGTAAAAGTTAATTTTCAAATTGGCCGCCAAGGCGAAATTCGTATTTTGGCCGAATCTGTTGATGGCCATAAACATCTTTTACAGTATTTGACTGAAAAGATGTATAAATTTTATTCTTTTGATGCCAAAAACGAGGGACCGTTTAAGGCTGTTTTGAAAGGTCTCTCAAATGATCAAACTATTGATGAAATTAAAGATTGTTTGTCAGAATTACTTGGTTTTGCCCCCAACTAAGTAATTTTGATGAAACGAAAGGCAAATGCCAAAATTAATCAAACTGGAATACACCAGGAAAATTACTTAGTACATTTTGATCGTACCAAAGTACATAATTTGATATGTTTGGAAAAAGCACGTGTTTCATTTAACATGCGAATAAAGTGGGAAAATTTCAAGAGACACGGAGGAATCCATAATCTTACGCAATGCCGGAATTGTCTAGCCTATGGTAATGGAACTCGAAACTGCCATATGGCAGCAAAATGTATGATTTGTGGTGACACTAGTCACACGAAAGATATCTGCTCCGCGAAAGAGACCACTAAAAGTTTCAAATGTGTAAACTGTGGGGGAAATCACAAATCTAATTTCTTTAATTGTCCTGCAAGGTCAAAAATTATTGCTTCCAGACAACGTAGGAATTCTAAACAACCAGTTGTCAATGTGGGTATACAAAAGACTTTCAATACTGTTCAGGCATCACCAGCACTTTCATTAGCAGGTGTATCTGTAGGTAATATTTTAAAATCAGGTAAAAAATTTCAGACAAATAATCCTGTTCAGGCAACACCAGGCTGTTCATATGCCAGTGTCCTTTCAGGTAATATTTCAAATTCAAACACTAACAAACCATTCGTGTTTGATACTGAAAAGTCAGCCAGTATTGATTTAGGTATTCCAACACCCGAAAAGATTGATTACCTACAACAATCCATGCTGCAGTTAATGTCCGCTTTGTTGAGCTGTAACTCGATGTATGAGGCTGTTCAAGTAGGTATGAAATTTACAACTAATATTGTTATGAAATTGAAATTCAGCAATAATTTTAAATAATGCTGTAAATTTTCTAAATTGGAATGCTCGCTCTTTAAAAGCGAAAGAGGATGAATTTTTCAATTTTTTAACAGTCCACGATGTGCATATTGCAGTTGTGACTGAAACGCTTTTAAAGCCAAATATTAAACTATAAAAGAACCCGAATTATATAGTTCATTGGTTTGATAGAATTGATGTTGCCGGTGGTGGAGTTGCAATAGTTATCCACCGTCGAATAAAACATCGTGTTTTACCCCATCTTGAAACCAAAGTTATCGAGAGTTTGGGAATTGAAATTGAAACAAGTATTGGCAATTTATTTATAGCAGCAGTGTATTTGCCTTTTCAATGCACTGGTAGCGAAAAAATTATTTCAAGGGAGATTTGCAAAAACTCACAAGAAATAAATCTAAATTTTTAATCATCGGTGATTTTAATGCGAAACACCGATCTTGGAATAACGCTCAAAGCAATTCCAATGGAAAAATATTGTTTAATGATTGCTCGGCTGGATTTTATTCAATTTTATTTCCAAATGGGCCTACATGTTATTCTTCTATTAGGAATCCATCTACAATTGATTTGGTACTAACAAATCAAAGTCATTCATGCAGTGATTTATTAACTCATGCTGACTTTGATTCTGACCATCTTCCCATAACATTTTCTATTTCCCATGGAACTATTTTAAATCCCACTAGATCTGTGTTAAATTATCACAAGACGTCAATACCAAAGATCTCGTGATCCTGCTTTGAAAATTATTTTTCAAGAATTACAAAAGGAAATTAAACATAGATTCACTCTCTTGCGAAATGAGAATTTCATGAGAGAAGTTAAACAACTAAAACCTCATTCAAAACCTATCTGGAAGCTTTCGAAGGTTCTTAAGAAATCTTCGAAGCCCATTCCAGTCCTTAAATATGGTGATTGCATTTTTCTAACGAATGAACAAAAATCTCAAAAACTTGCTCAGCAATTTGAGAGTGTTCATAACCTCAATTTGAACGTAGTAAGTCCTATTGAAAATGAAGTAAACCAAAAGTATGATCAGATCATCACCCAAGAATTTCTTCCTGATGAGGTATTGGAAACAAACTTGAATGAGGTGCGAACTATTCTCAAAAAATTCAAAAACATGAAAGCACCAGGAGATGATGGGATTTTCTATATCCTCATCAAAAGACTTCCCGAAAACTCTTTAAATTTCTTGGTAAACATTTTTAACAGATGTTTTGCACTAGCACATTTTCTTACGAAATGGAAAAATGCCAAAGTCACTCCAATTTTAAAACCCGAAAAGAATCCAGCTGAATTGAAATTCAAACTTTTTGAAAGAATAATTCTTAATAGAATGATAACACATATTAATGAGAACTCAATTCTTGCAAATGAGCAGTTTGATTTTCGCCATGGGCATTCCATCATCAGTTACTTAGAGTAACAAATATAATTCGAACTAATAATTCTAAAGGTTATTCGACTGGAGCTGCTCTTCTAGATATAGAAAAGGCATTCGACAGTGTTTGGCATAAAGGTTTAAGGGGTTATATACCTGTTTGGTCGAGAAAAGTGAGGGAAGTTTGAAATACGCAGCCTAATCTTTGCAGTATCTATTCGGCCAAAGCATGAATGGTTAGTTCCCATGACATCTTCGGACTACTTACTTACTTTCTTCTATGATGATAGATCGTTGAGATCATATACCGAAACCAGAATACGTCTCCACAAAACTCGGTCTTGGGCTCCTACTCTCCAGTCTCCCCTTACACCCGCTTCTCTGCCATCCTCGTCGACAGCACACATTCAGCGCGTGCGAGGTCTGTCGCATAGATTACCAAGATAAACCAATCCATCTCAACCGCAACACCAACACCCGCAGAACAATCACGTTCTCTGCCAGCTACCATGTGATTTGTTTTGGCAGTGTTTATGGTGAATCCAATTCTCCGACTTCCCTTTTAGGAGCCGGAAAGGCCTCCTCAACAGCTCTACGGTTGACACCAATTATATCAATGTCGTCCGCGAAGCCCAGAAGCATGTGAGACTTAGTGATGATGATGCCGCTTCTCTGCACACCTGCCCTTCGTATTTCACTTTCTAAAGCTATGTTGAACAGCAAGTTCAAGAGCCCGTCACCTTGCTTCAGACCATAATGTCACAAATGCGTCCGAAAATTTACCCGCTGTCCTGACGCATGATGTGAAACCGTCAAAAGTCGCACGTAACAGTTTAACTAGTTTTGTTGGGAAACCATGTTCTAGAATTATTTGACACAGCTCGTTGCGTTTCACTGTGTTGTACGCCACCTTAAAGGCTTTCTACAACGGCCTCAGTGGAACGGGGTACGGGATAGAATTTTGTAAGCGGAATTGAGGAGGGTTACCCTTGCCTCGATAATAGCGACAGTCGAGTCTATGTCCCTGCTTGTAGGTAGGGCATGTGAGTCCTTCCATTCAGTCCGCAGGTAGTTGTTCTTCAGACCATACTTTTAGGATAATCTGGTGAATTGCACTACACAGCCGCTCGCTCCCAACTTTGAAAAGTTCGCCCGTTAAGCCGTCCTTCCCATCGGCTTTGTGGTTCTTTAGTTCTTTGCGAGCATTCTTCACCTCGTCCGATTTGGTGGGTCCAGCTTGTCCGACCTCCCCAATTTCTATCCTGTTTTCCTTGGCGACTCTCTTATCTTCCTCATCGTACAACACCACTACAAAATGTTGCTTCCAATGCCTGGCCACCTGCAATTTATCGGTAATCAGGTTCCTCTCCGGTCATTACACATGGCAGGTACTGACACGATCCGATTCCTGATTCCGTTGCTCGTTCTATAGGATCTCCTCGTGTCGTGCCTGGTGAGGCACGACCGTAGCACAGTGGGGTGACTCCATACAAAGGCTGGCCAAGCAAAAAAAGTGTCGATAAATGCGACAAAAACTTTGTATTTACATAATTTTGGGGCGCTGAACACGAATTTGGCATCCATTTTTTGTTTGGGGCTATCCATAAAGCACGAAATCCAATTTTTAATATTTTTTGGCACTATTTTCCATAGAACTTTATGATCTTTGACCACAAGTAGTGCCACCGGGTGTCCTCCCCATTGAAAAAAAAATACGCTATTTATGGACGACCCCTCAAACTAAACAAATTTTGCCTAAATATATATATATATATATATATATATATATATATATATATATATATATATATATATATATATATATATATATATATATATATATATATATATATATATATTTTTTTTTTTTAATTAACTGAAACAACATTAGTGATACAAACTAATTACAAATTGAAAAAAATCATCATCAGCATCATCGTCTTCCGCAGTGATCGCTTAAATCTCGTGTAGAATTGAGCCGTTGAGAGCAAAAGTGGTACATGTGCCATTTTACACTTTTTGGGTTTTTTGCATAAATTGATGCAGAACGCAATAATGTACTAGAATATCCAAGAAAAACCGAGATCTGATAACCTAAACCAAAATTATAGCCAACACAATTTTTGGTAATTAACACAATCACCATTCCGTTGTGAGCAAAAGTGGTACATGTCCAATCTGTGCGTGTTAGATGAATTGCAAGTCGAGGATCTTAGGATATGAAACAATCATGTCTTCAGCAAAGTTGGTCAAGTGATTGAGTACTTTCCGATGAAGATCTGTCTGCTTTGGAATTTTCACACTACGTGGTGCTAGTGTACCCGTGACTATTTTGTAGCAGAAAGCATTTTACCTATTTCAGTATCAACTCGTATGCTGTTACCAAATACATATACACCAGCGCCACGAAGAGACAGAATTCCTCAACAAACAGATCATCATTCTATAGTACTCAATTACTTGGACAACTCTGCTGAAGACATTAATGTTCTATGTCCTAAGATTAGAGAGCTATAATGCATCCTTCATGCTCACACTGGACATGTACCACTTTTGCTCTCAACGTTTTCTGGTTGTCGTTATTTTTCCCATAGAACAAAAGTGGTACGTGTTTTTGCATTGAAGTTTGTGTAAGTTTCTCAACCAGAACTCGTTATGCTTTCATGTACCGTCTTTTGAAACCTTTCCAGCATTGATTTAGTGCAGTTGTGTTGAAAAAAAATTGTTGGAAATAATTTACTATTTGAGTATTTTCGTTTACCGCGTCTCCTAAAAAATTTACTTAATGGCACATGTACCACTTTTACTCTCAACGGCTCAATTGTTTCCAGAAAATTTGAAGTTCATTATACTTATCAGCAGGGAAAATGTCTTTCGCAGCAATTTACATTTCTTCTAGTAATTTTCGATGTTTAGTTGGTTCATATATATTTTATCTTCCTAATCCGGTTTCTATGGTTGAAAGAGAACATTTTAATACATGTATAACACTATGAATTGACAACTTACTAGACATTAAATTAGGTGGTGCCGCTGAAGTTGAAGGCTCCATAGTAAAATTCGACGAATTTATGAATTTGAATATTTACAACAACTTTTCCTTTGACGTCAAAAATATCCAAGCTATCATTGAAGCTACAGAGCGTTCCAAAGTAATGTACTTTTTTTCAAAAAAATGTCAAAAAACGTCAGTATGCCATGCTTTGAAAAGTCATAAAAAATTCAGATTTCATGATACTGCGTCCAAATTTTGTGCTCACGTTTCTTACGGCGGTGAAGCCAGCAGCTCTTACCTCCCGGTATTTCTCCCGCATGTGACGCGTCACACGATTAGCTGCTACTAACGTGTTGGCGTAGGCTCGGTTCTTCGCTACCGTCACCTCTAGACATTCAGCATCGAACCACCCACTACGCGTGGTTCCCGTAGTCATGCCTATCACTTCTCGCGCTGTTTCGCTGACCGCATCATAGATGTGCTTCCACTGCTCGTTCGGGTCCTCTCCAGCTGGTTCACCGATCCGTCTATCAACTTTCTGAGTATACTTTGCAGCAACTCCATCCGCTGATAATCTCTGGATGTCCAGACGTATCTTTCTCGTCGATCTCGAATAAATACGTTGGACAATCGGGCGCGAATCTTGCCTACCACGAAATAGTGATCCGAGTCGATGTTTGGCCCTCGAAAGGACCGCACATCTTTGACGTCTGAAAAGTGCCGGCCGTCGATCAGCATGAGGTCGATCTGGGAGCAGGCCTCTCCAATGGGGTGTCTCCAGGTGTGCTTCCGAATGTTCAGACGTGCAAAATGGGCCATTCCTCTGGCCTCTTTCTTATCTCCGATGACGATCTTTATACCGTGTTGTGAGCACTCTCCATACGTTTTCTCAAGGAGCTCATAGAACTCCTCATTTACGTTATCGGTTTTATCGTTTGTCGGCGCGTACACGTTGATCAGGCTGTAATTGAAGAATCTGCATAGACGGTCATTAATAGGCCTCCGCCTAATGACACGTTTCATTTGGTTTCCGAGTAACACGAAAACGACGCTCCGTTCCGCTCTCTTGCCGCCACTGTAGTAGATGTGGTACTTGAAAGTAATGTCCGCGGTCGGATCAACCGCCCGGAATTCACGTTCCCCGGTTTTAGGCCAACGCACATCTTGTATGGCTGCTACCTCCACTTTTGCCTTCCGTAGCTCTCTGGTCAAGATGCCGCGCGTGATGGTTCGAGCAGAGCCCTAACATTTCAAAAGCCAAGTTTCCAATCGTTGTCCTTTTTCGTTTGCCTAGGTCTATGCCAATTGTTCCGATTCGTATCATTCTCTGTATTGTTCGTAGTATGTTTATTTTCAGCATGCTGCCTTACTAGGGCTACGATGCCTCGTAACGCGACGGGGCCGTCGTCTTGGGTGTAGCTGGCGAGACACCGCATATCATAGTTCAGCTGTCCGCTCCGGATCAGTCGCTGTTTGAGCCGCCCTTAACCTGGGGAACAGACGCTCAGGTAAGCTGCTCTCCAAGGAAAACAGCTCCCCCTTCGCTGTCAGCATACGACCAAGTTTCCACCGATTCACCGATCTTCCCTCGGTTGCTCGTATACCAGTTGGTACCACGTGGAGGTATGGATAGGAGTTGCTGGGCATTATACATTATAGAGTACTGTAATGAATTTATTTTTTCTCACCCGTCGCCATGCGATGAAGAAACCCCTTCCTTTTTGCGGAGGAGTTTTCACACGAGAAAAAAAACGAGAAAAAAACGTTCCTTGTCTTTTAATTACAATGAACATTCCTAAAGCATACATTCGCTGGTAAGTGGCTCGGCAGGTAACTTCGAATATCGAAGCAAGCTGTTCCTGTGTTTGGCATGGATCCTTAATAAGGATCCTCCAATTCCTCCAATTCAGGGTCTTTGAAAGTTATTGGCCTTTCTTCACGCGGACAGTCGTCAACGTCATGGAAATTACCCTCTTGAAAGCGAGTGACCTAATCACGGCGCATTGTTTCGCTTTGGGCAGCATTTCCGTAAAGTTTTTTAACTCTCAGTAGGCTTCAGCCACCGTTTTTTTTTTTTTTACCATGTCTAGCAAATGTCGATTGTGGTGCACAAAATCAAACATCTTCACAAAATTAAAAGTTCATGACGCCACACAATAAAATGACTCGCCAATTTTTTGTTTAAGCGTAAGTTATATCTTCGGTTCTGGTTCTGGTTTATTTTTGGCATTCTCATAAAATTGCAAACATTGCACGCTTTACTAAACTTTATTAAGGAATTTATAGCTGGCGCCATCTGTTGACAAATATCGAAAACTTAGTTGTGTTCCTAATATAAGTATCAAAATGAATTGTTTCTGTTGAATTTTCTTGTCCATCTTTTAAAAACATAGATCTTTAATCGGACAAAAACTGACCTCAAAACAAAAACAGCTCTGGCATGGTTTTAATATATTCCACAAAGCAAAATATTATCAAGCAAAAAAAACCTTGTTTCTACATTCCGATTCGGAACTCGACTTTCTGTTTATTATAGACAGACTTTGCAGCCAACTGTTTATTTATTTATTTATTTATTTCATATTCCTTTTGTTTACTTGTATCTAGTCCTACAATGGTTACTCAATAAACGAACGATAATACAAGAATGTCAAACTATAAACATCATACGTTTTTCACATTAAAAAACCATCCTTTTAAATTGATTGAAGTTCAGAAAGATTTCCACGTCAGCTCTCGTTGTAAGTCTGGCATAAACGAGATAAAGGCGCTGATTTTCTTAGGATTATTCTCGATCTAGGAATGCTGAATAAATTCACCGCGCGCAGACCATGCGTGGGAAATCGGTAGCTGAGATCGTTGGTAAGATTACAGTGAATAGTGCCATGGACCAGTCGATGAGGCGTAGACACGTCGAGGATGCGCCGACGAGCACTCAATGATGTCAGTTTCAGGCGGCCTATCCTTGTTTCGGCTCATATATACAGAACAATAGCGGGGCTGCTAGCGCTATGGTCCTTCTGATACTTACAATCTCTCCCGAACCGCGAGTCGAACCTGCGACGACTGGCTTGTTAGGCCAGCATCGTACCTCGAGACCAGCTGGGAGGGTAATAATATCAAGCATCTAGAGCATTAATGGATCCGCGTGGTAGTGAAATTATGTCTTAAGTTGAGAAAATGGTTGGTAGGTGTCTGATCTACATAAAATGTCAGCAGCATGTTAATTTTCCTGACGATACTGAAATACGTTTATCTCGACGTAAGATCAACTCATGTGAAAATCTGTTCAAAGTAATACCAAGAGTATAAGCTTTTTGCGAAAAAAGGGTTCCTTTCTTGGCCAGAACCAGAGCTTTGAAAAATCCTTTTCTAAAAAGACGCTTGAACGTTTTCTCGTTCAGTTACATGCTTTCCTTTTTGTGCGATCCTTCGCTCATTTTCAACTTGTATCTGCAGCATGTTCAATTTCAAAGAACGGTTTAAAGCAGAGCGAATGTGGAACGAGCTGCGGGCAACGTTTGCTTCCGCAAAAGGACCGCCGCTTTGTCTTTCATGTCCGTCATAAAATCGTCTGCCGGCATTCACATACCACTTTTCGTTTGCGTTCATGATCGACCGAAAAAACAGTCAATCAGTCTTCAACATTCACGAATATGCAACGGGCTGCGTGCGTTGTTTCCGCAAAAGGAGCACGGCCTCGGTATTCAAGGCCGTTCGGGAAACTTCGTACAATGTTCTGTCTGCATTACCATTCCGTTTTTCGTTTATGTTCATGATCGACCGAAAAAACAGTCAATCAGTCTGAAGCATTCTTACGTTTGAGGCGTAGCGAGAGAATTCCGAAATGATGCTTAACATTCGCATTGTTGTCAAAATTACGATTTGTGGTTGGAATAAGTTTTAAATATATATATTTTAAATAAACAGCTCGCAACGTTTGTATCCGTTGTTTTTTCATAAAGTGAAAGTGGCACATGCTACATGGCCGTCGTATCCAAATTCAATTACGTTTTAATACAAAATTCCAATTCTTTTGATCGACTCGTTTTGTTGCATGCTCTACACTGCATTAGTGCAGTTGATTCTATGAAAGTAAATTGATTAACAGCATTTAAAGAAAAATCAACCACTCGTGCTCGCAAAAACACAAATAGGTAGGTATATACCGTAAAACGGGGTAACATTGATCAGTTTTTTCACGTTTTCGTAAGTACGCTGGGGTCTTTTTTTACGCGGTTTTTTATGTGGTTTTTTTATACGCGATTTTTATAATAACGCGGATAATTTTAACGCGGATTTTTGACATAACGCTGTGCTACAAATGAAAAAAAAAATGCAAGAACTTCTGAAGTGACCTAGTGTAGGTTATAGGTCTTGTTGAGTGTAACATACTATTTATCACATATAGGTAAAATTTGAAAAAAAAAATATAAATCATCTTATTTTATTATATATGAATCATCTTATTTATTTTAAAACTATTCATCACATATAGGTAAACTCTTTAAACATATTTATATTTTTCAAAGTTTTTTTTTTTCGCCTATCCAAAACAACCAAAATATAAAAAATTGGTTGGAAAATAACCGAATTAAACATAAAAATGTAAGCTAAGGTAAAAAGCAGGGTTTTGACCATAACTTATAATATTTGGGTTTTTTTTAAAACTTAAAGTAAACGCGCAAGTAACACATGACTTAAACTATAACCTGTTATATACTGATAGTTTAGTTATTTAAATTAGGCATGTAAAAATAACAAATTGTACTAAAACCAATCGATGCGAGAGACTTCTCTCTCTCGATAAATGATAGCATGAAAAGACCGAATATAAGAGCTTTCTGATTTGAGCCGTGAACGAGTACGTACGGAGACAATTAAGAAGATTAAATCTAAAGATAGTTTTTAATAACTGATTGAAGGAGACCCGACTTATATGTACTAAGTAAAAGCCTATATTGGCTGATTAATTAGATCATTGATCTAATATAACCCACACTAAGTCACATCAAAAGTTCTTGCATTTTTTTATCATTTGTAGCTCCGTGAAATAATTGTGCGATAGAAGCCAAAAATACTGGTTTTCTAAAAAAATATATATATAACTTAGCCAAATATCAACCGATTTTCACCAAAATACTTTCATTTGATTCGGAATTGAATATACTTTCAAAATTATAGTATATTTGTGGTATGTTTCTTAAAAAAACGGCAAATTTCAAATTAAGTCGAAAAACTGCGTGAAAAAATCTAAAAACCTATATTTAAAATCAAATAACTCAACATTTTTCATTGATATTAGTAAACACTTGTATATATTTTGAAAGCTCTATTCATCCCCTTTCTAAAACTGCTTAAATATAAAAAATCGGTTGATAAATGACTGAGTTAAAAAATATTATATGCGCTGAGGTCCAAAAAACCGTATTTTGACCCTAACTTCAGATATTGAGGGTGTTTGTAAAATTTCTAGTATAAGCGAATGTTATACTCAACAAGACCTACAACCTACACTAGGTCACTTCAGAAGTTCTAAATCGCTGTAGCACAATGACGATTATTTTTACGCGAAATAAGTTCAGTATAAGTAAATCCAATAAAGTAAAAATCAATCGTATGGTTCATGACAATAAGATATTCTGTTTTATTAATCTAAATAATGCATATTTTTAATATATTTGCTGTTATTATCAAAAAATAGGCAATTCCCGTTGATTCGGGAAGAAAAAACAAAAATACATTAATAATTTTACAACGATACGAGTCAGGGTCGTTGCGATTTACTTCCGTTTAAGAAACGAAAGCTAAACATGTAGCAAAATTATTATAAAAATGTCATGTTCTTCAATGAATTTTCGTTTTAGAAGCACTGAAAACTTATTTTGCGTGTTTCGTTACCATTTTTATATCATTTTTCAAGTTTAGGAACATACTTCAGAACTTGTAAAGGCTAAGAAAGACTCAGAGCGGGGGCCTAGTGTGGTTGGTAACGTCTCCGTCAACCACGCTCGACGCCTGGGTTCGAATCCCACCGCCGACATAGGTGTCGATGGTTGTGAGGTGGCGTGATCCACTCACAACCAACCCAACTGGTCTAGATTCAATCCTAGCCGACACCGGGAGATTTTCTGAGGTGAAAAATCTCTGGGATCACGCCTTCCATCGCATGAGGAAGTAAAGCCGTTGGCGCCGGTCCGTTAATAAACGGGTCGTGAGTTAGGGTCCTGGGTGTGGAGTCGCCTCCCTGGGCGTCGGTGATTGGCCACAACAGTGGCGGAACTAGACCGACGGAAAATAAGCGAGAATAAAAAAAATAAGAAAGACTTAGAAAAAGGAATAACTCACCATTTCAGATCCAAAATAGCCGAACATATATTTCATGAAGATCACGCTATGACTACCGACAACATTAGTCTAGTTCGATCAGTAACATCCCCTTGGAAATTAGATGTCGCAGAAAGTTTAGAAATTTTCAAACAAAGCCCAGCTACCCTCCTTAACAGAGATCAGGGTAATCATTTCTCTTGGCTTTTTAAATTTCTACCGAAAACTCCCCGACAAGGCATGGATCACCAGGCCGCACATTTCGCTACCTAACTCATGTTGTTTACGTTTTCTGAGTTAAAATTTGCCCCAGTCGTTTACCTTATTAGGTATAAAATTCTTGGGGTTTCACTATTTTCTCCACAGTCCAAATAAGCACTGACGAAGGCACTATGTCAGTGCCGAAATACGTATTTGCAAGTAAAAAGTGAAAAGTGATAGAATTAAATAGTGAAAGTGAATAAAAAGTGAAAAGTGTAGTGAAAATTTGTCTATAAAGACGCTCGAACATGAGTGAATAAATTCGAACATAAGTTAATAAGTTTAGATTTACCTACGTGCCATTATTTTTAATCGGATCTTATTCTTGAATGGAGTTTTTTAAGCAATTTTTTAAAATTACGCGGTTTTTCATACGCGGATTTTTTCAACGCGGTACAACCAACCGCGTAAAAAATGACCCCTGTGTATTTATATATTTTACAACTGAAATTATAGTTTTCATATTTTTAGTACCAGTATTGGCATCCTTTGAACTTGAGAAGTTAGTTTTTAAAGCCCTTCGAAAATCTTGAACATTAAAATATTTGTTTTTCGTCGTTGTTTCCTTATTTGGGGTAACTTTGGATCGGTGTCAATTTTGAATTGTTTTGAAACTTTTTTGGACTAAAAATGTTAGATATTGCTTTGATAACATGTTTAGAGACGTTTTCCGGATTGACATCACGTTCTCCTTAACTGCTCTCATTACGGAGGATAGTCCTGTCCTTGCACCTAGCCGCGGCCTACTGCGAGTCATTTTTATGCCATATGTAATTTCACCTTTCGATGATGAAAAACGTAAACGTTGCGAAATGTGCCAGAAGTTTTTTGTAAGTCAGCAATCGTTGTAGAATGTTTGTGTTCAGAAAACGTATGTTGATCATATATGCAAGGCCTTTCCAACAACGGAAGTATCAATAGGTCAGCTCTAGCCTCTAACGTTCTATGCTCTAGCCAAGACAACTTCCTGGCGTAGACCAGGATGATGTCTGGTTAGAGCATAAAACTGAACTTTCTCAACATATATAATTTAATTAATTATAAATGTAATAAATTTCCATAAATTTTTTTCTAGTTGATTGAGAAAATTAGATAACGGATTTGGAAAACATGTCAATGAATACGAAATGTTTAATATTCGACTAGTATAACGTGCTTTTTTGGCACTTACTGAGAGTAAGAAATACAACGATCAAATTGATTTTAAAATTTGGTTATCAAAACAATAAAAAATTTCAAACAATTCAATATTGTTCAGATCTCGAATGACACAAGACTAAGATGTTTTACTCAAATTTATCAAAAGTAATCACGGGGCAGTTTTATTTCAACTATTCATGAGAAGGGTAAAACTGATCAATGTTACCCCGCTGATCAATGATACCCCGTTTTACGGTACAAAATATTGATTAGAAAATATGATTTCTTTTACACCTTCACGAAAGACTGTGAGGCTAAAAACATAATGGCGCGGCCTGCGCTGCGTGAGCGGTTCGCCCTACCGTGGGTTAATGTACAGCCTTAAGTATACCTGTACATTAAACTGCGGTAGGGCGAGCCGCTTTCGCAGCGCAGGATACGCTACAACCACAGTCGAGTCACAAAAAAAATCAAAAGGCCATCCACCTCAGATGCAAAGCACACAATTAGGAAATGGCAAATCACAGGTGTTAATTGCCGCGCAAGCGACCAAGTTATTTCATTCTTAACTTCCCGCTTTCGGTGCCGTCTTCGCTGGCCCGCAACTCAGCGAAGCTGTAGAAATGGTACCAACTGCCCTATTCACTTTGTGCCTTGAACGTATACATAATGAAAGATTGAACGAAATAAACGAGCGCTGCCATAGCGAATGACCGCCACCTAGGAACTAAAAAAATGTTCAATTCCACTTTGACTGCTCTTTCTCCAGGCGATCGCTGTACTATGCCGAGCAGACAAGTTGACTGCGGAAAGCGATCGCATTCGTGTTTTAACAGTCAACTTGCGATCCTTTACAAAGCACTGAGAACAGTTCGAAACATAAAAGTCTGACGTCTGCTATGAGACAGAATCATCGCGTCTTGGTAATTCATTTATATCTGTTATGCCATTGACATTTTATTTGTTACTAGTTGACCCGGCAATTTTTGCTACGCCAATTTTTTTTTTCATACAATTGATGTCAAACACTCAAACTGATTTCACCTAAATCCAAAGATTTACCTGCTGATTTGTTTATAGTTTGCAAATGCATAGAATCAGACATTGAATACGTTAAAACTCAAAAAATCGATTCTAAAAATACCCATATTGGATGACATTCGGTCATTTGCAGCTAATTTCCAGAAAAGGAAGTCGTCAATGTGGATTACAAAATGGCTTGTAAGTAAATTTCTGGCCTCTGACCATCAGTCTGGTACCGGAAATACCCATATTGAATGATATTCAGCCATTTTTGGTTATTTTCCAGAAACCGGAAGTCACCATTCTAAAATTCAAAATGGGGTCTGAGGTGGATTTTTAGTATCCGTGCAGTGTTATGAAAATGACTGCAAGACAATGACAGCAAATTTTTAACTGATCCGGCTCTCATTGTATTGCACAGCTCTCTCAGTTCCCCACACGTTCGGTGAACAGTCCGACAGCAACTGACGACAGCGCACATGCAACTCCATACGGGCTGTTAGTTTTCATCTCCTTATGTCTGTTGGTTATTCCAAGCTGTCGTAAATGACAGCCTATAATCTTCCGACATCCTTCAGCACGATTCCGAGCGGGATGTCAGGTGATTATGATACACGACAGTCAGGCCGATGAAAGAATGAAAGAGAGATGGTGCGAAGCACGTTTTTTCTTACGTGGGGAATATTATCAACAATGGAAACGGTTTTCTTTGTATTGAATATGCCACCGGCCTGTGAAAAAGGAGAAACGAAAAAATGCGAGTCGATGACAGCCGCAGCCGATCAGCAGACTGTCACACTGAGCAAACTAGGCTGTCATGTCCGAGAGAACAAAATACATGCGCAAGAATGAGCTGTCGTACGCAACACAAGACAGTTTCTTAGCCTTGTGTTAGCTGTAGCTGTATGTGAGCTCTCATGAACAGCTCATGCATGAGGCTGTTAGAGTGAAAAGAGAGAAAAGTCGTCAGTATAGTGTCGCTCTCCAGTCATTCTCCTAAGCTTGTATCCGTGCGTCATCATGATTACGAAAATATCATATTCGGTCACTTTCGGCTGTTTCCAGATACCGGAAGTTGTCATTTTGAATTTTAAAATGACATGTGAAGGTAATTTCTGGCCTACGGGCGTCATTCTGGTTCCGAAAATAACCAGTTTGGGTTGTAATCGGCCTTTTTGGGCTGTTTTCCAGAAACCGTAAGCCACCATCTTAGAATTCAAAATGGGATATGAGGTTGATTTTTGGTTTCTATGCATCGTTACGATTACGGAAATATTCTTATTGGGTGGTATTTGGTCACTTTCTTAAGCTTGAGCTTAAACGACCGCACATTTCGTAGTTGCTCCGTGATCGATCTGAGCTAGTGAAGTTGCACAAGGAACCACGCAAATGACTACTTGGGATTAGTATGCCACCTTCAGTGTACAACAATTCTGTAGCTACTGCTTTGTTCAGATCGATAACGGCGCCACGTCCTTACGATCATTAGGGTAAGAAATGATGTTGAAAGGAAAGAGGTGCTACAGCCGTTGTTGTCGGAGACCGAGTTTTTCTCTGCATCTCCACGACTGCGACGGAAAGGAAAGGTTGTATCACCGCGGTAGGTGACGAAATCGAACTATGTTGCGCGAGAAGTTAGCTCATTACGAAGGCGAACGAGGAATCTTTAGTGTCAAACACCGCGAATAAATACAAGCGGCGCGCGTCAACCATCCACTACCTGATGAATTCAAATTCCGACTCTTCTCGAGAAAGCAAACGCACTCTGGAAGACGGGGTTCTTTGATAGGTATACATTGTGTTGTTATTAGTTCAATCACCATATTTATCAAACGAACTCGATTTGCGACAGGCTTTTTAAAAAGCAACGAGCAGGCAATCTTCGGCCGAACGGTCTTACCAAGATTAAGCTTATCCCTGCATCTCTATTATTGGGTGGTATTTGGTCACTTTCGGCTGTTTTCTAGAAAACGGAAGTCGCCATCTTAGAATTAAAAATGATGTCCGGGTTGATTTTTTTGCCTCTGTGCATCTTTCTGGCTCCGAAAATATTCGTATTGCGTGGTAATCCGTAATTTTGGGTTGTTTTCCTGCGGTTCTCAACCTAGGGTACGCGTACCCCTAGAGGTATGTAAATGCCTTCAGGGGATACGCAAAAAATCTGTAATGGCGGACAAAACAATTTTTCTTTATAATACTTCAATTATTGTTCAAACTTGCTATTAAAACATGACAGTAACAATCAAATAAACCATAGTTCAATTGGAAACCTGAACTAGTCTCCCACAACATGACCTACCACTACTCTCTCCCATTCTGCGAGAATATGCCAAGCCAGGGGGTACAATTGATTTGGAAAATATCGCCAAGGACTACGCGGACAAAACAAGGATGAGAAACGCTGTGCTAGAGGGGCTACCTATTATGATTCCCAATAAAAATTAAAAGTAAAAATAAAATGGCTGGAGCATACATTGAAAGCATTGTAATAGCTCTTGGTGTTTTAAAAATTACGCTCAAATCAACATTTTACGTCAAAATATTAAGAAACCCAATTAACATAAAATTCAAAACGATCAGAATTGTAGCATGACATATTTTGCTTACATCAGTTACAACCTTAATTAAGTTAACGCAACATTCTCCATCGAAACCATGTACCACAAATAGTAGTCGAATATCATTCTTTTCATTTATTTCTCATTCACTACAATTACTGGTTTAACCGTCATTGGTATATGTGAGCTGCACTGCTTTTACAATTTACCTTGCATCACTAGGTTAAGACCTTCCAAAAGAGATTAGGCATACACGAAAAACATGCATTTGTTTGTTCGTTTGACACGTAGGCTCTAATAATGCTAGTTATAATGTTGAATGGCCCATGTCGAAAATATTTTCTTCTCTTTCTACACACAGATCGTTCCTGCCATTAACAAATCAGTACATCCGGACTACAGTAGTACTGCTCAGGACAATAATATTGGACTACTCATCTTGCCCGAAAGTTCACACCGTAACAAACAATTCGTGTGTTTATTCGAGTATAACGAGCAAATCGACGGCGAAAACTGTGTGCTGATCAGCTGGGACGGTTCCACCGGCCATGGTTCAATGACGGAGCCATACAAACATCGAGTAACATTACAAAGCGCTGATCAATGTCAACCGGGTTTTTTGTGTACAACTAGCAACGAGTGGTCAAGAAACTGCATTAACTTTCAAGGTGCCCCATTGATGTGCCAATCGTCATCCAGCCACTGGAAGCAGGCGGGTCTAGTAATGAAGCACAACGTTCGCTGTGACGCAACCGGCATTCCTAAGTCTATACTTGAAATCAGTACGTTTTATCCGTGGATCAAAGAGCAGCTTTCACCCAGTTTCGTTCAGAAGCCACGCGATCGTTTGCCGTTTAATCAGTATCTTCCTGCTTCGTGAGATCAAAACTCAACATTTCATTATGAACGGAACGATGTTCTCTGGTTGATCAATCATCGTGTTTTTTCCGAATGTAAATATCTGTAATATATATCAGTTATTGTGCCTATTATTCAAACAGCTCATTCATTTTTATTACGAAACTGAACCAAAGACCATATTTTAATCTGCTGTGTAGGTATGTACTGCTGAATTCAACATGAGTAATGGGAACAAAAACAAACAAAAACCGAAATTGATACATCACAAGTGAAAGATTAGCGTGCGGTGCCCGTATACATGTCAAGGCAATTGGGTCATTAGTGATCCGATACAGAAAGCACAACCTTTCTTTGGCGAACTGTTGATGACACTTTTTGTAACCTGCCTTTTCCAATTCAAGCTTCGGTAAAGGTCAACTGAGATCCAAGTATAGATGACAGTTCTAAAAGGTATGCTATTCACGTCGATGCATTAGTATTAGTGATCGTTATGAACTTTTCCCAATTTTGAATGAAATTTGAAATGATTTTGCATTCTAAACCAAACTTATAAAACATACTTTCCTGAAAAGTTATAGAAATGATGTTGAAACAAGTTTTATTTGTGGGGAATACATAAACATGCTGCGGTTTAGGGAAAATATGCTGTTTTTCATCAATTTACCGGTAACCTTTTCGCACTTTTCGTTTTTTTCTTGTGCTCTAATAGCGCTTCTAAATAGAGTCGCTTATGTTTCATACAGTAAAAAAAGCCATGAGCTATGACAATGACTAAGATTATGCTCGAACTATTAGAAATATAGCATTTTCATATATTTTATTTCGACATATTGTCGCAATTTTTCACACTAAATCTAAATTAATATCAATTTCTAGTGTGTTTCAACTGGAGATTCACTCTCCAACCAAAAAAATCAGATATAAAACAACATAAAACGAGAAATTTCCAAAAATGTTCTGAATTCCATACAAAACGCGAAATTTTTCATAACGAGATTTGTTTGTGTGCGTGGATAGACAAAAATGTAGCATACCTTGTAGAACTGTCATCATACTTGGAACTGAAATGAGTCTACGGTTGATGACATATAGTAAGTGTGAAAGTGACAGCAACAGCACGTATGGAAACTTTGTACGAGGGTTTTCAGCGCTTCTTTATTGTCTTACTAGGGCTGCCGCGGCGATTTGTGTAAATGAGTTGAAATAAAGCGTATACCTACATTTTATTCATTTGCAATCCATGTTTGAGAGACTAAATCTCATGCGAATTTCAAATCATTACCCGGAAAAGCATTAACATAATTGTTATTACTTTTGTCGTTTTGGGGTAAAGCTAGCATTAAGTCAAACTAAATTAATTATAAAGTGTTGAAAGAGGAATAAAATGTTCGATTGTTTCCTTAGTAAGCATTACGTATTAAAATAGTCGATTTTTCTTATAAATATTAAACGAGTTGTTTGTTAATCAGCACATTACACGATATAATCTATAAACGCTTGGTACCATCACCAAAACTTAGAGCAACTGTTCCCCTTGAACAATATTCCATGTTTTCCCAAATTGACCGCGCCAGTGCTGAGAACGACCATTTTCAAAATAAAAGTTACGTTTCGGGTCTTTACGGGTTAAATCTAATAAGTGCTATCTTAAGATTTCGTAAAAAGTAATCAAAACAAGGAATTAAGCTCTCCAAAAATCATTTCTTTATACTTATTTTTTCAATACATCAACGACTTCCTCATGTACAAATAAGTCACACTTTAAACTACTGACCTTGGGAACGTACCGCAACCTCTCCATTGAATTGCAATTGGCAATACTGGCAGAAGAATCAACTTGTTTATATAACGACTGAAACGGTAAATTTAACGGGTTTATCGGCTTAGTCAGTCCGTGTATATTAGCAAAAACGATTTGTTTTTTCTTATTCCGACAGTTTCGGCGACTTTATTTCACCTTTTCAAGGAGTAGAAAAAGGTGAAATAAAGTCACCGAAACTGTCGGAATAAGAAAAAACAAATCGTTTTTGTTAATATACACGGACTGATTAAGCCGATAAACCCGTTAAAAGAAGAATCAACATTAGATCGAAAAGTTATGCATGGGTGTAACGGCAGGTAGAGGGGGCGGAAATAAGAAAACATAGCGACCCTAACTCAAGCGCCAGGTACACAGTAAAAAATTCTGAATTTTACACGTCACGAAAAATATTTCTTAATCTAAATTTCAGCTGCTTCAGACGTATACCACGCTTTCGTTCGATAATTATGTGCAATATCATTTGAATTTGCGTGGAATATTATTCTATTCTATCATAACCGATGGAGACAATTTTTTATATGCGATTCGACATAAAGTCTTTAATAAAGTCTTTATGCGATGCAAAATATTCAAGAACAACTCCACAAAATAAAAAAAGTAGGAGGGTGGTATTCAAGACACGACCGCATGACGTTGACTACCGTATTCTTAAAAAAAAAAAAAATTCCATTGAAGCAAATAGTAGAGGGAATTGCAACGCTTCTTTTACATAACTTCTGTAACAAAATTTCGAGGCTCCAAAAGGTACCAGCTTCCGATTATTCTCGTCCAGAATTCCAGCCATTTTAGTATTTTGCAGTAGCCATTTATTACTAACAGCCACCAGCATAACGGGAGAAACCGGCACGAGATGACCGGTACTATTTTGTCTTTCCTCCTTTCAGCTGCTAACAGCTAGCGCTGTCGTGAAATTAACATCAACATAAACATGCATTTTTGCAAGGTTTTTTTCCGCTAGCAACAGCAGTTGTAAAACATAAAATTCAACTAACCGCTTCTATTATAAAACTGCGAGGAACCAAAAGGTGCCAGTTGCCGATTTCTTGTTTACTGGTTTCCGTCCAGAATTCCAGCCATTTTAGTATTTTGCAGTAGCCACCAGCATCACGGGTCAAACCGGCACGAGATGACTGGTACTATTTCGTTTTTCCTCCTTTTAGCTGCTAACACCGAGCGTCCGTATGTACCCGGTACGGTTTAATAATGAAACTGATGGGGTGAAATGTTCGAACGATACGTTTTATACCAAGGCTTCGTCAGATAATTAGAAAGAGGGAGGGGCTACATAGATGATGGGATGGTAGAGACAAATGTTTCTTGAAAGCTGCGCCGGCCGCTGTCATAATATTAACACCAACACAAACATCCATTTTTGCAAGGTTTTTTCCGCTAGCAGCAGCATTTGGTAAAACAGAAAATTCAATTTGCCGCTTCTGTAACAAAATTTCGAGGCACCAAAAGGTGCCAGTTGCCGATTATAGTTTCCTGGTTAGTCCGTCCAGAATTCCAGCCATTTAAGTGTTTTGCAGTAGCCATTTACTACTAAAGCCACCAGCATTACGGGTGAAACCGGCACGAGATGACCGGTACTAGTTTGTATTTCCTCCTTTCAGCTGCTACCTAGCGTCCGCATGTCACTGGTGCGGTTTTGGAATCAGAATTATGGGGCGCCGGCCGCTGTCGTAAAATTAACACCAACAAAAAGATGCATATTTGCAAGGTTTTTTCCGCTAGCAGCAGCATAAACATCGGAAACAGAAAGTGACAACAACAATAACAACAAAGTCAGATCGATTGTATCCGTTAGTGTCGACTGTGCTTGGGAAGAGAGGTAGTGATTGGCTACGCGGTATGATTTAGACAATCGATATTGATTACCAATTTTTCAATAGTGTATCGCAAACAATAGTTTGTTTTTGTTACATAAATTTAACCGTAAAAGAATTTCTGATCGATTGATGCCAAAACCTCGAAAACCTGATTATAGATGACTGCAAAATAAGCGCTCAAAACCTGACCACTTTTCTCTGGTTTTCCCTGGTTGAATTACTAGATTTTTAAATTCAGGGGCCTAACTTCGATATAGACGTTAGTCAACGTCAAAAAAATATATGGAAAAATGTGGGAATAGAACATAATTAAAAAGAATTGCAAGAAAGTGGTCTTGTACCTTTAAAAAGTAATTTTTTCATAAATCACGTTTGGGCAACCTGAAAACAATTTTTTAGAAAGTTTAAAAGTTCTACAAATATTCTATAAATAACATTATTTTTCAATTAAGGGATGAGCACCTTGAATTTTTCAACATCGGTTATTTTTGGGACAGCCTACTGGTCACTGTGGTATAGAAGGAAATGAAAAAGCCGACCTCTTAGCAAGAACTGGTTCTTCAACTCCTTCAGCGTCCATGCTTTATGTCCATGAAGGGCCACCGGGAGAATCAGCGTCATATACAGCGCTAGTTTCGCGCGATTGCCGTAAATCATTGTTGGAGGAAATCCTAGCTCTTTACTCTGCCCATTACCTCTGCATCCTTACAAAACTTCTTGGAATCATATCTCAGTTTACTTTGTAAGCTGTGCAGATGGTTGGAGTGACACTCTCGGCTCATCCGTTTGTCTTGCAACGAAACTCCTTTCTACTCAGAGTATCTTCTTATAGTCGCTCACTTCAAGGAGTTTAGACACCGCAATTCCTAGAGGTAAGCGTTTCGATTTAAACACAACTCGCTTCGGTACGTGACGATCTATAACATAACTCTTACTTACTTACTTACTTACTTACTTAGATGGCCGTACGTCCTAAGACATGGCCTGCATAACGCAGTTCCGCCAATTTACTCGGTCCATGGCTGCCTGCCTCCAGTTCCGCGGGCACCCGGTACTCTGCAGATCGTGCTCCATCTGGTCCACCCATCTCGCTCGTTGCGCCCCTCGCCTTCTCGTTCCCGCCGGATTTGAAGCAAACACCAATTTTGCAGGTTAGCTATCCGCCATTCTAGCTACATGCCCTGCCCAGCGTATCCTTCCAGCTTTAGCCACTTTCTGAATACTGGGTTCACCGTAGAGGCGCGCAAGCTCGTTGTCTCATCCTACGCCTCCACACTCCGTTCTTCTGCACACCGCCAAAGATGGTTCTTAGCACCTGACGTTCAAAAACTCCGAGTGCTCGCAAGTCCTCCTCGAGCATTGTCCACGTCTCATGCCCGTAGAGAACGACCGGTCTTCTTAGCGTTTTGTACAGGATACACTTGGTGCTAAAACTTAGATTTTGCGACCGTAGTTTTTTATGCAGCCCATAGTAGGCACGACTTCCACTGATAATACGTCTCCTTATCTCCCGGCTGGTATCGTTGTTCTCAGTTACCAGAGAGGCGAGGTACACAAACTCGTCGACCACCTCGAGCTCATCCCCGTCGATTGTTACCGTATTGCCTAGGCGTGCCTTGTAGTGCTCGGACCCACCTGCAAGCACATACTTAGTTTTTGACGCATTAATCTTCAGTCCGATCCTATCTGCTTCACATTTCAGTCGGGTATACTGGTCTGCCACCGTCTTAAATTTTCTGCCGACAATATCCACGTCATCCGCAAAGCAAATAAATTGACCTGATCTGTTGAAAATCGTGCCCGGCATGTCAGACCCCGCTCGTCTCATAACACCCTCTAGCGCGACGTTAAACAATAAGCAGGAGAGACCATCACCCTGTCGGAGTCCCCTGTGAGACTCGAATCCGTCCGACGTTTCACCCGAAATTCTCACACAACACTTCACATCCTCCATCGTAGCCTTAATCAGTCTTGTCAGCTTCCCCGGGAAGCCGTTTTCGTCGAGAATTTTCCATAGCTCTTGTCGGTTTATTGTATTGTATGCGGCTTTAAAATCGACCAAAAGATGGTGTGTAGGGACTCTAAACTCACGGCACTTTTGGAGGATCTGCCGCAGTGTAAAGATTTGGTCAGTCGTAGACCGTCCTTCCATGAAGCCGGCCTGGTAGCTTCCTACAAACCTGCTGGTTAAAGGTGACAGGCGTTGGAATATGACCTGGGAAAACACTTTGTAGGCGGCATTCAGGACTGTGATCGCTCAATAGTTCTCGCAGTCTAGTTTGTCGCCCTTTTTGTATATGGGGCAGATAACCCCTTCTTTCCACTCCTCCGGTAGCTGTTCTGTTTCCCAGATCTCGACGATCAGCCGATGCAGCGAGCTAGCCAGTTTGTCGGAGCCCATCATTATAAGCTCAGCTCCGATGCCGTCTTTTCTGGCCGCTTTGTTGTTCTTGAGCTGCCGGATCGCATCCTTAACTTCGCTTATTGTTGGGGGTGGCACATCTTCGTCGTTCGTTGCACCGACCACGTCTTCTCCGCTCCTATTGTGGTCTCCTGCTTGCATGCCATTCAGGTGTTCATCGTAGTGCTGCTTCCACCTTTCGATCACCTCACGATCATCCGTCAAAATGCCTCCATTCTTATCCCTACACATTTCGGCTCGTGGGACAAAGCCTCAGCGGGATGCGTTGAGTTTTTGGTAGAACATTCGTGTTTCGTGTGTGCAGTGCAGCTGCTCGAGTTCTTTACATTCCTCCTCTTCTTGGCGACGCTTTTTTCCTTGAAGAGTTGGACTTGCTGCCCCCGTTTCAGTCTATATCGCTCCACATTCTGACGGGTGGCTCTACGCAACATTGTTGCTCGCGCTGCGTTCTTCTCGTCCAAAATTTGCCGACATTCTTTGTCGAACCACTCGTTACGTCAATTCGGTTGCACGTGTCCCAGGACTTCCTCCGCAGCACAGCTATTTTCACGGTATTCCAGCGATCCCCTAGAGGGGTTTCTTCAAGCTCTCCCTCTTCTGGCAGTGCAGCTTCGAGCGATGACGCGTATTGTGTTGCGATGTCGTGTTGCTTCAGTCGCGCGAGATTCTACCATGGCGGGCGACGGTACCGTATGTTATTCACAACGGATTGTTTTTGGCGTATCTTCACCATCACTAAGTAGTGATCCGAATCGATGTTAGCGCCTCGATGTGATCTGACGTCGATAATGTCCGAGAAGTGCCGACCATCTATCAAAACGTGGTCGATTTGTGTTTCTGTTCTATTCGGTGATCTCCAGGTGAGTCTATGGTGGAGGCTATGCTGAAAGAAGGTGCTACGTATGGCCATGTTCTTGGAGGTGGCAAAGTCGATTAGTCTCAGGCCATTTTCATTCGTCAGCTGGTGTGCCCTGAATCGTCCAATCACCGGTCTGTACTCCTCCTCCTGGCCAACCTGATCGTTGTGATCTTGACATCATGTTTTGGGCAGCGGTCATATTGACTCTCCAACTGCGCGTAGAATTCGTCCTTGTCGTCCTCGGTACTTCCGGGGTGTGAGCTATGCACGTTGATAATACTAATGTTGAAGAAACGGCCTTTGATCCTCAACCTGCACATTCTAGGGCTGATTGGCCACCACCCGATCACCCGCTTCTGCATCTCTCCCATCACTATAAAAGCTGTTCCCAGCCCATTTGTACTTCCACAACTCTGGTAGATGGTGTGACCATCCCTGTACGTACGTACCATCGTCCCCTTCCAGCATACCTCCTGCAGCGCTACGATGTTGAACTTGCGGGTCTTCAATTCCTCGGAAAGCACGCGGGTACTTCCTAGGAAGTTGAGAGATCGGCAGTTCCATGTTCCGAGAATCCAATCGGTAGTCCGTTTTGGTTGCCTAGGTCCTAGGTCCGGTTCGTACTTAACGTTATTGCGTTCGTTGCTTTTGTTTTTTAATGGTGCGGGCTTGCAAGGCCAGCGACCAACCCCTCTATGTCGCAGGAGGGCCATCGTAGTGCCATTGTTTAGAGTCCCGGGCACTACCAGGACTTGAGAAGGACACTGCGTTACTCAGAACGCTTCTGTTGATGTCGATCCCAGAAAACAGCGGCAGTGATTTCCGGTGCACAATCAAGATTGCTGACGAAACATAAATCCAATTTTTAATTCATCGGCAAGATGTACGGCAAGATTAGAACTATAGCAGTCAAGCAAGTTATTATTTTCATCGTGAAAGGACGACGTCGTTGGATCAGCAAACAGGAAACCACAGACTTGTTGAGTCCGACCCTGAACCAACATCAATAGTTACTAAAGCAACGTTTCCTAAGAAACGTAATATAATATTTAATCCCAATAAAGTGAAAAATTTGTTCATTCGTTATCAGTTGCTTGAAGAGACAACACGTTCATTTCTTGTTCTCCGAAATCCATCACTTAAGTCCAGATACTTGTAACAAGACTAACAGACATAACACCTTAAACAAATTTTCACAATCATCGTTCGGATGATATTATTACGTTAGTAACACAAGCACCGTTTGCAGCCATGTTCGCGCTGCGTCGTGTATTCAAATTCAAATTGGGAACCACAAAATATGTATGACAGCTCCTTAGACGGTGTTGTCGCGCGGTGACTGTTATTCGATTGGAAGTTTGAACTAATTGTTTGTGGCGATGGAGCTAGGTTCTAGTGTTACGTCTGTTAGTCTGTGAGTACACCATCGGAATTAGAGCGCCACTTCACACCGGAAATGTTGAAGTTGCAGATCGTGTTTCACGAATTGGAATGTGTGTTGATAAGCGTCACGTCACGTGTTCTGTCAGGTGGGATGTAGATGGATACAAGAAAAGCGAGTAACCGGAAAGCGTTCAGCCGAACCCAAACTTGTTCAATGCTCGCCCAAGAATTGTTATTTACTAAAACTGCCTTGAATCGATGAATAACACCACTCCTCATCCAATATACGGTCATCCATGGACCTCTACCGAATGAAATGGTCTACTACCAGGAATCGCTGCGATGTCGACTACCCGCCGCTGTAAATAGTTCTCGAGCAAGCAAGCCAGCTCGCATCGGTGCATTGAGAGATCGGACGTCCCAAGTATCCAATTTTAAATCGTTTACCTTTTCTGTATCCGTGTTCGTAGCCTAGGTCTTTGCCGATTGTTCTGATCTGTTTTGGTACGGTACCTTACAAGGGTCACGATTCCTACATCCTGCTGATGGGGCTGCCATCTTAGTTGTAGCTGGCGAAATACAGCATTTCATGATTCAATTTCTTATCCCGGGTCAGACGCTGTTGTAGGTCTCTCCTAACCTGGAGACTCAGCCACGCACGATACCCCTCATGGAGGTTGGGATAGGTACCACTGGATAAAGGTGAATGACCACCTTATCGTCTCGAGTTATACGTGTCCAGCCATTTAACAACCAAACTTCTGAATACATCTATGGTAAATCAATTTAAATCAAAATAAAGCAATTCCCGTTAAAATAACACAGTTTGAGAATATACCTCTGCGTTCGTTTTTCCCCTAGAAATGTATGTAATAACGGTGACGCTAATCTAAATCTTGTTATTGTTATGTAATTATTGCAAGCTTCATTAGTGATAGACATATATTTTGTAAACTAAGTGGGTACTGTAAAACTACCGTTGGAAAAACTTCATTTTGTATTCATTATAAAGCAACAACTAAATCAAGCATTTTGCAGATCGACAAATAATCTAAATCAAAAATTGAACGTAAATTTATAACAACTAGCAGAAAAGGTAATACACTAAAGAATCTTTAAATTCAAAAAACAATTAATATAATCTACAAATGGTAATCCGGATGGACAAACATGAAACCTGATAATTGCGATGGGAAACTGGTTTCTGGATTAAGACTTATACACCGCCGAATCAAACAACGGGGTCGCAGGCACACAATACATTAGTACAACTTACAGTCTGCAAAAATCCCGCGTTTGAAGAGAACGTCTCGGAACCATTCTCAATGAAAAATATGTGGAAATTTCTTTCGATTTGGACTTTGTGCTGCATCATCCACGAGCTAACCGTTGAGGCTGCGGTATGTCAGTAGAAGTTTGAAAATATTTATATTGTGTAACAGTAAAATTTAAAATTTGTTGTAGTCTTGCCAAGGAGAATGCGTCCCAATTGCTTGTGATAAAAATAAAGTTCTAAGCGGCGAAGAAACACCCATATTCAATCTTAGGTAGCTTATTACACCAAACTGTACACTTTAAACCAGCACATCAGGACGATTTGACGTTTTGCAGGTTAGAAACAAACGAGTGTGATAATGTACTCGAAGTTTGCTGTCCCACAACAGATATTGTTCCTCTGAATGTCTCCCCGTCCAGACCGACACGTGTTGGTGAACAATGTGGCATTCGAAACGACAATGGTGCGGGAGTTCAAATCACCGGAAACACCAAGGGTGAATCACAGTACGGTATGAACTGAAAAGTTAGGGTGTTGCCATTTAAAAAGAAAATAATGTTTTCGCAGCGGAATTTCCATGGACGTTGATGTTATTTGCCGAAATGGTCATATTCGATGAACCGAAAGACATTTACGTAGGTTCTGCATCACTTATATCATCTGCAGTGGCATTGACTGCCGCCCATACAATTTCGCAACCTCAAGGCGATGAGCTTTTCGTACGTGCCGGTGAATGGGATCTGAACGGAGATAATGAGCTGCTACCAATACAGGTTTGATCACTATTTGTTTTGCGATCATTTAGAGTCATTTGAATGATGCGCATGGTTGATTCCATCGACAGTTTTTGTTTAGTAGTGTTTGATAGAGTATTTTGATACCCTTTCAGAATCGCCGTGTGTCCAGAACAATAGTTTATGAAGGATACAACCAGAAGCACCACAACAACATAGCACTTCTTATCCTAGAAAAGCCGTTTGATCTAGACAAGCACATCCAACCGATTTGTCTCCCATCACCATCAATTTCCTATGATCGGGAAACTTGTTTCACTGGTGGCTGGGGTGAAACCAAATTCATAGATAAAAAGAGGGTGAATATTTTGAAAAAAGTTCAAGTTCCTCTAATGGACCACGATCAATGCGAAGCTGCCTTCAGAACGACACGACTGGGACCGAACTTCTCTCTAGATCGTAGTTATATTTGTGCAGGTGGAGAGGAAAAGGTTGACGTCTGCACAGGGGATGGAGGCGCCCCGTTGATTTGTCCGGATTCCAGCGGTGTTTATTACCAGATTGGTATAGTGGCGTGGGGCATTGGCTGCGGACAACGTGGTATCCCAGGGGCTTACACAAATGTAGCTATGTTCCGTGCTTGGATTGAATCACAACTGTAATCAACGGTCGATTTTTAATTATCGACGAATATGCGGGTAGTCGTAGGTACTAGTATTTCTTAAACATTATGAGTCTGAAATCGGTTTCAAAATAAAAAGGAGCGACGTTACGAAAACAGTAAAATACGCTGTACAGATAACGCAGACATAGCGGAGTGTTTTGATTAGGGTGAACTGTTATCAACAGATTTGTTAAAGGAGCATTTTGTTTCGACAAACTCAAAAAATGCAGATCAGCTACTAAATGTCAAAAAAAACTGACAAAATGCAAAAACAAGTACATGTGGCAATGATGAGTTTCTTTTGCAAAATTTTGTGTAAATATGAATCGAGCTTTTTGCGAGGCTAAGCGTGCGACATCTGGCGAAAATATGGCTCATAGTCAACAAGTCTGATTGATGCGCATCAGAAATTTGGCAAAACCCAGATTTATCTGGCCTAATGGCCGCTTAATGTGGACTTTTAGCACAGACTAACGAACGTAACACTTCAAGCAAATTTTAGATGATAATAGCACTTTAGGCAATTATTATCTGCACCATTAATGTTATTAGTTTTTTTTTATGGCGGTGCCAGCTTATTTGCATATGTTCAATTGAAAAATCGTCAAAAAAGTGGCGATTTGTATCAAACTAAAAATTAAAAAGTTTATCGGTCTTATCCGCGGAATTAGAATATGTAGAATGACAGTGCTAAGATGTTCAAGATTAAAATGATGCTGATAATCCGGTTATTGTCTTTGATGCGGAAAAAACTCCTCACTCCTATTGATGGCCTGTTCAATCTATGTGATGATAGCAGCCATGCTAGACCTGTCGCTTTATTTGCGTATGTGTCTACTTTGCAGTGGCTTACTTTTCTAAAAATAAAACTAAAAACTAATTAAAGAAAAAGTGCAGTTAAACAACGGACGGCAAAATTTCTACAAACAGGATATGCAAAGCATAGAACGTGTCGAATGCGGAATGTACCAACATTGCAAATAAACAAAAATGAACTGTTGCGTTTCTCACGTAAAGATTATTTTCAAGGCAGATATCGATCACGAAAGAATACAACACTAAATTCTCTACCTTGAACGTCACGAATATCATTGCCCAATTTGACGCTTCTTGTTCCGAAACAGGTATATTGCCTCGGAGTTCCCGGTGTTTTGTAGAAAAACCGGTCCACGCTTTCATCTGTTTTGTTTTCATACCCGGGGTTTTTTCTTTGAACTGGCTGTTGTCTATGTAGACGTATGTGAGCTTCCACGGATGGCGCCTCGAACACAGTGAACTTCAATCCTATATCAATGTATCATGCACCAACGTAGCGACGCTCGATTTTCTGTGGTATTGCCGCATTGTTAGATAACGTATTCTCTGACCGATCCACTTTGTAGGTGATCCGCCGATCGCCAGCTACGGCTGACCGCTCTCACTCTCTCACAGTCAGTACGCGATTGTCTCTGAAAAAGTGCAGTTTGTAAGTCGGTTCTAGAGCGGTCATTCTTGTAAGTTTTTGTTCTTAAATGAACATGCAGTTTGAAGACAAGAAAAACAAACTCGTTCGTCTAGTATTTGCTTTGAGGCCAGTAATATTTTTTTCTTCTTCGTTGAAAACTTCTCAAAAAAATAATCTTTCTTTACTCATTCTAGATTTGTCTTTAACTTCGACAAATATGCCCTTTAGCTACACTAGGTCAAAACTTAATCATTAATGAGATTAGTCCATGAAGTTTAACGGCTTCGTTATTTTAGCAACTTTAAAACATTGCGGCAATGCAGTCGAACGAGTTATTGTTTTGTGCGCCGAACCGTTCAAGGACGTTCGGTTATGCTGACTTAATTTCGTGTTTTTTGCAGCAGTTATAATGAAGAGAATTTCGCTGGCTCTGGTCGCGATCGCCTTCGGGGTGGTAACGGCCCAGCAACCAATCGACAAGATATATTTTCCCGAAAACGAGACATCGATTCTGGATTTCGCAAACAGGGCCGGCATTGACGAAGTGGTCACACCGGATCCATTCGGCGTAAGTAAATCAATATAAGCTGGTAGGAATGACTCGACACTTTTGGTCTGCCGATACATGTTGCTTGCAGCGTAAAACGTTTTTAAATTTCAATAATTCTGTTATTTTCTAATTGTCACCTGCTCAGCCAAACTCACCAACGCTTTCACCGATGAAATTCATCACAGCTCAAGGCGACGAATGTACTTGTGTGCCGTACTTCATGTGCAGAGCGCAACCCGAATTCGCCGAACAGAACAAATTCAATGAAATTGATGTAAAGTGAGTGCCAAAACCTTATTTATCCTAGAACCACAGGCCAACAGACGTAACACTGGAACCCAGATCCGTCGCCACAAAAAAACGATCATTTCAAATTTCCCATCAAATGGCAGTCATCGCACGAAAACACCGCCCGGGGGACAATCTCATACATATTTTGAGGTTCCCAATTTGACACATCCACGAACGCTAGCGCTGATTATGAAACACAAGATGGTGTTAGTGCTACTAATGTACTGGTATCAACCAAACGAAGATTGCATTGAAAAGTTGTTCGAAGTGTTATGTTTGTTAGTTTGTGCTTGTGCGATCAATATCGTGTTTTATTATTGCAATAACGTATACGAACTGTCTATCATACACACAGTTACAATCCTGAATCCTGTCAAGATGTTCTGGATGTATGCTGCCGCGCACAAGATTCTCTTGTTGTACCGATGAATAACACTCCCGGGACAGTATCATCAAGGCGTCCTGTTGGATGCGGTTTACGGAACGTAGGAGGAATCGATTTCACACTAACTGGGGATTTCGTTAGTATTTGTTATTTTTTTCGTTCAGTAGGCCACTAATTTTCGAATACCTTCGTTTTAGAACAACGAGGCAGGTTTTGGTGAATTTCCATGGACGGTTGCCCTAATTAATACAGCAGATGGCTCCGCACGGTGTGGTGGTTCGCTGATCCACCCGAATCTGGTTTTGACGGGTGCTCATTGCGTTCAGGGAAATCAAAGGGGTAGCTTGAAGATTCGTGCCGGTGAGTGGGACACCCAGACGACTAAGGAGAGGTTACCATACCAGGAGCGATTGGTAACTCGTGTCAATAGTCATCCCGATTTCAATCCTCGATCGCTGGCATCGGATATTGCCATTCTGGAGCTGGAGAGCCCCATAACGCTAGCAGATCATATCAATGTTGTATGCTTACCTCCGAATAACTACGATGCACGTCGTTCCGATTGCTTCGCTAGCGGCTGGGGAAAGAATCAATTCGGAAAAGCAGGTCGTTACAGTGTGATTATGAAGAAGGTTCTTCTTCCACTGGTAGAATCGTCCAGTTGTGAACGTGAGTTACAGAGAACTCGCTTGACCAATCGGTTTAGACTGCATCCTACGTTTATCTGTGCTGGGGGTGAATCTGGAGTTGATACCTGCGAAGGAGATGGTGGCGCTCCTTTGGTTTGCCCCACCGGTTCCGCTAATGAGAACCGATACGTTCAGATTGGTACAGTCGCTTGGGGTATAGGATGTCATGAAAAAATACCGGCAGTGTATACAAACGTCATGAGATTCCGTGCGTGGATTGATAACATTGTACGGACGTTAGGGTTCGATGTTACGGTGTATGATTCAGTGCAGTCCCAGTTTGCGAGTTTGTTCACATAGAGACGGATCACAATAAAAATTGTTCAGTTTCTGAAATTTGTTTTTTTTTTACCAATTAGGCTAGGATTTATGTAAACTGTGCTGTTTTCCTAATATTACAGTTTCGCAATATACACTGAACAAATGCAACGAGAATAGACGACAAGTTGTACTTCACAGAGGATTATACAAATTATAATATAGCAATTTGAAGTCAACGCAACTGAAGCAAGCAACTGAATGTGATTGACAAAAGTTCGTTTGACAATGAGTCTACTACAAAATTCTTAAAGAATGCACGAGGAATCGATGCAGACCGCGAGACCGCATTAACAGAAAAAAAATTTCATTTTAGCTCTTGATTTTCTCTGAAAATAAATATTTATTTCAGTCGTGTTTAATGTCTACAGTTAAGTTTTCATTCTACCTCGAAAAAGTGTCAAGTGTCAATATTTTGTATGTGAACAATTCTTTTCTTGCTTTTATGGACAGCATATTACTAGCCACATAACACATTTATTTTAAATTTATACTGATCATAACACTTACTCTGTACGAAAAGTATCCAGGTATAAGATTTTCTACGTTGTTCACTTGAAGTTTTGGCCTCACGTTTTGCGCTACCAAAGTACCATAATCTCTTTGTTTTTCACTGTTGGTACATTATCAACAAATGCCAGTAAACCTATACATAAAAACCTGAATTAATCCACCTAATGGTGCAGAAACCTTTGTTATACTAACTATTACTTTATACATATTAGGCCAGTCAATTACAAATCGTATACCAACGTAAGTTCAATTTCAATAATGAATGAAATGAATTTAAAAGATAGTTTTCAGAGAGTTAACCAAAGACGATCATTGAATTAAAGCTTGACGTGGTTTTCGCAAATAATATGAATGTTATCACTGGAGTACATGAGTCTTATTTTCTCGATCGCAAACCAATTTTTAAACGCTGGCTAGAAGCACTTTATTTTATTTTTTTTTAATCGAACATGGGGCACCAGTGATAGATAACAATGATGCTGATTTCACACTAGAACAGCAAACATGTATGTTAGTTTAATGCGGTTCTACTTATTCGCTTTATTTTCAGAAATCGCAGGACCTAGATTTATGAATCAGCATCAAGTTTTTTTTACGAATTGAAGTTAACTTCTACAAACCTGCTCTCGAAATATAGTTTAGAATTATACAGGAAAAAAATATAGCTATTGATGAAAGTTGTCAATATAATTCTATCTCAAATGCATTATCTGAAAATGAAGGTTCTCCACGATCTTTGAGAATTTTGGATTTTCAGAGTGTAGGCGAGAACATTATTCTTTTCGAAGGCCTAGACTGTGTGAAAAAATCCGAAATAAAAACGTTTTGAACCTTGCTGCGATAACGATAAGTGGAATAACATGGATACTCTGTTTGCACTTAGTCTTAAATTAGAAAGCAATATTTATATCTTACATGAGCATATTGTATCATTCATAGAGATAAGTGACTGTTCACCTGCGCACACTAGTAAACGTGTATAGCCATGTTCACAAGGTACTTTAGATTCCTGGTCACAAATTTAAAACATAAAATAAGTGTTCACCTGAAAATTTTTCCAGCTGTTCAAAACGTAGCATTGCAAACAAAACTGTGATTTATTTGTGTTTTTCTCGACGGGTGGCACTAACACATTCGTACGTAAATAGGTCTATACATCTTTGGTAAAGCTTTTCAAAATCTAGAGAAACATTTCAAAAGGTCCTATCTGCTTTGATCAATTTTTTGATCGATCACTTTCATTCAATCACCACAAGCTATTAAACACCTTTTATGACACGTTATTTGCACAAGTTGATAGCGGAGGGATCACTCTAGCCTTCTGAATAAAAACCAAACTTGGGAGAGTTACAAAAGCTGAAACATTACGAAAATAAAAAGACTCTCCGGAAAAAAACGATAAAAGCAGATAGGACCTTTTGAAATGTTTATCTAGAAATATCTGCATCGCTAATTGTTTTACATTTGCACACTGTGGGATCAAATTTTACTACAATGCCGGGCTCCCGAAAGCTGTAAATGTTTCTTACTCTTCGCAAATCTAGGTTCAACGTATAATTTAGTATATATTTTATAAGAAGTGAGGACGGAAGCTTCGGAAGCGAGAAAAGGAGCTAAGTAAGCATTACAGTTTCTTCTAAAATCTATAAATTTATATTATCTTAAATTTTCAAGAAAAAGCTAAAGGGTAATTTATTTACACCAGTTAAGACACACTACGAAGAGTGTAAAGGTTATGAAAAGCCGTTGATGATTGTTGATTTCCTTTGAGAAATAAATAGCGATACGAAAAAAAAGAGGGATAGAAAAGAAGAAAGAGCAGTGAGAGAGAAATATGATCCAGAAAGTAAAATATCTCATGTCTAAAATATACTTTGTTTAAAACTATACAATTCAAGCAACCAATAAAATATCGCACTCAGTATGATTTTTAAAGAACTCTGGGGCTTTTATTTGAGCATGCGAACATCAAAATCGGAATAAGCGTTCTGTAAAAAGAGTTTTTTTTCGGTATTTTTCTTTTTTGGGTCGATTCTGATATACTACACATATAACAACATATTTACACATACATACATATAGGCACACATACACAAACATACATAAATTGTTAAATTCGTCGATCTGAGTAAATTGGTATACAACACATGGCTCTCCGTGCCATTAATTTTGCCTTAGAAGTTAAATGTCTCATATAAAAAATACTCTTTGATCAATATTTTAAAATCTAAGCCACTAATCAAAAATCCACTCGGTAGCATTCTGGGGGAGCACAGCAGCTTTCGTTTGCGTATAAGATCATTAAAATAGGATATTGCGTTCTGTAAGAAAGGTGCGTTAGTATTTTGCGGCACATTCATACAGACAACACACATACACACACACACACACACACACACACATAGACACACACATACACACGAACAGACATTGCTCAGTTCGTCGAGCTGAGTCGAATGGTATATACGATTCGGCCCTCCGGATCTTGGATCTATTTTGCGTTTTTCGACCGATTTTATAACCTTTGTTTAGTATAACAACGGTAAAACTTTGCTACCATCTTCATTGACGAATGAATTGGTTTCTCTCGAACATCTTCGTTTCGATGGATTTCGATGGATTCGTTATAATTTTATTGGCCTCAGCTTCTAGTCTGCAGCTAAATAAATTGCACAGTGGTCCAGATCGTCGATTTAGCGGTATTTATTTTTTTGTGCAAAAACAGCTGTTGCTAGGTTAACAGTATATCTGAAAGATATTGTGTGTTTAAAAAGGCGCTTCTTTTTCGAAAATAAAAATTAGAGTGACTCTATTTTTAGCAAAAATAGCAAAACTAACTTTTTTGCTGATAAACACACGGTTCTTTTTAGTTCAGAGAAGTTGTAGATACATTTATTTTAAACAACTTGCATACTTTTCGCGGTATGATGAATTTAATAACGAATTTCTTTATTACACCAGCTCACCTCGTTTTGACCTGGAAGCGCACTAACTGCTGTCAAATCCCTTCTTTATTCGCTCGATTTTGACCCAGTTTTGACCTGCCGTGCTGCCCGAAGCGCACTGTAAAATTTGTCAGCTTCAACCCACTACCGCACGTGCTAAATTCGTAAACAATTATCTGGCATTTCTTTCTTACTTGCGTCTTAAATGGCGATGACGTTTTATTATTCCTCGGCAGTTTTGCCCGCACACAGTGGAATAAAGAAATTCGCTATAAGATAGCAAGTTAGGGTGTCACTGAAAAATCTAGTTTTTTCGATGTAACTTTTTAATTTTTGATTCTATCAAAACTTGGTCTTCAAACAACTTTTAGGTCTTTTTGAGGTGCATATTTTCTCTGAATACTTGAAAGCGCTATCTCATTCACAATAAAAGTAATTAGGTTTTTCCCTTTCAAAATACGCCCTTTTCAAATGTTTGTATCTAGTTAAATAGCAAACACATACCAAAACTATTGATTGCGTTTGAAAGGTCGTACTTTTCTGTATGATTGCGAGGTAGATGCGTAGATTGCGTTTGAAAGGTCGTACTTTTCTGTATGTAATATCTAAAATTTAGAGTGTGGATATTTTCCTATCTCAAATAAATCCAATTTGAACTTTGCGTTTTTTGTTGGATTTCGCGATACATGTCACATGCATGCTACCATTTTTTTTTTATTCTTTTGTATTCGATCGATCTATATCACTAAACCCAAACGTAAGATCATAATAAATAAGTAATTTTATCATAATAATATAGTTTTATGACTCATGAGAGCCGTTTTCATAGAAGTTTGCAACACTCAACATGACATGAACATGAATTTTTATGTTCTGTTTGTGTTGTGTGTTTCAGCATGGCGTGCATTTCTTCAGCACTAAATGCAATTGTTTTCTGATTTCTTCTGGAGTAAACGGTTTGAATTTGAATTTGTTTCGTGCTTCCTGTGCCTCGCCGTTTCACAGTCCAATTGATAGAAGCGTACCTATGTAATTTTACGAGAATGTGAAAAAGAACGAGATCCAACAGTTTCACAGAGGCTTAGAAAAGAATATGTTCATCATCATAGCATATGTTCGATTTTCTCAGTATATGTTTCATACTCCCATTTTATTGTTGATTAACGTTAGGATTAGGTAGAAACTCTAAAATATTTCTTCATTGAGGCTTGTGATCTCTGATACTAATTCATATATATTGACAAATCTGCGAGCTAAATTCTGTTATTCTCACCATCATATAGAAGCTCACTAATTCGCTTTCAACGCATTCCGAATGGCGATTTTTCGTGCTTTAGAAACCGGGTTGTCGGTACTCACCACAATGGTTTAGCCATAGTTAAACGATAGCTTACTTTCGCCAAGAGATGCATGAAGCGAATGTAGGCGTGCGAGGGTGACATCCTAAATTTGTATATTTCAGGATCGTCAACGTTACGATCGCTTTTCAATGTTTTTCCTTAACGATGTCGTGTATAAAAATCTTGTGAATTTATTTTAGTGGATTAATTCCCCACTTTTGTCTCCTTTATGTAGGAAGCCATTTTCTGTGTAACTCAAATGCTGTCGATAGAAGTAGGGTGAAGTTTTTTATTTTCCGAGATGATTTTGCTAATTTCCTGGGTTGTCATTTGGGCGTTTCGTGTTTAAAAAACCTTTTTTGGTAAACATAGCAGAGTTAAAGCTTGCATATAATGCAATACTTTTAGTGCTGAAGTAAAGCACTCCATGCTAAAACACATGTAGAATATAAAAATATACTGTTGGCTGTTTTTTTATGAAAAAGGCTTTCATGAATAATCAAACTATTTGAAAAAACCTTATTTTTTTGTGATCTTACGTTTGGGTTAGTGATAAAGACCGATCAAATACAAAGCAAACCAAAGTTCGAGTTGGATTTATTTGAGATAGAAAAATGTCCGCCCTCCAGATTTTAGATATTATATACAGAAAAGTACGACCTTTCAAACGCAATCAATAGTTTTAGTTTGTGTTTGCTGTTCAACTAGATACAAACATTTAAAAGGCGTATTTTGAAAGGGAAAAACCTAATAACTTTTCTTGTGAATGAGATAGCGCTTTCAAGTATTCTGAGAAAATATGCACCTTAAAAAGACCTAAAAATTGTTTGAAGATTAAAATTTGATAGAATCAAGAATAAAAAATTTACATCGAAAAAACTATATTTTGCAGTAAAACCCTTACTTGCTATAAGTGGATAAATAAGTGGATCTACAACTTTTCTGAACTAAAAAGAACCGTATCTTTATCAGCAAAAAAGTTAGTTTTGCTATTTTCGCAAAAAATAGAGTCACTCTAATTTTTATTTTCGAAAAAGAAGCGCATTTTCAAACACAAAATATTTTGCAAATACACTACAAACCTAACAACAGCTGTTTTTGCACAAAAAATTAAATGCCGCTAAATCGACGATCTGGACCACTGTGCATTGGAGTAAACCAGCAACATAGAAATGAAAAATAAATTGAAAAAATAAAATGTATCTATTTATAAATTTAAATAACTCAGCGGTTGCCAACCTGGGGTACACATGCCCATGAGAGTCATGACAGTCAAAATCAGTAATTGCGGATACATTTTTAATATTATGTTTTTACACAATGTTTAAAATATAACTTTTCAAAAACAAATTTTCTGTCGTTTGATTGGAGACCACTACTAGTTCCATTACAGATTACTGTACTTACAATTACTGTACTTATTTTCATAGATTACTATATGAAAAATCGTAAGGGACCATCCATTAATGATGTCACGCGTTTAGGGTTGGGAGGGGGTTTCAATTATTGTGACATATGAGGGAGGGGGGGTTAGCTTGAGTGTGACATCACCTTTAAACTAAAAAAAAATGATAAATAAATAAAAAAGTCACATACCTAATCACAGAGTTCAACTCAGAACTATTTATGATATTTGCATCATTAATTTATAGTTCTACGATCCCCTTTTTTTTTGCTTAAGATTTGCTTTAGATTAAATAAATGACAATTTTTTCCACGTTGAAAAGCATAATGTTCATTAATTTTGTTTTACCGTGCATGTTCGTTTATGAATGACAGCGCAATTTCATTAATTTTTAGTGTCTCTCAATCCAATCCATTCTAAAATTGTGGAAAACAAAAAAACAATATCGCACGCTTAGCCTTGGGGCTAATAGCGGTCTCGATCAACTAGATTAGTTGAGAGAATTCGTTATCGATATTGTTTCTGGCACATTTTGCATGTGTAGGATAAGTACAACGATACACCGTGCCCCAGTGCTGAGTCGAGAAAATTTCCAGCTCGAAAAGATCCTCGACTCGATCGGGAATCGAACCCGATATCACAACCGTGTGGGAGAGCTAGCCGACCGACATCGCTAACCACAGAACCACGGGGACCAAATTGTGACAAAACGTAAATAAAAATGCTTGGCTATTGTAACATGTGGAGAAGATTTGGATTGCGAATTGATTGAAGAAGTGGAACTAAATATTGATGATCTTTCAAAAATCAGCAATGATGCTGCAGTTACTGCCTCGGCTTTCTATGTCGTCGATACGCGACTCCATCAACAGCATCCTTGGACTTAGAACTAAAGGTCTTTTCTAGTTATCTTCTATAATCTTCTTTTCCTTTTAGTTTCAGTTTTTCTTTCAGTAAAATCGTTCTTATTAAGAAAAAATACATTCCTAACAAATTTCTCGATTTTCAATCAATTGTTACCAAAATAGGGGGAGGTTTAAAAACGTGACGTAATTAAGGGGGGGGGGGGTCAAGGAAGTTGTGACAGCTTGTGACAAGGGGGAGGGGGGAAGTTAATTTTTTTCAAATTTTGCATGACATCATTAATGGATCGTCACTAAGCAACAAAAAATATAGGGGGTACAATTGATTTGGAAAAAATAGCCATCTTTAAGAAAACTTAATACATATTCGAGCTACACAATATTATCATTTCGTTTGAATAGTCTTATCAACGCCACTTATATAATGTACAACCACATACTAACAGGCGTAACACTGGGGCCTAGCTCTATCGCTACAAAAAAACGATCATTTCAAATTTCTAATCGAATAACTGTCATCGCGCAATCACTTCGTCTGGGGCGCTGTCATGCAATCTCATGCATATTTTGTGGTTCCCAATGTGACACATGCACGTACGCAAGCGCCGATGTAGAAATACAAGACGCAGCGCGATCACGGCAGCAGATGGTGCTAGTGTGACTATCGTAAAGTACTGCTATCATCTGAACGATTTTTTCCCTTGTAGAAGACTGAACCACTGCGACCATTGTTTCGTCTATTGTGGTAATCTGAATTTTATTGAAAATTTGTTCGGAGTGTTATGTCTGTTAGTCTGTGGTACAGCTAAACCGATTTATTCACTATGTAAAACGATACTGTTATTAAACATCATATATTGGTTTAATAACTGTTGCATTGAAGAGCTGATATGCTAGTTGTACATACTACAGTCACACCAGAGACTAACAAACATAACACCACAGACAAACGTCCAAGCAAGAACAACATTGATCAAAATTTCCGTGTTAATTTTCAAAGTAAATTGCGTTATAGATCACTTGTACACTAGCGCCGCCTGGTGACCTTATCGCTACAATACATTTTTTTTCGCTAGTGTACGAGGCTGGCGGTACTGGTAGCGCTATCTGGTTACGGATTGCTACTACAAAAAACTTTACACAAGTTTGGAACTCAGCTTGGACGTCTGTCTGCGATAACACTTCGTGCAAATTTTCATTAAAATCATCGTTAAATTGATAACAGTAGTTTACGTAAATAACACCAACACCATCTGTTGCCATGTCAGCAATGCGATCAGAATTTCAACAGCAGCGCTAGCGTACGAACATATGTCAGATTGAGAACCACAAATAAACGGGTTTGATTTCATGATAGCGGCTCAGACGGTGTTAACGCGCGATAACTTTTATTTGATTGTGAATTCGAAACGCTCGTTTTTTTGCGGCGCTGGAACTAGATTCCAGTGTTACGTCTGTAAGTCTGAGGTGACACTATAGACGCAGACAGACGTCCAAGCTGAGTTCCAAACTTGTGTAATAATTTAAGTACTAGCAACTCGTAACCAGATAGCGCTAGCAGTGTCTGGACGTTCAGTTACCACGATTTTTTTGGAATTTATACATACTTACGCATACGACACAACTGGAAGCAAAATGCAAGTGGACGTGGTTCATACGGATTTGAAAGCCGCATTTGACCGAATTGACCATCGTATACTTTTGCACAAAATTAACCTGCTTGGTGCCTCTGACAGCTTAGTTGCATGGACCTGTGCACCTGTGTGATCCATTACTTCGGGTGAATTTGGGAGCGTGCATCTCAACTCCGTTCGTTAACTTGAGTGGTGTACCTCAAGGAAATAACTTGGGACCGCTGCTTTTTACAATATTTTTAAATGATGTTAGTATTTTGCTTGGTGATGGATGTAAACTTATATATACCGATGACCTGAAACTATATATCGCCGTGAAGTGCAAAGAAGAGTGGCACCGTTTGCACCGTTTGGTGCTATCGTAATAAGCTGATTGTCAGCATCCCTAAATGCTCTGTAATGACATATCATCGGAACTCGTAGCCTATAAAGTTCAAATTTTACATCGATGGAGTCGTGCTCAACAGAGTTTAAGAAATAAATGACTTGGGTGTGTCAATGGTTAAAAAACTCTCCTTTGCTAGTCATCGATCAGCCGTCATTGCTGAGGCTAATCGTCAGTTGGGGTTTATAACCAAAATTGCCGATTTCTATGATCCGTGTTGCTTGAAAGCCCTGTATTGCTCTTTAGTGTGAAGCATCTTAGAAAGTGCTTCATTAGTTTGGCTTCCACATCAGCTGACCTGGAGTTTACGAATTGAAAGAGCTCAAAAGATATTTGTCCGCATTGCTTTAAGAAAACGCCATGGCGTGACCCACAGAATTTGCCTCCATACGGTGATCGGTGCAAGCTTATCAATCTTGACGCCCTAGCTCGACGACAGAAGATTCAGCAGACGACATTTATCGCTAAGCTCCTGAAAAACGAAGTAGACTGTCCCAGACTGCCATCATTACTTGATTTTCTTGTCCCATCGCGTTCTTTAAGGACGGCGACTCTTCTTCAAACATGGTTTCATCGCACAGCGTTTGGATTTAATGCGCCTATGTCTTCGATGATACGTGCATTTACTTCTGCTCTCGAATTTGGTGAGCGTTCCAGTTGTTTCTCCAGTAGAGTAGCAAGATCTGCTTGTTCTATATTATGACATTGACGAAAATGATATATTCATATTCATTAATACTTTATGTTAGATGGATAAATAAACTAATAACTCATATCTAATAATGCAATTCTCTTTAAGAATTTACACTGAATTTTCGATCAATGTTATTCTTGTTTGGACGTCCGCCTGTGCTTTAGATAGCTACTGCGTCCGTGTACAAAACTAAACTAATTCGAAGTGATTTTCTCTGTAAAGCAACATCTATTGGCGTTCATAAAAGTATTACCAAATGATGGGAATAACATTGAACTTCATTTCAAATCGAGAAGTGTACAATAAGTCAAGTGATGCCATATGGCATCATTGAGTTGATCGGACCCTAGGCAATGTTTGGGTCATCATTTGTAGTTTTCATAAAAACATTAGATCCAACAAAAAAAATTAAGTGTAAACTTATTTTTTTGAAAAAACAAAATTATTATCTACAACTTTACCGAAGACGTCACACCGATCAAACAAACAGCTTTTTTTTAAATCCTTCTCAACATAACATTTTTCAATAGCTTCTCAAAAACGGACCATGTTCCAAAAAATAAAACCAATAGCAGAAAAAGGCATCTCTTGTTCATATAACCGTCTATGCAAAGTTGTAGCTAATTGAAAAATGGACGATTAAATTGGTTTCCCGTTGCACAGCTACTTGGCCCTAATTATTCTACTAGTTGTTTCACGACCATAATTTAGATGAAACTTTTTAAGTGGCAAAAGAAATCGGAAACAATACAAACACTGTCAGCGATTAAAAAAAAATCTTGTTAGAGGCCGTCCACATTCCACGTGAAAAACTTAGGGAGAGTAGGGGATACGGGAATATCCACGCTTTTCTACGGTGTGGGGCAAGTGGTAATAATAATGTCAATGTGAACAAAATATTTTTCCTAAAATAAAACAAATCTGAGAGAGTCGTTGTCAGCAGTTTATTGGTTGACCATTCGCTTCTTTGGTCTTGTTCTGCTTTTCGGTTTGAAATTTAATGATTTTATTATTTTATTATTTTATTGTTTAGTATATTTCGCGTGCGTTTATTGTCAATGTTAAATTGATGCCCTTTATCCTTGTCCTTTATTATTCTTTTCGACTCTTTAATTAAAACTGAACGTTTTCTTTCTTCCAGAATCTTTTCCAAGCTAAATTAAAAATTATTTGGTTCAGAACTATTTGAGATTTTTTTTCAGACCTTAAAATATTTCGGGTTGAATTTTAGCATCATCAGCAAAATTGTTAGTTATTTTTCAAATGTTTTAAATTGAGTGTAAACAGGCGTGTATTAATGAAGTAATTGAAGTATGTGAATGTTTAAACAATTAGGACATTAGACGGTCTAATTTAGACCACAGATTATACTAGTTACATTTTTTGTTTGTTTTTTGTCTTCTGTTCAGAAGCGTTACTATTTTAAACTTAACTTGGCTAGGGACACCAAAGCTCACAGGAATGGTTGAATAGCTATACTCTTCAATATTTTTCGGTTTGAGCTTTTGGCGTGCACCTGTGTTGACCAGTATTATAGAACTGGGACTATTAAAGGTGTTTAAAGTTTCCCGCGACGTAAACTTATGATAAATCACGGCAGGATTATTTGCAGCTGGAAGTACCTGAATTAAAGCGAATGCGATTTATTTCGTAGATTTTGATTTACGAGGTTTTT